>NC_142795.1:2038844-2381962 GCF_049724085.1 Artemia sp. Qi Xiang Cuo | reverse complement strand
TGCTCTGTAGAGTGATTCGCCCGGAATCCAAACTTGAAATCATGGAAAAATTTTTTGACATCCAGAAAACTAAGAAGCCTGGATAGCATAGCCTTCTCAAAAATTTTGCTGAAAACCGATAGAAGAGAAATTGGCCTATAATTAGCAGGATCACTCCAGGACCCACCTTTATACAGCACTATAACCTTAGCTCGCTTGAGTGATTCAGGGAAAATTCCATTCACGAAAGACAGATTGACAAGCTTAGTCAATGGTGACAGAATAGCGGGAAGAACGGCACGGATAACCCTTGTAGGAATTCTGTCTGGCCCTGAAGACGATGAACCTTTAAGTGCATTTACGATCCGAGCTACCTCAAACTCAGAAACAGGGTTCAAGACCATTGACTTTAAACATGGGGGTCCAAGATAGGCTCTGAAATCGCAACGAAGAGTTGTAGAGCTCACAGAGGAAGCAGTTGCTTTTGCTATATTAGCAAAAATAAGACGTAAGCTCTAGCTGAACATTTTCTTATCCTTGGACAGTTTTAACGTCAACAATCAGCGTTGTTGGAACTGAAGGCGGAGGGGGAGTAGGTTTAAGTACAGAATTAATAATTTTCCATGTCTTCCCAACATCCTTTTTACCAAGACAGAATTTCTGTATAAAGCCAGAAATTTTGACCTTAGAAAAAGGAAGAAAGGAAAAGTCTTCTGACTTCGATTTAAAATTTTCAGTAGACTGGGGTAGAACTTTTTTATTTACAATAATTATGTATATAAAGCTTCAGGACGCAATATTTTATAAGGAAATCGAATAACACTATTGTGAACATAAAATAAATCGAACAACAATTGAATCTGGAACAATTTTGAAAGAGAGAGAGAGAGAGAGAGAGAGAGAGAGAGAGAGAGAGAGAGAGAGAGAGAGAGAGAGAGAGAGAGTAGAATTGGTGGGGGGGCAGATTTAGGGGGGAAATTGTAGTTAAGTGAACGTTATTGAAATAAATAAATTGTACCAACAATAAAATTACAGAATAAGAGGGTCAAATTATACTAGGTTCAAAATAAGAAGCTAAAATGCGAACATTTAGATTATATCCATGTAAAAATCGTTGTATAATAACATTTTGAACGCAACGCGCATTTCTGATGGCATACTTCAGTGCACTAAACAAAAAAATTACCTATTTTCTTTTGTTATCATGAACAGCTTTGTTAACGATATTTTTGAAAGGATTGCCGCGGAGGCCTCTCGTCTATCTCACTACAACAAGAGGTCCACCATCACTAGCAGAGAGGTTCAAACTGCTGTGAGGCTACTCCTTCCCGGCGAGCTTGCCAATCACGAAGGCCCTAAAGCTGTAACAAAGTATATAAGCTCCAAATAAAGGGGCTTAAGTACACAAAACGAGTAAATGAAAAATAAATTCTTGACAATAGCTTTCTAACTCTATCTTAACTAGACTAAGCTTCTTAACACTTAGGAACTCTTAACAAATTAATTCGTAGTAACTCTTCTTCGCTAACCTTCTTAATACTAGACATCGAAGTTAGTCTGTAAGGAAGGAAATAAATTCTATAATGCTAGCAAAAATTTGTAATTTTTGCAACTTGCAATGCGGGCATTTGTCATTTCAGCTCGAAATTATTCGAATGGTCCTCGTCCTCCTTCCCCTGTTACGAAAGGGAGTAAAATATATACAAGTAGAACTAGGTATTGTATTAATTTTAATTGTTCTTAACAGTTATTTAACAAAATCATTCAAATTGGCGACTTGTGTATTTTTGCAGTTGTGACGTCTTTCATTAGGCTTGTAGGCTTTTATAAAATTCTTTTATTGACATTTGTTTTTATAAAAAATTTTAGATTGATATTTTGAATAGTATTTCAAAATATCAATTTTGCAAAAAAGACGGATATGTCTTTTTCCAATCCCTAAGGATCCAAATATCGGTGACCTGACAATTTCTCTTCAAAACTTCTCACTCAAAACGTACATTTATAAATGGGTTTATACATTTGAAAAAAATCGTTTTCTGCACGAACGATGTAAATGATAAGTGCATCTCTTTATAGAAATATGAAGTAATGATACAGTCTCTAACTAGACATTTATATGAAAGATTATTCGTAGTTTGAGCCAGAATTTCCTATGGTTTTCATTCAAATCATACCCCCTCCCAACCCTATTTAAGCTTAGGGGCATGAACCTTTCTCTCCTGCTGCTAATCATGGTGTTTACTCTTTGCTTTGTCTTTAAAAAAAAATTGATTCCAAATTTATCCCTATTACCAAGTATAGATTATAGTTTAGAATAATTTTTGTGTGTTTTAGCTAAGGTAGTTGGTGGTGCCTTTTCGATAAGGAAATTGCGATGATAGGGTGAAGAACTGTTGTGATCCGATTCTAGAAAGTATTTGTAATGTCAGTTGACTTTAGTAATAGTAATAGTAATAATAGTAATAGTAAAAAATAGTAATAGTAATAATATTTAGTTAATAAAAATAGTAATGATTTAACAGTTCTTGTAACGTCAGCTGACTCAAAGTCATAATTTTCCAAAGTTTTTGAAGCAAATCAAAATCGTTCAGCGTAAAAGAAAAGAAAAATCGGTGAATGGTAGATTTTCTAACCAGCTGGTTCTCAAAACCGGTCGGCTTTTAGTCGTAAGCGCTCTAGCTTGGAATCAGTTCCAAAGTAGACCTTCGTGACAAACATTGTGAATTTGCGGCTGGAACATTGCAGTTGGAGAACTTATTTTGTTTTTCTCTTTTCCTGGCTCTCTTCTTCTCTGGTTAGCAAGGATTTAAGCGTAAACAGGGTCAATATTCCTTGATAAACCCGGATTGCAAAAACGGAAAAGGCAAAGTTATGCATTACTTACAGTGTGGACAATGCAGGTCTTTGATTAGAAACAATGGGGGAAGTGTTAGGCTGGGCTGGGCTATAGTCATCAGAGAAATCGTGTCAGGTGCCACCATCAGCTGTAGCCAAATTAGCGAGATTAAGTAATTGTTTGTCTCTTTTTTTTTTATAAAGTTTTCATTTTTTTTAGGATACACGAACAGAAAACTTAGTATTTATTATGGGTGTCATAAGATCGGAGCCAAGGGGCAGGGGTGTGATGGGATGCCCCACCCCGAATACCCTGGCTTTTAGTTGATGGTAACATTAGTTACAAAATGAAGATTTGGTTCCAGTGGAAATCCGGGGGTGGGGGGACGGAAGGGGGTTAGGTTGCTTTGGGTTGTAGTATTCTCCAAAAGTAAGAGACACGGCGTGCTTAGATATAAAGGTTTTTTTTACATTGATTTTATTTTGAATCGATGGTAACAATAGTTACAAAATGAAGATGTAGTTCCTGTCGAACCCTTGGGGTGGGGACGGATGGGAGTGGGTTTAAGTTGCGTTGGGCTACAGTAGTTTTCAAAAGTAAGAAACAGTATGTGTCTAGATATCAAGATTTTCTTTTGTGTTTTCAATTGCGGAATCTTAAACCCCTCTACTCCCCTTCTTGGCAGCCAAAATCGTAGTAATAATTGTGTCATAGTGGGATATCTGTTATCTGTAAATCCTTCTGTTTTAGTTGGCTAAAGACGAGCTTGAGAGCAGCCGTCGTGAATTGACCGAAATGATGAAGCGTTTAGAAGAATCGAAAGAGATGGAAGCTGCCGAAAAGGCCAAATTAGATGAAGAGATAAGGTTGAAACAAATTGAGGTGGAACGTATCCACGAAGAAGTAAGGCTCAAGGATGAAGAAACCAAAAGGCTCCAGGTGATGTATTTAAATTTACTCTCCAGGTGACTTAATCCCATTGAACTCAGCTCATCCGACTCTATTCCCCATAGCTCAACCCCCTACAATTTAAGTCAACCCTTCCTTATACAACCAGTGTTTTTTGTTTTTTTATCATACCTAATTAACTCCACAGTATAACTAAAACGATTTTTTGTTACAAGTGGTAAAAATTTGATCTAAATGAAGTGGCCTCAATTCATCTTTTAATAATTGGGCAAGTTTTTCTTATAATTGTAACTATTAGTTTAAGCTAGTTGGGTTGCATTCAAAAATTGACTGCCAAATTAATATCGTTTTTGTATATTTGTGTAAAAATCAACAAGACTGTCTATTTTCAAAAAGTTAGAGAAAAAGAACTTGATGCTGATAAAATTAAGTTCCGCTCTATTTTTATTGGTAGTTAAAAATTAAAATTAAAGAAAATAGTTATAACTATTTTCTAATTTTGTTATACATGTCATCGAAAAAAAAAGTACAAAAAACCCGGTAGGTTGAAATACTAATCCAGTCTTAAATCCTAACAGAAAATACTATTTTGGCATTGTACTTTATCCGGCAGCCCTGACTACTCTTCGTAATTCTGTAAATGTATACTATTGGAAGTGTACAAACGTACAAGAATAAATAAGACTTCGTTAATAAAAAAGGAGCAATTAACGATTAATATTTTACGAAAATGATGTTTTCTATTAATTTTTGCATTTTGTCAATGGTTTTGGCCAAAAAAAAAAAAAAAAAAAATCGAAATGACTTATGTTATCAATTTGTTTGTCTTGTAGCTGTCTTGTATGTTATCAAAAAATGTAGCTGTAGCTTAGGTTACTGGACTATAGAGAAATATTAGTTAGATCAGTTAGCTATTAGCTGTAAAGTTTTGACAAAATTTGCAATTCATCTGGAAGAAGGGGGTAGTGATTGGGGTAAAGGACCCTTTGCATCCTGAATATCTCAAAATATGGTAATATAAACATACGAAAATAAAATATGTTTTTCATATAAAAGCAAAACTTCGATAATTCGTTGTTTTTTCTTTTTTTCAAAATTGTACGAGATTTAATGACAGTTATTTCCTGGTTGAATATAGATTAGATTGCTTTGGTCTTCAATTTCTATAAGTTAAATATCTGCTATGCTTTGAGTCATTTTGCTATGTCCGTTGCTGCATTATGAATTCTGATCAATTTCGCATTTCAAATTGCTCTCGAGTCTCTACTCAAGCTTTTGAGCACAGAGCATCTTGACCCAAAAAGCAAATTTTAGAGATTACTTTCACTATCCAGCTTTGGGCTTCCAGCGCCATCCAGTAATAGACCCGACTCTGGTTTGTCACCCGACTCACGGGGAAAAAAAGTGAGCATTCCAGCTGAGAGCTCAATTCCGATTGCATTTCCGTTTTGTCCTATTTTGGATTTTTTGCTAAACAAAATAAGGAATGGGATCTACTGAAAACTGAGTTGTTTTTTTTTCCCTCCCACGTAGGTTAAATTAATTTGAATGTATCTTATTTATTATCTAATGAAAATTCTTAATTGTTAGCTCTCCTGTCTTGGTAAAATGCTAATCGGTTGAAGTCTACTATCCTAACTTATTAAAAAAAAAATGATCGATTTTCTGTTCTTAGCCGACATAGACAGTTACTATGTTGCCTAATTTGACTAGAAAACTAAAAAAAATATATATAGACAAGACATAAATAAGAACGTGAAAAAGTTACAAATATATAACCCCATAGTCATTCTTAGCCATCATAGATCCCCAAGGAGTTAGTGCAATAGCCTCCTATACCTTATTTTCGATAATTGTTGGGTTTCATTTGATCTTTAATATCGTCAAATGTCGGTGTTTGATTGATCAGAAAAATTTTGATTGTCGTGTGATTTTGTTACGCTAGCTAAGAGGCAGCGTTACAAAGTCAAACGTTCACACGGGTGTTACATCTCTTACATCACACATTCTCTTCTTTGTTCACATGGGTGTTACATCTTTTGAGAAATAGACATGACTACTTGATAATCTTCATTTCCAGAAGTTTATAAAGCCTATGAAACAGCGTCAGAATAGGCATAATAGGATGGGTATAACAAGATTTAGCACTTCCGACGTTGTAGGATAAGTTGGTCTCCGCTCTACTAAAAGCGGTTTTCCGCTTTTTCCGGTGGGAAATTGAAAAAATGCAAAAAAAAAGGGCATTAAAAATTATCCTAGGAACTAAATATGTCACTTAGGGATCTGCCCTCGCAACTCTACAAATCCCAACCCTCAAAGAACGCAGGTACCATCTGATGTATAAGTTTCGACACTTTGTTCTTTTGAGTGATATACACCGTTCCTTTGATAGAATTCTGATAGATTTAGTTACTCTGATAGAATTTTTAAAGATAAGATATAATAAATATTGATTCTCTCTGTGTACCTATTTACGATTTCTTATGATCAGCGGAAGAAATCTGCAACAGCGGTAATGGTCAATCTATGCCTGAATGGTTTCTCCTATGGTGGAAATAAGTTTGTTTCTGATCGTTCTTAGTTTTATCATTTGATATTGACCGTTCCCTTCCCGTAATTTCTTGGAAATGATCTACTCATCAACAGATTCTAAGCCAAGTAATATTAGAAATGAGTTATGGGATTGGGAAGGGAGAGAATGAGATCAATAAAAGAAAAAGACATGGGTTTCCAAAGCTATCTAGACGTTTCAAATATCTATTGCTTATTTGTTCGGAAGCTGTTAAATCAATCTTGCGCCTACTTTGTATGCTGTCGAGCCAAGAAACGCTATTGGTTAGTTGGTCCACCACCCTCTGTAAGACGGCCTAAGTTTAATAAGCTCAAATGGCCGAATTGGTGTTCTTTTCAGACAAATATAAAGATTAGAAAAGAACGGTCAATAACTGTAAAATACTGTCATACTGTACACTCGTCAGTCTAATATCATGACAGAATAATTTAACTGTAACGTTAAGGAGAATTAAGAGATAAAAACAAATGAAGATAGGTTGTTTCCTACCATCTGCATGTGTTGTATCACCCGACAAATGAGGGTATAGAAAATGTTTTATAGCTATCATGGGTAGACACCACAAGGCAAAGAACCGACATTGCTTCGTGCATTTACTGTGGTTTCGAGGTCGTTGGGTATTTTAGGTGGGCAAAAAGTACCTGAAACCCAAGGATCAGATAAAGCCTTAAGCCCAACCCATCTGGGCAAAAGCATTTCCCCTCTTAGCTAGTGTGATTTGTTTGAACCTTTGCAGGAGTAAAGTAGGGGAGCTTGCTTACCTTAAATGCTTTAGGGTTAGTGTAGACTTTCGCGTGGACAGACGAAAATTCATTCTTCCTGATAGTTCGTGAGAATTATCTACTATCTTGTTACTACGCGTCACATGCAACACAAAATTTACGCTATAACAGATGATTTTGCCTGAATTTCGTCCATACCCTAATTTTGCTTCCAGTGCTGGGCCCTATTTGAAGTTGGGCCAAGGACGAAATAAATATTCGTTCCGGTATTTACTTTAATACCCTTCAGTTAAAAGAGGGTAATCATCGCTATAAAACTCATAATAGTGTATGATCAGCTTACAGAATTGCTCTAAGGACCTGAAGATGTTATGATTATGAATTTGGGGCTAGGTTGGGTCAGGACCAAATATACTATGGCCGAATCCGCAAGGTATAAAAAAGAATGGAAGCACGGAATTTGACCTTTTCGATTCTCTTAAACTGGTTTTAATTCCCCCCCCCCTCCCACTCACCCTTAAATAGACAAGCACCAGTCGTAACTTCGTTCAATTAAGCCAGTTTGTTAAGTCAGTCAGCTTATTGTTCAATGCCACAATAATGCTATGATTTATGTCAGTAGAAATGACAAAAACTCATAAAGTACATATATAAAGAACTACAAAATTAACAAAACCAAATTCATTTTTAGGAGGAAGTAGAAGAAGCTCGACGTCGTCAAGAGGAGCTTATCGCTGCCACAACAACACCCAAACACCATCACGTTGAAGAACATGCTGTAAGTTCCCCTTTTTTTATGTACTACAGATATATCGTTCTTTTATTATTATATTACATCTTGTGAGATCTAAAAACTTCACAATTACCTTTTTTTTTGTTGTTGTTGTTTTTTTTTTTCAGCGAAAGAGCTTGCATATAGGAAAAACAATATTTTTTCTTAAATGACCAAGCTTTCTAATGTTGCAATGTGTTTATTCATGAGAAGTTTCCTAAAAATAGGGTTTAGTGCCCTAAAGGAATGAACGAAACTCCTCGAACATAACCTGTCTTTATTTAGAAACAAATATTACTAAGTCTGTTCTAATATAGGATTGCTAAAGATTTTTGACCATCTTTCTGGGTGCCAAACATAAAGAAGGTCGTCCCCGAATGAAGTGGGAGTAGGTCATAAAAGAGGAACTAACGAAAGTTTTAACTTCACGGGAGGGGATAAACAGTGAAGCTTTGAAGAGCTTAGGGAGGGAGGAGGAGCATATGGAGCTGTGTTAGTCTCATGTGACTTTGTACTGCAGTGACCTGCGACTGGTAGTAATAGTAACTGCAGTATTTGCTTAACTCTGCAACTTGTCGCCTACATGCTAAAAGCAGTACTCTGTGTAGATACAAGTTCAAGACATCTTTCTCCCATTTATGCGTCTCTGTTCGTGCTTATGGATATTCGTATCATCGTCTATTAATATTTTTCGATTTCGTCAAGCTTTTTACCTCTTGTGCATGAAACTTCACTCGTTTAACTATCAACTCCCCATTGTCTGGGTAATTTTCAGTTCGGTCCATCTCGTTCGACGTGGTTAATCCCTAGGTCCAAATGGGCACCTGGAGAAATCTGGTTGAAAACTAGGAAGCGTCGGATGCTTTCCCTAACCACGCATTGCTCTCCCAACAGAAGGCAGAGAATCAGGAGATTGGTACCTGCGCTACGCGGACCATTGTTCAGTATGCGAAAAATTTTATAAACTGCTGTAATTGACGGGATGAACGCATTCTTATGCTCAAAAATATCAGAAAATCCTTTATGTGGCCAAGTCTAAACGACATTTGCATGGAAAACTTGGAAAAAGAGAAATAATGCTACCGACAAGCCAGCTACTGAATTACCTCCTCCGCCACGTCCTCCCTCAACTGCTACTCCTCCAGTTGTAAGGATCTTAAGAAATAAATAAGATAGGAGATGTGGTGGGCTACGGGGGTGGCTGTAAATTTTCGCTGAATAATGCCACGTAACGCCCTTTCAGTTATTGCAGCGAGCTATTCCTCTATCTGTTTTTTGAAGCCTTATTCTGAAATATGGTTTAAAAAACTGGCAAGTTCGAATTTGTTTAATTTTGAATAAATGCTATATTGTGCTGCAAGGCATGACCAAAATATTAAATATGATTTAAATACTGAAGTAATGGCTATTCTTTGAGTAGCAAAGATGGATTGTTTTTATAGAGGCTATTTGAAACATACAACTTTTTATAGCCCAGGACTTAGGGAAGCTCCTAACGTTTTTTTTTTTGGGGGGGGGGGGAATCTATGAATCTAAGTGAAAACGAGGGTTGCAAAACTTATTGTGCTTTACCTGACATAGATATGAAAATGGTCTAAGTTAAAATGCATAAATTAAAAAGTCGGTGTGTTGAGCTGAACGAGTTAACAAAAAATCAAGTTGTAATAAGGCAAAATCCGTTTGCGCCCCTCGTTTTTTCTTATATTCAGAGATTCCCGGAATAGAATTAAATAAAAGTTCAAATAGGGATAAAATCCTTTTAATAGACAGTGATGATGATAACAGTGATAGAAATTCACAAAAATACCAGGTATTTCGGTCACATATGCAGTGACCGTCATCAGTAGTAAAATTATCTACGGAATAGAATTATTTTCCATTTTATATTCCATTTTGAAAACGAGCTTTAATCATTTTTTTTTATTATTATTTCATCTTTGTAGTCTTCCAATTTTATTATCATGAAATTATATTTGTTCTTATGCAAACATTTATACAATTAACATTTGTAAATACTCTGCCCTCTCGGTTCTGATGCGATCAATATTTTAAAATCTTGATGCGATGCTTTTGTGTTGTTTTGTTAATTTCAGTTAGTTAAAGCATGCAAAGTTTCAAGATATGTTTTGTGACAACACTGACATCGAAAATGCATATGCCAATTAAATTTGGTAATAATTTAATATTCAGAAGTGGTTGAAAAATAACTCACAAATTCCAGAGAGTTGAGATAAACGAGTTAAAAAAAAACAACGTCGTGAAAAAGATATATCTAGCACCCACCAAATTAATAGAGTTAATTATAAAAACCTAAATAAAGCTAGTAGCTTTTTTCACTTTATATTTTATTGTAGTTCTTTTTACTCGTAACGTTTAAATTATCGCTGCAGTTTCTAGAGAACTTACTACAATGTAACAAATACCCAATAACTAATCGTTTATCAATTAAGAAAAAAGTATTTTGATATTCTTAGAGAAAATATTAAAAAGTGTTATTCTCAGTTGAAATGTGTTGTTTTATAATGTTGCTCTTTACTTTTATTTGAAAGAAAGAAGCTTCTCTTTGTTCAGTTTGAATCCTATTAAACTTAGGTGTCTAGCTTAAGTCCGAATTTTAGTGAATTAAAATCAGACTTATTGGGCTTAAAGCTCATTATTGGTATCATGAGCTGATAGTTTAGGGGAGTATATCAGAAATAAATCAATATGAAACCAGAGGAATATCTGTCAAATAAAAGATGAAAACTTCCACAAAATGCAAGTTAAAAAAAATGTCGTGTACGCTTATAGACAACATAAAGAAGTGACGTCAAGTTAATGAAAACCATAATACATTAGAAAAGCTTAGAAAATACCTTAGAAACACTTAGCTTAGAAGAGAACCCAGGTTTTAAAACACTGGTGCCAATATACACCATAAAATAAAGACGAATCGGTATATATGTATAATCGAATGTACGTCTGTGCGTGTGTCCTGTGTGCATTACTACATTGTTCATCCCATCGCCAAGAAGCTTCAAGAAGTTGTTGAGTACAGTCTTGCAATCTTTTTCTTATTTATAACCTCTCCTCCCCTTAAGTCCTTCTTAAGAATTATCAAACCCTTTATATTAAAAAATATGAAATACTTTTTAGTAAGCAGGAATTTTAGTTTAATCTTTTTTTGGAGGAGAGTGAGGGGTAAATTAATTTTTTTTTTAGTTTTTGATTTGAAAAAGTTTTTGAAAAAGCATTGATTTTTTTTTAGTTGAGTCATTTTTAGTGGAAAAGAGTGGATTTTCACATGACGACAGCTTCTCAGTAATTATGTTACCATAGATTAGTGGGACTTAAAATTTTAGGAGATATTAGTTTCGTGACATATTTTTGTTATTTCTTTTGTATTTTTACTCGTTTTCTAGTAGACCTCTTTTCTTTGTAACCCTTTTGTTTTACGGAAAACTGTTCTTTTTCCACTGGAAAATTGGAATGTTTTGAAATTATATAGGAGATTTAGAAATAAATTATTCAATACGCGGGGAGATTTTGCCGCGGAGGAGAATTTTACAGGAAGAGTTTTCTGGATGGTCGAATTTTTCTTGAATTCTATTTTATTTTATTTTTAGATCGATGTAACGCGCGATGAGTAAGCTAGCAGTCTATATTTGCTTGTTTTGTCAGGTTTTTTTATTTTACAAATGATCTTATACAAATAAAATCAAATACATTGATGCTCCATTAATTTTATCTTGATACTAGCAACTACAATGGCAATATTCCCCCATCCTCTCCAAAAGTAAGGACTTTAATGAATTCAGGCCTACGAATACTGTTTATTAAGTGTTTTGGTTTTATATATTTATTATAGGTTGCTGATGATTCTGATGATAATGAAGAAATGCCTAATGGGGAAATTTCACAAGATCTGGTGCATGAAAATGAGGAGCCTGGAACCCCTATTCAAGACCCGGTCGAGGAAAGAAGAACCATGGCTGAAAAGAATGAAAGACTCAAATCCCAGCTAAAGGTAAGGCTGAAGACGGTAGGAAAATTGAAATACTAAAAACCAGGGTTACAACCACGCTTGGCACTCAATGCAAGAAATTCAGTTTTGACTGGACTGACGCTCAGATTGCTGTTTGTGTACCGCCTGATTGGAATTTTTTGAATACTGGTTTATAGGTTGATGAATGAAGTTCCAATCAAGAGCTCATCAGTCAACAGGAGTTAAAATAGGCTTGAGTAAAAGTTTAATACCTGCCACCGAGTATTTGACCAAAGTCTGGGTAAATTCTTTATTGGCCCAAAATGGACCTCAAGGTCCATGCGTAAGCTACTGGTTCAATTTTAGTTGCCGAACTTTTAGCCTAAGTCGAAAATCATGTTTTCTGGGTTTATCGAACTCTCTATGCTAAGCAATATGCGTATCTACAAATATAAGTAACGAATAAACGTAATTATTGTACACGCAAAGTATCTTATATTCCCTGTGTGGACGATTGCTTGCTGTTATGAACCGTATAGAAAAACAGCTTGTTTGGGGATTTGGCGAGGTATCCTAAATTTAAAAAAAAAATTAAATAAAACATAGAATTATAAAAACAAAAAAAAGACAATGAGAAGCATTGTGCCCAAACTTGGTATTGCGTTTAGATCTCACCCAAATATCCAATAAGTGTATTCACACTTTAGACTCAAAAATAAGATTAGGTCGTAGATGGTTCATCGGCTGCAATTTCAGCTTCTGTTTTGGAATATCGACTCTTTGAAACTAGAAAATAAGGACTTAGCCCTTGTTAGAGTACTTAGCTCTGTATATCCCGGAAGTGTATCGATTCAAGTCCAAGACAATGGAAAACCGATTCTGGTTTACTATTAATTAATACTTTAAGAAGAACCATGAAAAAATTTCTGTGTCTTTGAATATTAACTCGTGAAATAATTTCATCCGATCTCTCAAAAGTAATATCAGTAACGAAAAAGACTTCAGAATTCCTGAAGGTAATTTTTCTTTTTTTTTTAGATGAAATTCTAGCATTTCTTTAGTAGCTTATGTCTTTTTGGCCGTAGAGTTAGATCATTTCCCCCCCTAGATAAACCCCAAAAAATTGAGAAAATGGTTCGAGAGTTTTAAATTAACCGTTCGCATTACTTGACGATATGCCACTTCCTAAGATTTACACGCGGAATAATATTTAATATAACTAATGTTTTTTTTGTTTGATATGTATTTGGTTTGATATTACTGTGTTATATGTAGTGCTTAGAAATCATTTTTTTTTTTTTTTGGCAATTTTGCACGATTAATGGTTCTTTCGTACTTTTCCTTAGATTCTTTCGCACTAGCATTACCTCAGGCTTTATATTATGTAATTTTACGGAGACAATTTTTGTAGACAGTACCAAGTAAACTTGACCTCTACTTACAGTTTTATGTTGCGTAAATATTTTTTTACGTTATTTTACGTTTTACGTTACATCACGTGCAATTTTACGTTACTTTGCGTTGCGTTACTGGTACGTCAAGAAAAAGTCAATATAGCAACAACAGAATACCTGAATGAGCAATTAATAAGTTTTTGACATAATTTTTTAAATTAAAAAAGAAGCCTTTCATGCTTGATAAGAGCTTGAATTTACATCCCCATTTCAATTTTGAATAGTTGGCTTATACTAATTGTAAAGATTTCAGCCGATTATTATGATGGTTTTACGGATTTTCGCGTTAGTCAAGTGTGAAAGAACTTTAAGTGGAACATAACGGCGGAACCTGACATAACTTAACCACTTAGCATACAGTTACGTACGTAGTGTGGAAGCTATTATATTATTAATATTATAATAGGTTGATAGTTGAGGAGGAAGATTATTGTGGAAAGCAGAGTAAGCAAGTGATATGTTTAGTTTTTTTATTATTTGACCTAGTGGAGCTATACCAAAATATGAGTACGAATCACGGGTTGAGGATAGATGGGAAAACCGAAAAACTGCTTTAATGGCACGGTTTTGGGTAAATTTTAGTTTTTCAACGAAGGACCGGTTTGTATTTCTCCAAACTGATCCGCAATAAGAAAAGTAAGGAAAAATAAAGGAATAATAGAGGGTAACTAGGATGTCAGGAGGAAGAAAATAATTCACACGGTTCATCATAGCTACTTGTCTCAAAATTATTGTTGTGATGTAAGAAATATGATTAGAGAAGGACAAGCATGAGTCAATATATACACCAAGAAACTTGGCAACCTCCACTTGTGGGAGGGTGTCGGAGGAGTACTTGAGACCAAGAGCAGGTTGGATTGCGTCTTTGTTGTATGGGGGTTCTGAATAATACTACTTGACTTGTTTTGCTATTAATGGTCATATTATTCGTAAGGCACCACGCCTTGACTCTGTTCAGAAGAACTTGGGCAGAGGTTATTGCCGATGCTAAATTGGTGCCACTGATGAAGAAGTTGCTGTCATCAACAAATACTACAGGATACACTGAAGGGTCCAGGTCCATAACAAGATCATTGATATATAGAAGAAATAAAATCGGGCCTAGAACGGAGCCTTGAGGGACACCCCTCCAAACAGGTAAGGGCTGAGAGGATACTCCACCTAATCTCACACTCTGTACCCTTCCAGATAGATAAGAATCAAACCAAGAGAGGGGAACACCACGAATACCGTAACTATTTAATTTGCTTATTAAAATTCTATGATTGACCGTGCCAAAGGCCTTAGAGAAATCCAAAAATAAGCCCAAAACAGTTTTTTAAGGTCGAGTTGTGAGCGTATGAACTATGTGGCGTCAATTGGAGCATAAAAAGTTGAAAATTTCGGCCGAAAGTCATAGTGGTGAGGAGAAATCAAGTAAACAGAGTGCTGACTCCCAAACAAAAAAGGAGACAGACGTCTGAAGATAATGCTCTTGAGCTCTTTATATCTAACAGGAAGAATTGGAATTGGAAGATAATTACCTATCTCAGTTGGATCACCCTTTTTAAGAACTGGAATAACAAGGGCTGACTTTAGTAAATCAGGGAAAACTCCGTGGGTTAAAGATAGTTTGGCAATGTGCCTGATGGGCTCGTAAACAAAATGAGATATGGTCTTCAGGAGCTTTTTACTTAATCCAAGACAGTCAGGTGTAAACCTAATAGGGAGAGAACCGATGATTTGGAGTACCACATTGCTATCAGTTGGGCAGAACAACATAGATCTAGAAATGAAGCAAGGGAGTCCAGCCTGTACGGAGGAGCGGGAGTCAGTATGAGGAATATTAAAAAATAACTATTAAATGCGTCAGGATCATGTAAAGGGTCAATTAACCTGCCATTTGTGTCTTTAAGGCGAATAGGTATAGACTTTGATTTTCTATTTTTTGAGAGTATATCATTAATGGCAGACGATATCTTTTTCGGGTTTACATCTTATCTATGAATTTTTGCAAAACAACAATCTTTCTTTAGCTAGCTGCTGAGTCTAATGTGCTGGTTTTTATAATTTTTATAATTTGATAGGTCAATATCACTACTGAGTTAGCGAACTTTCTAGCTTAATTTTTATTCACGATATGAGGAGACAATGAGGCTATGTGATATCCAGGGACATATAGGGATAGTTTTCCGGTTAGGTTTACGAATAGGAAAAGTTGAATGGATAATCTCACTTAGTCGTTGCGCAAAACCATTTGTGGCAGAATTTACCTCTTGACAATTTAAAACATCGCACCGCTCAGTGGTACCTAGGCAATCGGTAAAATGGGTCATATTCGCAGAGCTATAATTTCTAGTAGCTGTTGGAATATTAATTCTAGAGCGTAGGGGTAGGGGTTGCGAAGGTAGTGACAAGTAAATAAGAAAATGTTCTGACAGATACAAAAATATTATATTAGACGACACATAATATCCCAGGGAAGTTGATACAAAAATATTATTAATTGATGTTGATCTTACAGGATCAAATCTACTGGGGAAAAAAATTTTGGGTAGAAGACCACTCGCGGTTACCGATTAAAAAAAAGTGTCAGATTCAACATTTTTACCAACATTGAGTAGGTTACAATTAAAGTCCCCAAGAACTATTGCCTTTTTATGGGGTAGATTAATAAAATTAGAGAAATCATCGAAAAGATTACAAAACATGAGGTCGGAAAAGGAGGAGGTTTATAAAACAAGGAGAGTGCATAAGAATTTTGGCCGATAACCATGTTAACCATTATTGAATAAATACACCTGAGATTTATTTGTGTAGAGAAAATAGACTCGCACTCTGATAGCCTGGTAAAATTTACATTCGAACGGATGTAAAGTGAGATACCCCCAGAACACTTTGTCAATCTCCTGGGAATAGGGATTATTTGGTAACCAGGGAGTAAAAAATCACTAGTGTCATCATTATCGGAAAGCCATGTCTCCATTAATCCTATTACGTCAAAGGGGCAGACACCATTGAATGAAATTAAATCTTTAAACTTGAGCCACTTATCCCGGATGCTTCTGATGTTGAAACATAGAACATTAAGGGAATTACTATTGACTAGTTTTGGCTTCACATTGGTAGCAAAATCAAGGATATCAAGGTATTTACAATTAGCATGAGTTAAGGTACCATTGAGGCTGCTTATAGATTTGACGTACTGGCTGCTTTCTATAATGGAATAATTCAAAGCAATGTTATTAAAAACATATAAATTACTTAAAAACGAAAAGTCAAGTAATATATAGCCGGCAGGCATTCTTGTTGGGTATCTTCTCGCTTGGGTTTTGCTTTCGAAATCATCCTCGCCCAACGAGACGTCGTGTGGAGTCGTAAATTTCTGTATTACTGTGTTAGTCGACTTTTTCGTGTTTGTGTTTGTATTTTTTTTTTTCTATATCTTCGGTCTACTAACATTGTTTCAGGTACGGGAGATTATTTATAATTTATGGGGGACTTGGTAACAGTTGGGATCGTAGGAAATGTTGAGTTAGAATGGCATTCCATACCTTCTTTCAAGGATAAAAGTTGGGCCCTATCTGTTTGCCGGATTTCCTCTCCTAGGAGCGTAGTAATGGCCTTTTTTTAAGGATATTTTTCAGTTGAACTGGCTCACTGTCAACCTCGGTAACGCGGGAAACTGCAAGGTATGTGGTTAACCTTTGCCATTCTTGATTATAATGATAAATGTAATCTTGGTAAATATAAATCTTGATAATGATAAACTTGTGGATGCGATAAAACTGGAAGCTGGGAAGAGAAAGGCTGCGATTTGGCGTTAAGTAGAGGAAATTGAGTGGAACATTGGGTAAATGAGAAGCCTTTATCTATTGGGGGTGGGACCTGTTTCCTCTGGTTTTTTGAAACTTCAGTTTGAAACTCACAGAGGTTCGGAGGATCTCGGCTCTCTTGTGATAGGCCGGACAAAGTTGCTTCTCAAGTGCCCTGTGCCCCTTATTATTACAATTTTTACAGTAGGCTTCTTTCTCGGTGCAATTTTCTGTAACGTGGCTAGGTTTACCACATTTTCGACATGATTGGAGTGACTGTTTACAATTATTTTTGCTATAACCATGAGGTATGCAAATTGTGCATTGTAGAGGCTTTGGTTTATAGGACTTATGGTGAAGGGCCATACCATACAAAAAAAACTTCTCTTTGCAACTCGTTTTTGCATACAATGAGCACTGAGCGACTGGGTATAAGATTGCCAGCATTTTTCAAGCTGTGTCTTGTGGATGTTGTTGTTTGGACGGGATGACCCGAAGAATCAATTAGTTCAGCTGTAAATTCCTGTATTGGTATACCGGTGTCAACACCATAAATCACGTATTTATACGACTTTTCCATTTCTTTTGGAGTAGCAAATATTTTGGAACTGTCAACGATTAGTTCCTTGGACCTTGAAAGGACTGAATCCGCAGCCTTGTGAGAGGTAAAATAAAGATCTATCAGACCGTCTTTCAGGAAAACCACTTCAAAAGATGAGTTAGCTAATAGAAATAAAGGCTTTCTAATATCCATTAACTGACCTCTAGTAAAGGGTTGCCCATTGGTTTTCATGATGGTCACAATGTAATAGAATGGCTGATATAAAAAGCTAGGTAGGGATTCAATTGGCGGGGAATCAGCAGGAAGTGATATAATCTCAGGTTGGGGTTCGTCAGGGGGTGATCTAATTGTATCATTTTTTTTCTTTTTTTTTGCCAGGGGTTTCACCAGTACTTTTAGCTTGAAGGATGTTAGGGCTTGTATCCCCTTAAGATGTGTGGTTCGTTTATTCATAGGAGTTGGGGGGGGGGGGGGGGTTCTAGTTAAGTTTCTTTTTGAGGACAGGAAAGGTGAGACATCTGATTCTTTTTCAGGAGGCTGCTATTCGGAACTAAAAATCTCACCTCTGATTTCTTTCACTGTTCAAAACTATAATACAAATCCTATTATCCAATTAACTTGAACCAAGGTCACTAATATCACTTAGGAAAGTCCAGGGACACGCACGGTCAGTAAATGTTCAAGTTACACACGGGGAATTTCGACTAGCAAATACCAAGAGTGAAAAAAACGAATTAGATGTTAACACAGCGGAAGCAAGTTCATAACTCTGACGGTTACTACCCGTTTTTAATTTGTTGTATTTGTTTCGCTTTGCTTTTTATTTATTTTAATTTATTGTATTTCAATGTATTTTTAATCCAACAAAATGCAAAAGAAAATTCCTAATTCGGTTTGGTAGAAATCACCTACCCACAGCTACTGATACTCTCAAAAAACAGGGTGCCAATTTGGTGGGTGGCAGAGCAGGAGAGAAATGCTATATTTAGTACTTTCATTGAAAAGAATAAAAACAGCGAAATTGCCACTACAACTCCCTCCAAAGTTTTAGAAAAATGTTTTAATTTTTTTGTGTCTTCATTAGAAATAAGAAAAAGCTTTGCCACCAACCCCTTTCCCCTCTGTACATTTTCATGAGTTGGTGCCCTGAAGATAAATGCTTATGACTCGGAATAGTTAATCGATAAATTGATGATCAAAAACAGCAATAAGATAGTGTTGGCACAATAGTAGCGTAAAGGCAAGAGGTACATTACCTTGTATCACTTTATTTTCTTTTAGGCTTTGAAACAAGATTTGGCTGTAACAAGAGACGAGAATAAGCAAACCCAGATGGACAAAATTCATCAGGAGAATGTCAAACAAGGTCGTGACAAATATAAGACCCTTAGGGAAATCCGAACTGGCAATACCAAAAGAAGAGTGGACCAATTTGAAAACATGTAAAAGGCGGATTTACAAATAATATAAAGTAGAATGTATAAAACAAAGCAGAGTAACTTTTTTCTTTTCATTTAGTTGTGTTTTCTGTTTCCACTTTTAAAAAATTCAAAACTGCCCACCCCGCCTTCCCTTCCCCAATGTGTGGTAAAGAATGTTGAATGATTTTTTTGCTTGTTTAACATACATTCCTCATTTTCAGCATTCTTATATAAACGTGATTTTAATATGTGAACATGTCGTGCTCTTTATTTTACTTAATTATTTTCATAAATGATGTCTAGGGGACGCCGCGGGAAGGGGGCATCCGGGTTTTGAAGGGATGGTGGGAAGCTTTTGTTATGTTTTCCAAAAATGGGACTATTTCAAGCCATGTATTGTAAATTGTCCCCAACCCCTACTTTAATTCATACGTCAACTAATTAAAACTAAATTAATATCAAAGGTGAACCAAATTTCTAAAGAAAACGAAAGGTTTTTTTCATAATGGTATAATTAATTAGAATAGTGACTAAATTAAACAATAGTGATTCTTATGTTTTTTAATATGGACCACGACATATTTTTATTTTGCCTTATAGGGCAGTCGGTGCCTTTACAAGTACCTATAACTATTGTTGGGGATAATAGCTGAGTATCCCAAACTGTCTAAAGGTACAGCCTTTCTGTTATGTAATTCATATCTTTTATCCAAAAAGATAATATTTTTGGCTGTAGTTAGTTTTTTTTTTGTCTCGTCTTTTTAATATGGTGCTTTCGCCTTCAAAAGCACCATCTTCTGGTGCTTCCTTTGTTTTAGCTTCACTGCTTCATAAAGTGCAAATTCAGTAATATTTGAGATCTATAATATAAGAATAGGTCTTACATATATATTTATTTTCTTCAGTTTTGCACTGCTATTCCTGGCTTACCACTACCGAATAAGAATGGTAAGGTTTTCTTACCGCTATTGTTCGTTCACTGGCTGCATAATTACCTTATCAGAAGTCAGTATTACAAAAAAAAAAAAAAAAAAAAAAATCAATGAACGAGCCATTCGTTCAATGACATTCGATTCTGTTTTCGTCAATCTTTTTTAGTATCAAAAGCTAAAAACATATTTTGCAAGTTTTTTTTATATTGTAATTATATATAATTATATTTTATTCACTTTTCCTGAATTAGAAAACTGTTACTTGTATTTTTATTTGTAATAAAAATAATGCTCCATAATAGCCCAGCAAAACGTCTAATGATCCATAATAATATAGCAAAATCGACTAAAAATTATAGCTGCAAAAAAAAAAGAAGGAAAGGGAAATTTTGCGAGTGAACCAAGAGTTGGATAATTTTGCAGCCAGACCGGGATATTTAGTTGTCTTTATTTGAGGTATCGCAACTTTAATCTGAAGTATTAATGCAAGTTCGAAGTGTACTGGATTATTTTTTGTTTATGCAAGTTGTTTCTTTTGTGAATAAGCATTCTTGAATAAAAACTAGAGTTTAGACTCCTCCTTCTTCTATTTAATTAGACTCCTCCTCCTATTAGACTCTTATTTAATCGATTTCAGTAAGCGATAATGCTCTAGTTTTGTTTCTTCGAAATCGATTAAATGTTGTAGCTATCGACCCTTCAACATTTTGATATGGTTAATCATAAGAAGTATTAAAAAGAGTGATGACACGTCCCTTTAAAAAGGTAAAAAAAAAGATGCTGCTCCAAAATTTATTCTTTTATTTTATTCTTATTTATTCTTTTATTCTTAATTTATTTATTCAAAATTAATATAATCTCTTTTGAGATGCACCATCTGCTTAAGCATTAATTTTTCCCAAAACATAAAAACTAACCCAGCCTTTATTGTTGTTTCATAAAGTGCAGTATTTGCAAGTGAAGGCTACGTTACTTAGGCTATCTACCTTAGTTCTGCCCTAGGAATGACGTATGGACGGATGATAAATAGACTTATCTATCAACAAATGTAATGACATCATTTTTATACAATCCTAAAAAGGGCTTATGCCAGATTTGCCTTCTCACTCACTCGGACTATCTGTCTTGGCTTTTTCTACAATTAGCGTATGGCTTGACGTTCACAAATACTTGATTTTAATTCAAAATCGGTGTCAAAATATAACGAATTTTTTCTACTCCAATAATTCGATTTTATTATCCTAGATGAAAATATTAGCAAAATTAATAAATTTCTAAAGGTCTGCTAGTGTTACAAAAAATAAAAGTTTTTAAAACGCATCAAAAGTTTGTTTATATGTATTTTTTTTATGTTTTTACGTGTCGGACAAAAATTTCAGAGATTTCTGAAATTTCTAGAGGCACATATAGAAAAATGTTACCAATTACTTTTTTTGCAGTAGAAAAAAAAAGCTATAGTTGACTATTTTTAAAATCCTTATGTCAAAAATTTTAAGGGACTGGTTTTTCCTCCACGCCATCCTGAGTGATATGTTAACTTACTTATAACATAACCTATGCTCAGGGCTGTTTTCTATCCCCATTTAAATGGATCATTTTGATGGACTTTGTCTTAAAGAGCACAGGAAAGGCAATGAGAGAACATGGAATCAAATGGGCAAGAAAAATTTTCCTAGACTTAGAATATGTTGATGATTTAAGTATCCTAGACGATAGTGTGAGCAAAATGAATGAACTTTTAGAGGTTTTGCGATGCAAGTTCAGGGTGCTAGAATAGGTTTGAAAATTAATGTTAAGATGATTAAGTCGCTAAGGCTAGGAATAAGTGAAGATGGAAAAGGTGACGTTGGGTAACGAAAAAATTGATCAGGTGTAGAGCTTCACATAACCAGGACCGGATTGAATAGGTGCGGCGGTCCATGGGATTTTTTTTGCGGGGACCTCTATATATATATTACATATTTAAATAAAATAAAGGCTACCTGCATAGTAGTTTACGTATGAAAGGTAGTTGACGTATGTAGTGCAAAATCTCTCTAATATAGGACTATCCCGATTAAAGTCAATGAATTTGATATGAACTTTTACAGGTTCAGTTTTATATATTATAAAGTGTTTTGTGAGGAGGAATTAGCAACAGTACTAAAAGGATTAAAGAATAATAAGGCTCCACGTGCTGATAGGTTGGTAAATGAGTTTCTTAAATATGGTGGCTCGGAGGTCAGAAATAAGTTATTGAAGATTATGAATATGATTTTTGAAAAATGGGAAGTACCTAACGATTTTAGGAAAACCTTAATTAAACCACTGTTTAAGAAAGGTGATAAGAGTGAGCGTGATAATTATCCAGGCATTAGTCTGGTCTCTATAGGTAGTAAATCACTTAGTAATATGATACTTTTTAGACTGAGAGATGCCGTAGACAAAGTTTTAAGAGAAGAGCAGTGCGGCTTTAGAAAAGGTAGAGGATGTGTCGACCAAATTTTCACTCTTAGGATAATAATTGAGAAGTGCCTAAGTTTTCAAACACCTTTGGTCCTCAGTCTAGATTATGAGCAAGCGTTCGTTTCTGTTGATAGAAAAGCTTTAGAAAAGATTTTATCCTTGTATGGTATACCAGACAAATACATTAAAGCAATATGTACGAGAATAATACTGCTGCGGTTAAGGTAGGAAATGAGGTTAGAAGCTGGTTTTGTATTAAATCAGGAGTTAAACAGGGTTTTGTTCTATCCCGCTTTATATGGATTGTTTTGAGGGAATTTGTTTTAAGACGTACAGGAAAGGCAATGGGAGACCATGGAATCAAATGGGGATGAAAAAGTCTCCTGGACTTAGATTATGCTGATGAATTAAGCATCCTCGATGAAAGTGTGAGCAAAATGAGTGAAGTTTTGGAGATTTTTCGAGTTCATGGTGCTAGAATAGGTTTGAAAATTAATGTTAAGAAGACTAAGTCACTAAGGCTAGGAATAAGTGAAGATGAAAAGGTGACGTTGGGAAGTGAAAAGATAGATCAGGGGGACAGCTTCACTTACCTTGGTAGTTTTATTAGTAAAGACGGTGGGAGCAGTGAAGATGTTAAAAATAGCCAAGGCTCAGGGTGTTTTTTCACAGTTAAAAAGAGTCTGGAAGAATAGGAAGATAAGTCTGCAAACCAAGATTAGAATACTAGAAGCTACAGTGATGACAGTGGTCAAATACGGCTCTGAAGCATGGGCGCTCCGAAAAGCGGATGAAGATTTGCTGGATTTTTTACAGAAAAATCGCTTAAGGATTGCTCTGGGTACCCGGCTGACTGACCGTATTTCAAACAATAGGCTATACGAAAAATGTGGTTCAATACCGCTCTCCAGGGCTATAATGAAAAAAAGGTTGAGGTGGTTAGGGCACGTTTTGCGGATGACAGATTGCAGAAGGTTGTTGTTTTCGGCCAACCATCAAGGGCTAAACGGAAAGCAGGTCGTCCCCGTCTGGCGTGATAGGACGTCATTAAGAAAGATTTAAAGGAAATGGGAACTTCGTGGGCGGGTGTAAAAAGGGAGGCTTTGAATAGATTGGGGTGGAGGAGGAGCGTGCGTAGCTGTGTTGGCCTCAGGCGGCTTGGTGCTGCAGTGAATTGTTAGTAGTAGTAGTATATATTATATTATAATAAACATATTAATAAATCTCATGGTAACATGGGGCCCGATTTTATATGCCCGAATTGCCCTTCCAAGAACTTTGAAGTGTTCTTGGCGTGTTTCCATTCAAATTTTAAAGCAAAATCCAAGTGGAGATTGGATTTGAGGCTTTAAGCTTTTTATGAGCAAATTCCTGCTCTTTTTCAATTTTCAATGTTGCCTTTCACTCTTAATTATAAAACTTGTTTTTATTTATTTAGTAATCTGCAAATAAAATTTAAAAGGGGGATAAGTCCATTTATTACACTGAACACAGATACAAAAGTTTGGATATTTCGACCACATGTACAGCGATCGTCATCAGCATTGAAAGACATTTTGCTCCCTTTATTAGAAATTCAACTTACATTTAGGCAATATTAAAGAAGAAAATTTACAACTCAAGACTTTGAATGAATCCAGTTATTGAACTCTCTCAGGCGCTTCCGGTTCATCTAATGAATGAACCGGAAGTTATTATTTTGTTCTGTATAAATATGTTAGTTTTAGTTTTAATGGAGTTTCAAATCTCTTCAAAAATTATGAAGTTTTTTAGGCAGCACCACATGTTTGGCAATGTTGCCACGTTGAACCGTTAAAATAAATGAGCGAAACTAATTATTTAAGTTTCGTAGCGCATTTCTTCCGTAAAAATTCAAACACTAACAACCCGTTAATTCCCAAAAACAACTACACCTTCTTAAGCTATTTGGTGTCATAGGTTTCCAGCGTTTTTATGCTAATTTCTCGCCTCTTTTTTCATCTTAAATCTGGCACCTCTTGCTGCCAAAACTACATATGGAAGTTTGTTTCGCTAAAAATTAAATTCCTGATTTTTCATATATCTTTCAGATATATATGGTTGTGTAAGTTTCCACATTACTGATTCAAAGATGAGATTTCGTTTTCTCTATTCTTGGTATTTTAAGAGATTTGGTAGTCTTCAGTCTCCCCTATGCCTGACAAAGACAAGCTGGAGTTAGCCAATCCCCGCCGTGCATCTTGTGCAAATCTAATGTACATTTTCTGAAGTCTCATTTTGTTCCATTTCCAATAATGTTGCAGAAAAAGCAACGTCTTATATTCTATCAGCAGCTGCTAATCCACTAAACCGGATAAGTGATACCGGTACTAACATAGATACCCAGATACGTATCTATGGGGAGGAGGGATATTTCTTAGACTCGTAAATAGGTCGTGAAAATACAGATAAAAAACTGAGAGCGTTAATTCCGTGGGAGCCTAAAACAAAATCCTTCATCCTTTTGGTAAACTCCTCCCTCCCTCCTCTAAACAAAATTCGTTTGGTAAAATCTCCCTCGCCGATTAAAAATCTTGGATACGGCCCTGCCGGTATTCATTACTAAAATTTTTGCAGGAAACTTCATATTAGACAACACGAAGAACAGTATCTAAAAGAGATCTTTTATTCGTCAATAGAAAATCATTTTTTACAAAGATTATACATAATCGGACAATATAAAAACAAATAAATGGCAACATGTAGCCAAACTGTATCACCTTTGTTCAGCGGACATGGAATGCAAGAATACTAACAATGAACAACTATACACAGACATTTACAGTTTATATAAAATTGTTTTACATACAATATTTGCTACACTCTAGAAAAATATTAAAAGAGAATACAAGCGACTCAATCTCAGTAAAAAGAACCTCTGAAGCATGAAGAAAAACAACAACTAAAATGGCCCAACCTTTGCAAAAGAAAAGAATACTAGAACGAAAGAAATGGTAAGATCCGCCTTTTAAAAGTCAGTTTTAACAATGAGCAATTACTTCCTTCTCAATCAAAACCTAATCACTGAAATATTGGATTTTTGCCCAAAATAGCGTGACTTTTGGAAAATAAAAGAGCTCTAGAATAAAATAAAATGGTAATATTTGTCCTTTAAATTAATTTTAGCAGTAAGTAATTAATTTTCTTCTCAGTCTTTAACTAAATATCAGCTTTTAGCTCAAATTTAGCCGAACTTTTGGAAGAGCAGAGAACGCCAGAATAAAAAAAAAATATTGTAAGATTTGTCTTTTAAAATTCAATTTCAACAATAAGCAATCAATTTTCTTCTCAATCAAAATCTATTCAAGGCTATATCAGCTTTTGGCTCAAATTTAGCCGATGTTTTGGAAGAGAAGAGAACGCCAGAATAAAAAAGTATGGTAAGATTTGTCGTTTGAAATTCAATTTCGACAACAAGCAATCAATTTGCTTCTTAATCAAAACTATTCAAGGCATTATCAGTTTTTGGCTCAAATTTAGCCGATGTTTTGGAAGAGAAGAGAACGCCAGAATAAAAAAGTATGGTAAGATTTGTCGTTTGAAATTCAATTTCGACAACAAGCAATCAATTTGCTTCTTAATCAAAATCTATTCAAGGCTATATCAGCTTTTGGCTCAAATTTAGCCGATGTTTTGGAAGAGAAGAGAACGCCAGAATAAAAAAGTATGGTAAGATTTGTCGTTTGAAATTCAATTTCGACAACAAGCAATCAATTTGCTTCTTAATCAAAACTATTCAAGGCATTATCAGTTTTTGGCTCAAATTTATCCGAACTTTTGGAAGGGAAGAGAACAACAGAATAAAAGAAGTATGGTAAGATTTGTCTTTCAAATACAGTTTTGACAATAAACAATCAATTTTCTTTTTTATTAGCCAACTTTTAGTCCAAAATAGCCCAACTATTAAAAAAAAACATCACTATAATACAAAAGATGGTAATATTTGTCTTTTAAAACTGAATTTTAAAAATAAGTAATTAATCTTCTTCTCGATCAAAATCTATTCAATGAAATATCAACTCAACTTCAGCTTTTGTACTTAAATTTCAATCCCAAATAGCCCATCTTTTGGAAAATAAAAGAACACTAGAATAAAAAAATAAAAAAAATGGCAAAATTTGCCATTTAAAAGTCACTTTTAACAATAGGTAATTAATTTTCTTCTCAACCAAGATATATTCGATGAAATATCGCCTTTATAAAAAAAAAAAAAAACAGAGAATGGGTAGTATCAAATGTAAATAAGAGAATGAAAAAAAAAAGTCTACAGACAATTTTTATAATAATTACTTTTTCAATTCATTAAAAATAATTCAAAATGGATATATTAGGCCACTCAATGAAGCAAATAAAAAATTCATGCACAACCCGTAAAGTAAATTAAATATTGGGTATTAAACAAAACTATAAAATGGAGTAAATTCGGCTGGTTAACTCAGCTAATTTATAAAGAATAATACAAAAAATGAATCTATCAGTTTGTTCAATATTTCTTATTGATAAATTAAGTTAATTTAATAAATTTAAATTCATTAATTAGAAAAAACTAATTAAATTAACGAAATAAATTTATTAACTAAAATACACTACTTTAATTTAAGCAACCAATAAAACAAAATTAAGATTTTTGAAAAGTAATTCGACTCAAAATCGTTTCACTCTGAAAAATGGAAACAAAATCGCGGAACGAAAAAGCTTTAAAACACGAAAAAAATACATTAATATAGACTGGGCAACCCAGCCAACATTTTTATTTCAATTGAATGTAACTAAATAAATAATCAAACCGAGTTACTTGATAGATAAACAAAAATCAGCTGCAAAAATGAGCGCTTCATCCTATTAATCCTATAAAATGGATATATATATATATATAATATATATATATATATATATATATATATATATATATATATATATATATATATATATATATATATATATATACACTCTTAAATATATAAGACTGTTGTACTGGAAAATAGATAGTCAAGGCTTATCAACTTTTCGAAATTATCTGAAAATAAAGGAGTCACACCTTCATTAATTCTTGGACCAGGTGTCGTTAATTTTTCGTCATGAACTTTAACAGAACAAGAACATTTAGTGTTGGAGACAGGTAAAAAAAAAAAAAAAAATTAAACCTATTAAGGTCAAATAAAAGATGTTAACTTAGTAAGAGATTCTACAGTTAAAACCCTTTAAAATTTTGCATTAAACCTGAAATCACTTTTTTTCTCGACAGATTCATAGGCTGGCCTTAGGCAAGAAGCAAATATGCAAAGGGAATAAAGAGGCACTATAAAAATTAAAGGCGCACAATAACTCCATTTCAAAAAATTTAAGATATGACCTTTAGATTTGGGCTAAAGAAAACCTTCAGATCAAAAAAATTTTAGATTTGGGATATGTTTATTCACCAGAATAGAAAATATACAGTAAAAGTTGCTTTAAAAATAAAAATATGTTGCTTTAATAAGTTGATAAGATAAGGGGGGGGGGTATCTTGGGAAAGAGGTTGTGGATCCCTATTTGATATGACGCCAAAAGCAGCAATGGAATGCGTATTCAAAACAGAGCCGTTCCTGGGGTTAGTGGTGCCCGGGGAAAAAATGATTACAGCGCCTCCCTCCTGACTCAAAAATAAGCAAAAAAAAAATGAATCAAAGGAAAAATTTTATAAAAGTGGGCAATCCCCCAGCTGCGGCGCCCCGGGCAGCTGACCCGGTTGCCCTTCCCCAAGGAAAAGGCTCTGATTCTAATGTTTCTTTACACTTTAAAGTGATGTTTGTTTGGTGAAAACGCTCAACAATGGAAGCAGACAAGAGATCATAATACATTAGCCACCTCTACTCAAATATGTTACTTTCATTACAAAAATAGCTGAGAAATTAAAAAGTGAACATTCTTCTGAAAATTCGTTCCTATGAGAAACAAAGCGGGCAAGGATGTGACCTAGTTCCCTCTCTTAGGCTTAGAATACGAACATAATCAGTCTTAACTAATAAACCTGGAATACTAATGTAGCTACATAAGTTGGAAGCGTTAATAAAAGAGACGAAAATTGTCACCGTTTGGAATATTCGCAGTATCAATGTTCACTCTAGGCCTTAAACTATATTGCTTCTTTACCGTTCTGAGCTTTCAACAATTTCAAAGATATCTTACGAATCAATTGTCACTAGGTTATCTCACGCAATTATTTAAACTTGTGTAATGTTCCTCTTTTTCTTATCACTAACTAAAGAAGTGAAAGACCCCTGTAGAGCAGGGGGTTGCTGGGCCGTCACCGGTCTGATAGGTTTAGGCAATGTAGGAGGCGGCATTTTTACACTATTCTGTGAATATTCCACCGATGTGTCATAGTCATTTGGAAGCATTCTACCGTCAGAGTTGCCAGAATGTACTGAATCAGATGGCGGAGAGCTGCCACGTGCGTATGGTGAATATCGCTCACTTTGAGATGGGAATGGCAAAGTAGGAGCATTATGATAATACCCATTATATACTGAGTTATTTGTATCTGGGGTTAGTCCTGGGTAGTATTGTTGAGCATTTGGGTTGTTGTTTCCTTCATAAGACCTGTAATTTTGGTGACCAATGAAAGGACTCTGTCGGCGCTCATGCTCTGCTAGCAACTGACTGGCTGACCAATGCACTGGTGGATTTGAAGCCATATTTTCGGCATAAATCACAGACAAGCTTTTCCCATCATTTTCATCATTACCAGCTCGTAAAAGCTTTTCCGGTTCTTTTAAAGACGGATTAATAATTCCACTTGATACGGATTTACCATAAAGATTGGGGCTTTTATAGGCTGAATCTTTAGTGGTCCTTTTACGTTTGTAGATCACTAAGCAACATGCCAGGATTATGAGAACTAACGCCAAAAAAGCACCCGCGGCAATGCCTGACATTGCCGCAAAACTTAAACCTTGCGCTTGAGCTGCTGGTGCAATTGTAGATGGCATTTCTGTCGAAGTCGTTGTCGTTGGCGGCGCTGGAATATAAACTGATACTAAATTTGACACATCACCGTGCTGCCCATTGGCATCAAAAGCGCAAATGGCAAAATAAAAAACATCATCGTATTTGTCGAAAGAAAATTCGAAGGAAGATGGTGATTCGTATTCTAATGGGCTATCGTAAATCGAAATGGGAATCCCGGATTGAAAATTGCTTCTTAAGTCGGACGAGGAAGTAGAATATCGTATCTCGTAGGAATAAGCTGAAAAAGAAACACAATTTAAGGAAAATAAACTATACTTTTTACCCTTATTAGATTCTTATGTAAATATTCTGGGGGATTTATATTCTAAGAACATCTCTTCTGAAACTGCCTGGAAAAAATTATAGAAGAACAAAGGAAACCATTCCAGAGATTGAGTAAACAAAACCTTAACCTGACCTCCCATTATTGTACAAATTAACAGAAATTTCCGAAATCGATTTATAATTCTAAAACCTGAAACACATAATATTTTAAATACATAATAACGACAAAATGCTCTAAATAATCCTTATATAGAATCATTTTAAAAAACCTGATCGGATCTCGCTTCTGACTCTTTATATTTGGTTTGCCCTAAATATTATTCGCTGATTTGGTATCCTTTACAAAGTTGAGTTTCAGGGGGTTTTGGCTTTTTTTCTAAAAGTCTAAAAAGGACGAGAAAAATAGGTTTCCAACTTTTTCAGATTCCTAAGGCATAGATCAGCACTCCCCTTCTTCGTTTAGGGGAATCAAGTACCAAGGAAATCAAAATTAAAGCAATTTCGCCCCCTGGCCATACCTGAATACCATGATTTTCCAAGATCAGTCTTTTGACTGCCTCAATACTATGAAGATCTTAGGGCAGTACCACATTTTCGTCAGTGTTGCCAGGCTGAACCGTAAAAACAAATAAGCCAAATTAATTAGTTAAATTTGACCAAGCTCTTCGTCCATAACAATTCAAACAATAACTACTCGTTGATTCCCAAAAACAACTATACCCTCTCTATCTGTTTGTGCTTTTAGCTTATTTTTTGCTGGTTTCATACCCGTTCTTTTTTTATTTTGGCAGCCGTTACTGCCAAAAACTACACAGCAAAACATAGATTTTTTTTCATTACGAATTGAATTCCGGATTTTTGACAACTTTTTGAGATATATTAGGGTTGTGCAAATTTCTACTCAACTAGTTCAAACAATCAGGTTTCGCTGTCCGTGGTGCTTTATCTTTACAGGGATAAGAAATGACGAGATATTCCTCTTATTCTTAGGTAATGAGTGATGTTTCCTCACATTATTCCAATCCGAAAAGGCGGTTGACCCCTTTTATTCATATAGTGACCATCTATTGCTTTTTTCCTCTTTTTGCTGAATGGTATTTCTTCGTATTACCACAACTATGAAGTGGTTCAACCCTATTCATTATATGTACCATGAAAAAACGGATTTTTTGGCTGGGGCATTTCCTTCGACCATATACCTGGATTGTGTCAACTATTTAACCCGCAAACTGGTATAAGAAAGGCCTAATGCGTCACAAGTTAGTAGTATAAGCAGTGTCTGTCCTTGTGTCAAAAATTTGCAATCAATTTCTGTTTGCTTTTCATTTAGTTTTTCTGGTTAGGCAACTGAAGGAAGAAATATTCATTTTCTTGTTTTTTTTTTTGTTTTTTTTTTTTTTTTTTTTAATAAAGAGGTAGTTCGCCCGTGTGTTTAATGGTGGAATGTGCATTGGAGCTTAAGAATACAACACCCTCCCCCCTCCTCCTTACTCACAAATTATAAATCTTTTAATCTATTCGTGAAACTGTCATTCACCACGCACAGAAGGTTTCCAATTATGTAAGAGGTCGATGTTTTGGAGGGGAGTGAAGCAGATGGAGGTAAAATCCCTGAAAGCCTAGTCCCGGCTGCCTTCCGTAGAAGGTCAATACAGATTAAACTCGTCCCTATTTAATTTTTCTTGAATAACGGTCAACCCAAAAAATACAAATATGTCATATTTGTATGCGAAGGAAACATTCATCAGGAATGTTAAAAAAGAAAAAAAGAGCAGGTGTAAAAAGAATCCAATTAATATCAAAGTAGACGTTATCCAATGGAATAGGCGAGAAAACAGCATGTTAAAAACGTTTTTTGTCATTTCTAAAAACCAGACAAGGTTTAAGAATCAAATTAAAAATACAACGAATTTGACTTTTTCGTGCTCACCAAGCGGTGACTGTTCAGATGGCGCGATTTTAGATGATTGATTGTCTAAACAAAAAAGTCTCGAATTCTGAATAGATTAGCAAATGCATTGAAAGGTTTACGCATTTCTTTTCCTGAACTAAAGCTTTAACTCAGTAAGCAAGAAGGTTCATTTGAATGTTTTATATGACAAAGATTGACAAGAATGTCCAACAGAGAAATTGCTCCTGTCAGGTCAAGCAAAAAAGAAGAATTCAAATATACTTTTTATGAATGCAATCTCAGTAGAGATACATTTATTGTACACTTATGATGTATGAGCTAAATCACAAATATATAAATATATATATATATATATATATATATATATATATATATATATATATATATATATATATATATATATATATATATATATATATATATATATATATATATATATATATATATATATATATATATATATATATATATATATATATATATATATATATATATATATATATATATATATAACCCCTCCTCTACAAAAGAAAACTTGGCAGGATCCCGAATTAAGCACAGAAGTAAAATACCAAAACCCACTCCTTTTTTCTACACATGAAAGAACAACCCAAAATGTTAGAGAACCCACTGAAAACTAAGGTTCTTTTGTACCGTCGGCGAGAGCACATTCAATGAAGAAGATAAAAAGAAATATTTTTATGCATGTACAATCATGCACAAGTGGCAACCCGATTTTCTGTCACAAAAACGAAGTGAGAAATCACGCACGCTGTCTCACTGCATGATATGGTAGAAGATTGAACTGCGCAGTCGTAATTTTGGCTGTTCTCTCTGTCATTAAATATCTTGAAAAAAAATGAATTCATGCTGCTTATTGGTTTGATTAAGCTGATTAAAAACTAAAAGGAACCGGATTTTTTTTTTTTTTTTTTTTTTTTTTACATCAATTAATTTAACGAATGGCCCGTGAACGAATACCAGTTCATATAATATCTTAAAAATATTATATTAACTGGACAAAAAAATAAATTTTGACGGGTTATTTATTTGTATGTGTGTATTATGCTTCTGTTTTCTCAGCACATGGTATTACCAGCAAATTCTCCCCATTTTTATGCATAGTTTATTTACTGATTTATTTCTATGTGCTTAGATGCACATCCTCTCAAGGGACTCTTTTCATTGCCTTAATGATCATCTTCTTGCAGTGCTAATTATCCATAGTGAAGTGGGGCTTGTCAGGGGTTGGCCCACATTAAACTTAATGTTATTAAACGATTAAAATAAATTAACTTATTAATAATTTTATCCATTTAATATCATTTAATTATTGATACTAATTATCTAATTATAAATTATTATTAATAATATTATTAGAACTCAATAGATGGATAATCTTATGGAATAATATTATTTCTCTTCTTTTATTGACAAATATTTAGTAAATATTCAGTCTGATCTGATATTTGATATTTCTTATTAAGTTCATTTCTAATATAGTTTCAAACGTAAGTTGTTTTTTTTATATTCTGAAGACGACTGTCGTACTATCACTAATAGATAATCTTGATTTTGAGAACATGTTTTTGGTGTTGTTTGAGATGAACACATGGTAAATGTTACAAAATTGACACACTTATGTTTGAAGTTTTCAATAACACAAATGCTTTTTTGCTGGTTCCTACATGTATGGTCAACTTTAGTAGATATACTAAACCGGTCAACTTTAAGGTCTATTCTTGTAGATCTGATTAGTTGAACAACTTTATCGTAAACGGACATTAGTTGAGTAGTAGTAGATGTTGATTCTCTTTTATAGTAATAGCTGGTAATGGTCTTTTTCAACTATTTTCATTTTAATAAATAATTTTAGGAAAAACTTTGATTTGTGTGAGCAGTAAGCCCGTCGTGTTAAGAGTAAAACTATCAGTAATATACTGATAGTAATAGTAATATATATATATATATATACTGATAATAATAATAGGGTTCTTTCGCATTATATGGGCCTCTCTAAAGAAGTCCAACAAGAGATGCTACAGTCAAACGCCAGAGACGCTTTGAAAAACCCGTTTTTACAAGATGATTCAAGACACCGCTGAGAGAAATACTTTGTCTAGCGTGGTTTTAAGATATTTAAAGTGTTGTTTTTTGGATTTTAGATGGGGGAAAAAGTACCTAGGTTAGGTTACGTATTTAATATATGCATTGCTTTGCCCCCCCCCCCTCCTAATGTGAAAATATATAGCCCAAGTTTGTTTCTAAACTTTTATATAGTCATCCTATTTTATTTTATTTCATTAGCATTAACCAAACTTGACTTTTTAGAAAGGCCCATATAATGCGAAAGTACCAATAACAGTAATAGATACTGATAGTAATATACTGATATGACCATTGTAAATATACTCGTGCTTGTTGTGTTAAAGATATCAAAAGTGTTTTTATTCCAAATCAGAAAATTAAAAAATATCGAAGATTAACAGTATTTACCCAAATTTGACAATCCTACCAAACAATCTACAGCAAACCTTCAGAAATCATTCTAATCATACTGTAGTTAGGTTTAAAATGTATGAAAACCAATGATTAAACAGTGTTTATTTGGATAAATTTAATAATTTCTAATCGTAAATTTAAATAGGTAAATTTAATCAAGGGTTTTTAACATCCCTCTTGGAATGTAGATTAAATGACATAAACTTAATACCCTTAAAAAGGAAATTTAATCTTTGAAGGTATCGGTTCGGGCCATCCTTAAATCGTGTAGTCCTCTTGTTCCTTTGACAGAAGAATACTTTCAAGTTGAAAAAAATGCGTGTTTAACAAAGATGTTGAAGGTGGTAACGTGAGACGTCATACCTTACGAACATTTACGAAAATCGCGCGCAAAAACAAAAGGTTTTCAAAAATGATGTATACGCGAGGAAATTCCACTTACCTTTTCCTGAATCGAAATCGCCACCAGGAGCGCTCCAAGTTAAAGACACAGTGTTACCGTCAACTTCCAAACGGAGATCCGTTATTCTCGATGGGGGATATTCGTCTTTACCACTAGGATCTATTCTTAAGGGGGGTGCTTCAGTCATTCGTTGAAAGGAGCCGATATATTCTCTCATCTCTTGAGGAACGGAGATTATGCTACCGCAACACATACTTAGCTCTACAAATAAATGGTTGGGGTTAAAAATATTCTAAAGTTGTTTATTTTTTTTAACTGTTTCACTTGAAACCTCTTGCGCATGCACGTACGTGGACGGGGCAGGGGGCCTTCATCCCTGCTTCCTCCTAACTGAATTTTCCCAAATTTCTTGGAAATTTTGTCAAGATGAAATAACCTTATTGCAATAGTTGAGTCAAGATGGGCATCTTTAAAAAAGTAAAAGGCGATCCTTCAGCAGTTCAACTAAGAGGCATATAGTGACCGTCGCTCCCCCCTTAAAATCCAAGATGCGCTAAGGAGCACCAATTCAAAAAAAAAATCAATTTTTTTAATTAGTTTACAAAAAGGGTGCTTTTCAAAATCTAGGGGGATTTTTTTGGGAACTTTCCGATTTTATGGGCCTCTAGGGTTAACCGCTGTAGAGAAGGTAATGATAAAACCCGTTTTTGACATGTTAACCGCTGTAGATTAGGCAATGATAGTGTTGTTTTCACTGCGTATACGATATTAAACTGTGTTTTTTTGTGGTTTAGGGGGGGGGGTACCTAGGTTAGGTTACGCAATAATATATGCTATGCTTTAACCCCACCCCCTAATGTACAAATATATAGTCCAAATTTGTTTCTAAACTATTATATATTCATCCTATTTTATTTTATTCCATTAGCATTAACCAAACTTGACTTTTTGGAGAGGCCCATAAAATGGGAAAGTACCTGCTTTCAATGCAAATATCGGATTTTACTTTTTGAAATCTGACAGAGCAATTGCCCCCTAGTTGGCACCCATGGGCGCCACGGAAGGGCAGGCAATGCAATACGTTGCCGCATATTAAAAGAGGCAGGTAGCATTATCTCTAAAAATGTGCCTGCAAATTAAAATTATCAGTACACAGCTTTGCACAAAAAGAAACCTACAAAAAAGTAGGAACGTCAATTGCTACTTAGAATGATAACTTTGTATGTAAGAAGAGAGAGAGAAGGGAGCTTAATAGCAGGCTGCAATCTCATTTGACCATCTTAAGCAAGCATCTGGAGTGGCACACCATTTTGGTAGCGCTGTATTAACACGCGAAAATTATTCATCTCCAGACGATTTAATTCCTTAGTAATTGCAGCTTGTTTTGATGAACAACCCATGGTCACGAAACGCAGCTAGAGGTGAGCCTTCAGGGGTAGTCGACTCCAAAAAATGATGAGTATTAAAATATATTATTACTATAGATAATAATAGGATTGTCAGATGAAGAGGACTCCTTAGTGCATGACAAATGGACATGCATTATATATTGTTGATTTTTTTCACATGAAGTACAATACTAATTATTTTTCCACAATCTCGATTTGGGATGATAAGAATTACTCGAAAAAGCAGGAATGTCAATTACTACTAGCAATCTTAACTATAGTATTGTGTGTAAAAAAAAAAAAGAGACAGTTGTTGTACTGTACAGCTATTAACAATAGTTATATGAAAAAAGGGAGAGCCAAGGAGACGAAAATTAGTTTTATGTTCAGGACATTCTTAGATTTTGAAAAACTAGATTTAAGAGATCGAAGCAGAGATAGTTTACACGAGTTGGAAGGGGATCAAAAAGTTGTAAAGATTTGAAATTGATGCATGCTAAAGACTGAAATTCATCAAAATAAAAAAATTCAAGTGATATTGAAGAGAAAAACGAAATCAGTAAAGCGGGAACAAAAGGAATAACGATATGATACTGACAAAGATACATTACTAGTATATTAGTATAGTATATATAGTACAATTTCTTTTTTTAGCACAAGCATAGGTATATTACAAGCAAAAGTATATTAATATATGTAGGAGTAATAATGGTATAGTAATAATCGTATGTTACACAGAAAAATGAAATAAGTAAATTAGAAACATAAGTAATAAAGGTATATCAGTGACTTCATCTCGAATTTAGACAAAATTTAATTTTCAAATATGAGCAGTTAAATATTGAAAGTCAAACCTCGTATTAACGTCAGTGTTGTCAAACACGGGCTCTAAAAGCTGAGAATCGAGCTTGAGGGTGAATCGAGCTCAGACGATTTTATTTTTCTTGACACAAAATTTTACCTCCACCCTGATACCCGTGAACGTGCTTGCATTATTTTATCATATACTTCTAATATCAGAGGATGAAGGCTTAGAAGTTTCGGAAGTGATTCCACACGAACTGCAAGTGAATCATCAAAATTTTATATTAAGGAAACTGGTTGAATATAATTTCAATCTGTAGCATTTACTAATGAGATCTGAGTTGGGTTAGATCCCTTTCCGTGTATATTCCAAATCTTGGCTAACAGGAGCAACAACTAGGAAGGGGGTTGGAAGCAATTTTTCCCTCCTAGATTTTGAAAATACATTTTTGGGTATTTTCATTGAAAAAAAGGTAAATTTTTACCAACTCATATTATTGACTTACGAATAAAGTGAATATACCACTCGATGTCCTTTTTTATGCTCGTTCCAAATATAAAAATCATTTTTGTCGGAAATGAATGTTACCTCCACCAATATATACCAATTCAGGGTATATATTTGCAAATTACAGGGGTGGGGGTAAAGTTTATACTTACCTCCCATTTACACCAGAAATAAAATTTGCCCCATCCCCTAATGTGCAAATATATACCCTGAATTGGTATATATAGGGGTGGGGGTAAAATTCATTTCCGACAAAAATGATTATTATATTTTGAAAGAGTATAAAAAAAGGCATCGAGTGGTATATTCACTTTATTCGAAGTCAATAATATGATTTGGTAAAAATTTACCATAAACATACCTCCCTAGATTTTGAAAAATATTTTTTTGGTATTTCCATTTAAAAATTTGGACAAGATGGTTGCCCTCCCCCTAAATTCTTGGAAATTGGCACCCATGATGACAATTTATGATTTAGTAACTTATCATCCTCAAAATTTGCTTATAAGAGAAAATCAGTAGCAGCAAGTCCTTGTTGGATACGACTAAGGAAAACAAAATAATTTATTTAGATTTTTTCATATATTAAACAGTAGTTTTCCTCTTCCATAGAGAAATTTTTTGGACCAGAACGAAAATACCTACAATGCCTGAATTTCAAAATAGGTAAAACAAAAAGCGATTTCCTTATATTTTAGTTTGCATTCAATAGTTGATTTCTATTGGGAATTAGGAAATTAACTATTAATTAACTAACTATTAACTATTAATTAACTATTAATTAAGTTAATTAGGAAATTAACTATTAGCGGGAATTGATGTAGGTAGTGGCAATTAAATTTGATATTCAGAAATATCACTCAAATCACTTCAACTTATCAAAGTTCAGAAACCAAAAATTACGCACAGCAGCTAACACCTAACAATTGCCCCTCATTTGTATCTAAAGAAACTGTAAGAGGGGTTAACAATTCAAGTAAAAAGCTAGGGTCAAAGGGTGGGGTTCATTTACCTAAAACGGTGAACGATTAAGTTAATTGCTGCATATTTAACATTTTACGACATCAGCCCAGGCAGGATTTTTGGGGAAAAGTGGAGGGGGGGGGAGGAGAATGACAGAAGAATAAGTTTATTGAATAATTTGAATAAGGAATACCCAGAAATTTGGCAAAGATTAAGGATTTAGAGAGGACTTGGCTCCTCCCCTTGGGCACGTCCCTACTTTATTGGAATAAGATATACTTACTTTCCTGTTCATTTTCCTCGTGAAATAAAAAAAAGTGGGAATGCCCAGATTGGCTTCAAAAAGGTTCGAGTCAACAAATATTGTATGATGTGACTAATTTTCTGAACATTACACCTAACTTCATTTGACGGTTGCACAGTCGCAACTTCGTCTTTAAAATCAACGTCTTTGGGCCCATGCCCCTCTCACATTTTTAGTTTTTTTCTACAACTTTTTATGTTGTTAATATAGTTCACGTTTTGGGGAAAATAAAGTCACACTGTAAGTTTCTAACAGGAATCTCAAGAAAGGAGTCATATATTTCCCCGGAGGGGTCTAAGTCCCGAACAGCTGGCCGTTGCAAGCGATGCAGGTTATTCGAAGTGAGCCTTTTTGGCAGTGTCTATGAGTTATCGTTTGCCAGGGCTGAAACACTGAGCGCCATCCGACCGGTATGTCGATATGGTCAGCATATCAGTTGACGCAACAAAAAAAAAAAACTAGAAAGAACCGGATGAAGGAGAATATATATATGCTTACGTGATTATGTTTTAAATTATCAAGGACATTTAAACATAAAATCTGATTCTTGGAATTAGTTAAGTGGAGACTTACAAAATTTTTAGTGCTGATGGGTCCGAAATTAAAAAAAGAAACAGCAAAAACAAAAACGTGGATGAAAAATCAACAAAAAATAAACTAAAACATATGTGACCAAAAAGCTTAAGAAAGCCTTAAGTTGTGTTTTGAATCAACGAATTGTTGATGTTTGAATTTTCACGGACGAAAAGCGTTGCTAAATTTACATAATTATTTTTTTTATCTATTTTCACAGTTTGACGTGGCAACACTGACAGAAATTTCGCAATGTCCTAAAAATTTCATAATCTTCGAAAGGTACTTGTATGATATACACCCTATCCAATGTTTTTCTAATATGTTTCTCCGACACTCAATCCTAATGAAATATACCAAATTAAGATAAAAATATAATACGGTACTGGTGCATTATACGGTCACTTCTAAAAAGTAAAGCCTGGTTAATGCTAATGAAATGAAATAAAATAGGATGAATATATAATAGTTTAAAAAGCGGGTCTGCATCCCTAATGTATTAGGTACAATTATTCTGCATATTATGCAATAAGAATTGTTTAACTCCACACTGTCCAAATACGTTAACCCCCATCCCCCCAAATGTGCAAATATACAGCCCAAATTATGTATTTTCTATATATTCTGTAACTTCTCTTTGTCTTGTCTCACGCTAAGCTGAAAGAAACTAACGAAAAAAAACGGTTCCTATAATGCGTCAATGAATGAACAACTTGAGCGGTTGGGCGTTTGTCAAACAAGTACCATTGGAACAACCAAGAGAGATTTCATAGAAAATCGTAGTTTTATGTATGAATAGGTGGTGGCGGGTCTCGCGGGACCAAAATGTTTTTATTCTGTTGTCCTCGGTAATTTAAAGTGGCAAACCTGCTTTATTTTTCTCCCCAAAGAAATTTGCCAAAGTTTATTAGTTCTAACAAAGACCACTGTTTGCTCAACCAAAATAATTTTCATTCAACCGGTAGCCCAGGGGCCAATACGAGTTCATCCGATATTAAAAATATCATACTGATTGAAAAAATCGTACAGCCGTTATTGCAGCTACAACGACTGTTATGCATCTTCACCTTTAGTAAAAAATGGCATTATTAGCATTTAACCATATTAAAGGGTCAGCATTACTATTTGAATGAAAAATCTATAATACTATTGACATAAATGTAAATCATGAAAAAATTAACGAGCAACTCTTTTTTTTAAGAATTAAAGGATAAGAATAGCAATACTTGGACAAAGTTTTGAACCCCTCAGACATGGTTAGAAATAAATAGCAGGTCATTATCGTTAAAGGGATGAATACACAGGATTAAATTAAAATCGGCGCTACCTTTTCCTCTGAACATATCAAATATGAAGACTTTGAGAAGCAGGCACACACGCGTAATTTTTTTGGGAGAGGGTTTGGGGGCAATAATAAAATGGGTTTTATTCCGTAGTTTCGAGATTTAGGGGAGATTCGGGTCCTGAGCCTCCTCCTCCCAACATCCCTGCTGAGAAAGGAATATGGGGTATCCCCTGATATCTGTCCAAACTAAACCCTTGGAGAAATTATGACAAACAGTGCTTCGTTTCCCCTGCCCCTCCAAAAAACATTTGAGCCCCTAAGGGTAGAACCTGCGTACACCGAAGATATAGGGGCAATCCACGAAATGTAAGGAGGGCAGGGATTTTTTAATTTTTATTTTAAATCGAGCCACAAAAAGGCGTAATGTTCAAAATCGATGGGGAAGGGCAATTTTACTTTCTTTAAAATTTTTGAATTAAAATAGAAAAAAAGATGTTTTTCAAAACCTAGGAGGGGGTAAAAATTGGGGGGGTGGGTGCAATTGCCTTACCTGTCCTCATCGAAAAGATCTAAAGGCTAAAAGGATCCCCTTAAAAAGATCTCTAAGTGTGAATGTAGCGTTTATAAATATCATACTTAACTATTACAGAGAAAGTCAGGGCTTTTGGTGTAGTCCAGCATACAACATACGAGCAAGTTTTGAGCCCCTCATATATAATTAGAAATAATTACCAAGTTATTATCATTAAAGGCACGACAGCACGAGATCAAATTAAAATTCGGCCGGACCTTTTCTTCTATGCATATCAAATGTTCAAATAGCTAGAAGCACATCTTTTTTTTGCCTTTAATTAGGTTAATAAGCTGTAATCATGACGGTATTTCATATTATAAAACTGAGCAAACTCAAAATACAAGCTAACAGTGTAATAAATGGGATTGCAGCAGAAAAACAATCTTATATTTTCGATATTTTGTAATGTAGAAATTGGATTTTCTGAAGAAAGAAAGAATTGTGGTTTTGCCAGCTGAAAAGTTGGTAAAATTAAGGAGCTCAATTTTACACCATTAAAAACAGAAATGAAAACTTTTGTTAGATTTTAATTGTTATTTAAGACTTTAGAACCAAACCGGGCGTAATTTTCTATGTCCCGTCTAGGCCTCGTTTTGTCCCCAAGGCCTCAGTTTGCCCCCCCCCCCAGCTGAAATTTGATTTCTGTATAAAAAGTTGTCAAAACTAAGATAAGGCTGCATAATTCAAACATCCAGAGAAACAAGTCAGTTTTCTTTAGTATATTTTTGTCTTTATGGTACTATACGGCCCATTTTTCCTTTTTCACTGTCATTTTCAGTTGATTTGGGAAAATTGGCTCCAACTTTGCCCCCCCCCCCCCTTAGGATTTTGATGAAATTACCCGACTGGAACCAAAGACTTAGGGAAAAAATTGACCTGTGTATTTTTACGCATATCGTTAAATTTTCGAACGGCCCATGGTTGGTTCGCCAGGTTCATCTAAAGATCATCACTCAGATCCTTCTTCGGTAAGGGTATTAAAACTCCCAGGCGAAACAAGAGAACAGACGTATTGAGAAAAAAGGAGAGAATCGTCATGTGAAGAGATAATTTATAGAAAAATTACCTGGTTCAATGGTGAGAGCTCTGGCAAATCTTCGAACTTGAGTCCTGATTGAGTATGCTTTTCCAGAGTTGTCACTAACAAATAAGGTCAATTTGTAGTCTTTCTCTCCTCCGGTGGGAGGTACAAAGTAACGAGAATAAATTCCGTCATTAGCAGTTATGTCCGGATCTAAAACGAAGTGTCATTAAGATAATGATTTCAAAAATAACACAAAAATTGGAATATTATTTTACTAATATTTATCTGAATTCAAAAACTATACTCTTTGTGATGGCAATTGCAGATATGTCATAGAATTTGAAGGTATACGGAGCAAAGGATTAAATTTGTTTGTTTGTTTTTTAGCAATTTTTTTTTTGCCAGATAGGTGTCATTATTTCCGATTTCTGTAAAATATTACATTTTTGTATATTAGTCTATAGATCTACCAAGCAAAGGGGCGAATATACACCTACAACCCCCATTGGTACCCATGTACTATTGTTATTTTGTTTATTCAGTATAAAATATGCAACCAAGAAAAAAGAACCTTAAACACAAAGCAATGGATTGAAGGAAATAAGAATGAGATTTGGAAAAAGACATAAGTGTCATACTAGGTTTTTACAGTACTCCGATATCATAATTATTGGTTGATTGATTAATATCTTAATGAATATTAACCAAATAATTGATTTTTATCGCTTTCAAATAACCTATGTTCAGGATCACTGAGATTAGGCTATATTGCTAGAGAATACATCTAACCCCCCTAATTGAAGGAAATGATCAACTTAATAATCAGCATTTGATATAGCGATCAATCAACCCAACGCATTCATGTCACATAACCCTTTGGGGTACCAAAGGCTGGTATTTTAAGCCAATTTAAAGTCTGTCAAACCAAAAGGGGTTAAATAATAAAAGGCTTCGATTATTGAGTAGGAGTAGATAAAGGAAGTTCAAAACGTTTCAATTTGATAAATAGGTCTACTTGGTATGAGTAGCCTGGTGTCAATTTTGCTATTATTTTCCTGACCTCCCTCCATATCAGATACCCATGAAGTGCATTTTGAACAATTGAGCATTTTTGTCAACATGACAACTCCTCTGAGAAGCACTCGCAGTTTACGGTGTTCAGGTCTCTGAAAAATTTTCAGGGTGGGTCTACCTCTTTTAAAAAGTTTGACTACTCTTATGTTCAATAGTTACTCTTTTACTTTCATCCTGTTATATCAGACTCCCCTGCTTCTGAACCCCCAATGTCATCGAGGGAGAGGGGACAAAATAGTCTATAAGACGATTAAAATATTACTTTTAAAGGAATGAGTAATAGAATTAGACTTCTGGAGAGAAGAGATTTAAAACACTCACAAAAAATTCTATTTTTATTACAGATGCATTAAAATATCAAAGCTTATGGATAGCCAAGGTTGTCTGTAAAAGAGTTGAAAGAGGTATCTAACTCCCCCCTCCTCAATGAAAAGACATATTATGGTGAAAAATCAATTTTTGGACAGGTAAATATTACCTCTTCAGATTCGTGCACATTTCCTCTCTCCCATAACTTCATTACCCCTACCCCCCCCCCCGATTTGTAAAAATACCTTTTTGGTTATTTTCATTGAAAGATAGTAAAAGAAAGCAAAACTGCCCCTCCCTAGATCATTAGAATTACCTCTTTTCTGTTATCACTATAAAAAAAAACCTTGATCCCTTTCAGAGGCGTATCCAGGATATTTGTTCGAGGGGGGGGGGTGGTTTGCAAAATACTTTAAAATTGCTTTTCTCAAAAAAAAATATTCAGAAGTAGAGCGTGTGGTTAGCAGAGATATCTTTGGACAAGAGGAAAAGAATTCTGGCCTATAGCAGAAAAGGCTGGAAAGTAACCCGCTAATTAAGCACTTTCGCATTAATTTATTCAGAGGGTCGGGCGGGGGGCAAAAATAAAAAAAAAGGGGAAAATCGGCTTATTTTATGGCAAAAAGGAAATATAGAAGCAATAGTAAAATATCACACTTTGGGATGGGGCACAGCAAGCAACCTTCCCTTATTTTCGATCAAATTCAAAATATTGATGCTGTTTAGGAAAATTCTAGTCCATCCCTGGAAAGACCTCAGTCCCACTAATAGTTTCATAAAAGAATTCTCTATCAAAAAGTTTTTTCTTGGAATATTTGTTCCTCGATATATACTTTCCTAAGAAATGCCATGAAATAAAATAGGTTCATATGATATCTTTTGTTTATATAATTGTTGTCAAGATATCCTCTTTGGAAGCCATAATACTATGTTGAATATATTAAGACATCCCATCTAACTTCATTCGAAACCTAATAAGTATTCAGGTAAATAAGAATAAATAGAAAACCTTCGTAAATACACCTATAATAATAAAAATTATAAAGTCCTTTTAATAATATGGTTTCTTCAACTGAATACTCAACTGTCTGGCAATAGGCCAAAATCGTTTAACAAACAAAAGAAAGGTACTAAAAAGAAAATGTGGCGTTCAAAGTTGAACTAATCTCTTCTCTTTTCACTAATAATACCACAAAAAACAGCCAGAAGTGGTACAGTATTTTGTTACATGACAACCAAATCCATAATACTGTCTATAAATGATAAACTGCGAATTACGTATATTAGAACTCCACATCCCAAAGTGGCTATTAATTAAATTTGTTTTAGAAACCAATTTGACTAGCCCGACACAGTGGCACCAATTGAAGGATCCCATCCTCCTAGCTTTTACTTCCCCCTAGATTTTTGAAAATTCCCTTTTTGGCTTTTTGGTTGGAGGAATTGGTACTAGTGCATTTGATGCACAGTTTATATAATTCGCAGTTTGATCTTTCCCTATCTCACCCATTATAAAAACCCGGACCGAGGTGCGAGTGCTCCAGAGAGCGTATAAACATAAGCGACACTAGATCTTTTCACGGGTAGACAAAGTATAATCACCTACGGAACAAGTACTGACAAAACCACTTGGCCGGCTCACCAATAAGTGGACAATAAGTGCACAAATAAGTGTTAGGAGCTTTTTGTTCGCACCGAGAATGAAGAGCCAGAAATCATCTGCGGTAAACTTACTGCTAATTATATAAACTGTAATTAGATGGTTACTTTTCTATACTATGCAAGGAAATCAGTCATGCAATGAGGGACGAAACCCGCCAGAGACCGGTCATCTTCCAAGAGACCGCTATTAAGAAATGGAATGCAGAGTAGTCTTCACTGCGTTTACGATATTTAAGCTGCTGTTTTTTGGGGTTTAGGGGGGAGGGGGAAAGGTACCTACGTTAGGTTACGTATTTAATATATGCTATGCTTTACCCCACCCCACTCCCCACCCCTAATGTGCAAATATATAGCCCTTTTTTTCTAAACTATTATATATTCATAATATTTTATTTTATTTCATTAGCATTAATCAAACTTGAATTTTTAGAAGTGACCATCTAATGCACCAGTACCGAAGAATATTACGCTACTCCCTCCCTGGATTTTGAAAACTAAGCTTTTTCGCATATTTAATTTAAAAGAGTTCCACAAGTCCCTGGATTTTGGTGAATTGGTACCCCTGGCCTGACGATTAATGTGAAATGAAATTCATTGCTCATGCTCAGACAGAAAAAGACAGGTAAATTCGGTGCCCAAACAACAAAGAGGGCCTAAGGGTTTTGCTGAAAAACTTCTCCCCAAGTTTTGTTGAGATCGAATATTCCGTGGTGGGTTGATATAGGTAATAGTGAAAACAGCCAATTCATCTTTTAATTAATTTCCTGATATATCTGTGATAATTTTGTATGACAATTCGGTATAGAGTTCATAAATTACCATCCTGTCATCTCAAATCAGAATTTTCTGTAAGAAAATAGACCTTAAATTAGTTTAACATTTAAACAAGGTATCTAATAGGATGTTCCCTGAAGGTTATTTATACTGGCGAGGGTTAAGCTGAGTGCAGAATGATACGGGCGTAATGAGTTGAGTAATAGTCTCCCTCACCAATAGAAGCATTAGCTTACACGTTACTCATAACTTCGCATGAACTTCACTAGAGGTGCAGAAGGCTCAAAACCATTGTGAAGCCAAACCAGATGCTGGATCTCAAACACCATGATGAGCCAAAGGCTGGCAACGTGAAACAATACTGAACGAGAAAAGAACTTGCGACGTAAGCAACAGGAGAGGTGCAGAAGCCACACCAAAGGCACGATATGAGGCAAGTAGTTGTGAACATCTATACCCGAAAGGCAATGTGCAGTCCCTTAAACTAATACCCTTTTTAAGCATCTCAAACGTAAGCATGGCAAATCAAATGACATTCTCCTAGCTGCCGCCTTAAATTTTCGCCTCGTCATGACAGAAATAAGTGTAAGAATAGGCTCATTACAAGAGTTTAGTGACAACGTACAATATCTTCCTATTCAGGTTGATGTTATGGGATTAGTTTTCGTAATTTACCAATTTGGTGCTTGTATGAAACACCCAGGATGCCTTTCTCATATAAGGCGAGGCTACTGGGGAGAAAATGCCTTAAAGATGATAAAAGACGATTTGTTTTCTTTCCTGTCAAAATTTCAGATCTTTATGCAATTAATGATATAAAACTGAGCGATGGTCTGAATATCCTATGAAAGAATCCAAATAAAGATATATCTCTTAAAATTTAAAAAGGAAATCATGATGAGGAAGGTCTGTCGAATCGGAGCCAAGATTGATCTGGTAGTAAAGATCAGCAATCTAAAGCGAACATCAATATTATTGTCAAAAATAAAACAACCCCCGTAACAACATTTTGGAAACCCAATGCTTTTCTAAAACCAGTCAAATCATGAGTACATTTGACCTATCTTCGTTAGTATTCATACCAGGTGACGCAAAAGTTACATGAGTAGTGAGATTAAAACAGGCCACTCAAAAATAAACCACCAGACGCAGATTTTGAAGAGTTCCCGACTTTCAAAAATCCAATACATCATCTGCTATGTGCCGGGCGTGGAGGATATGTACAAATGTGACATAGAGTGCGCCACACATGGAAGAAAAAGTAGCGCACCAGGTAGCGGAGGGAGGGCAAACCTCCCACCCTCCAAAGTCATTTTCAATAAGACTAATCTCTAGTAGCTTCGCCAGAGGGATGGGGCTCTAACACTCTCAGTACCCTACGCTAGAGATCAGAAATTGCATATGTAACTAATCACTTCTCTAAAATATTATGGCTTTACGAAGACATTTTCACATTTAGGCCCCCTCTCACCGTCGAATAAGAATGAAAACGAAAACGAAACCCAATCTTGGCTGGTATTCCGTTATATAATGTAGTTCTTAAACATACTACCGTTCAGTACCCATCCATCCCTTATTCAAAAGTCAATACAGCTTAGGAGAGGGAGGAGGAATTAAAATATTGCATTTGCAACCGAAAGAGGTTAATGTTGAAACCCGTAACACCTGACATGATGTTGACATAAACATTTGGTAATCCTAAAGCCAAATACTTTAAACCTTTAATCCTTGTAAACCCATCTCGGGTATCATTTTATTATACAAAATTAGCTAATTTGACGACCTTTTATATGCCATGTCTATCGAATTTTCAGCGAGCAATAAAACAATTTAAGTGACTTGCATTAATATACCAAAACTAAAATGCAAATCTAAGAAAACCACATCGAAAAGTAAATTAAAACAAAATTAAAAAAGATATTAGCAGAGTAATTTGAAAAATGATGGTAGTTTATAATATTTAACGATCTTAAAGAGTTTCCGCGTGAAATTTTGAGCGAAAATTACACCCTGACGGCCAAAGATCGTGAGAGTGGGATGACGGAGTAAAAAAAGTGAAATTACATAGACAAAACAAGCAATTCATTGTCTATGGGAGGTTTGGTGCTTTACAGTAACGGGACTTGGAACAAAGCTAATCAAAAAAGTAAGAAAACAACATTAGAGTTGTGCAATTTTCGGTCAATGGGTTAGGTATTTGTCGTAAATTTATCAAAAGAAAACCATAAATTAGTCGTCATATAATGAATACTGGCAATCTCGAACCCGTGACATCTTTTCATTTGATTTTCAAAATCCTTCAAGACTCCATCTTTTATGTTTTTGACAATGGAAAAAAAGACGGTACTTGTGTATTATAGCGACCACACTCAAGAACTGAAGTTAAGTTAATCATAGTGAAATAAACCAAATTATGACAGATATAAGACTTTAGTAACAAAATTATGGAAACTACAACAGAGAATTATGGAAAGCAGGCCACCCAGAACGCATTATATTAAATACCTAACCAACTCTATATATTAAATATTTAATTAGAATAAACCTATATAGTAGTTTATCTCACTCAGACTAAGCTAATTATCTCCGACTACACACAGAGAAACTGGTTTTACAAAAGATCAAGAACAGCAGTGTGGTTGTTATAATACACAAGCACCGAAATGACAAACTCTCCTTTATTTCTCCGGCCCTTTCCGGTCTTGTTATTTCAGAAAATAGCTGTACTTAGTATGGCTATTATTAGATAATATTAGATTATTAGCCTAATATTAGATTATTAGCCTATTAGCCTATTAATAATATTATTATTAGCCTGTATTAGATAATACAATTAGGAACACATGAGGCTCACTTGGCTGTTCAAGTCGAAATACATTTCATAAATAAAACAAGCTGAACCAACTATAGTTTGAGGTTGCTAGGTGGTATCAAACATAATAGCAAATGCTTCATACAAGGATGGATAAAAAAAGATATCGAACGTCAATGAATGCAGGGCTTTGACTGAAAACAGGTCTTTTGCGCGGAACACATCTTTGTTTTAAATAGCAGGAATGTAGGAACTGGTACCCTTGAACCAGCAAATCCTGGCTCAGCTTTCCCGCATATCTCTGGGAAAGCAATATACGCATGCACTTATGTAAGATTTTTTTTCGGGAGAGGGGGGGGGATATAAAAAATATTTTGTAGGTGCACAGAAATACAGAAAAACTAAGAATTTTGGGGAGTCTAGGCCGCTAAGTTACCTCAGTGTATATCCCTGAATATACTTTATAAATCTTCACACAGAGTTCTTTCTTTTAGCATATAATTGATTTCAAATATAATACATTTCTTCGACTTAGATTCGGTCAATCGTCTGTTTCGAGCACTAGAAAACGGGCTCTTTCTCCGTTTTTTCGTCTAAACAGGAAAAATTAGAAGATAAACTAAAAACTTAAACAATGTTTTACAACAGACATCTACTCAATAATATTTTCGGGGGCTGCGCAACAAAAAAATTATAATTTGAATAAAAAGTGCCATAAATTCGGGAAAACTAGTAATTGAAGCGGGGGTGTCTTTAGGCCCCTCTCCCTGAATATGTCCTTGTTTTATTCAAAGTTTGAATAAACTATACAGTTTAAAACAGGGGTTACCTATTAGCAATGCCAGTGGTTTTGGTCTTCGCTTTAGCAAGAACTGAAACTTGAAGTACTTCCACGGAAACAACTGGGAATACTTTTGGGCCAACACCAGGAGACTTTAGCCTCCTTTGGTTTTAAGACACAGGGAGATATCTCTGGAAAGTGGTTGTTTTATCATAGTGGAAAATTTCCGGAACTATATAGTTAAGCTTAAAACGCTCTGTTGGATGTTGAATCCGTTTGCTCGAAACCGTAAACTGGTTTTAAAAATGCAGATGAAAAAGCCTTTAACCCCCACCCCTCACCCTCAGACACAGTATATAAATAATAGATAGTATGATCCATCCCTATCTCACCCATTATAAAAGCCCGGACCGAGGTACGAGTGCTCCAGAGAACATAGAAACATAAGCGACATTAGATCTTTTCACGGGTAGACAATACCCGTCAGATTTCTACAAGTCAGATTTCTCTTGAACGCGAAACTTGGCTTCAAAGTTGGAACACTAAATTTTGAAGAAACTAATTTTAAATTAATTTATTCCAATACATATATGAAAATCGGTAATTAGTAGTGCAATGTTATTATTAGATATTTTTAAGAATTAAAAGTAGGTTTCGAAGTCTCAAGTTGGTTTCAAAGGCATTTTGAGAAAGTTTCTGCCAAAATATGTGTTCCAGGGTAATTGGACCGCTAATGACAGATCAAATGAAAGGATCTGTTTATACGCGCTAATGCAAGAATAAGTGGGAGGCGTTGTTTGTTCGCACCGAGAATGAAGAGCCAGAAATTATCTGCGGTAAACTTACTGCTATATCTTTATACTGTGCCCTCAGATAAGAATCCTGGATACGATCCTGCCGAAGTCATTTTGGAATTTCTTTTTTTTTCTCTTTTGAAAACGTTCAATTATTCTAATGTACAGCACATTTTTGAAAATCAATGTAGAAACAAAAATGAGGGTTTGTCCACTATAAAAATTGTGTAAATCTGAAAGCGAACTTCGAAAAAACAGCAATAAGCGGGAATTTTTTTAAATACATGAAGAAACAAAATTTGCCTGCTTTCATAATAGTAAACACCAAGGAATAAACCCCACGTTTGATAAACCGTTTGATACGAGATTAGAAGTTCCAAGTTTTTTTTTGAACTTCCAAAAGATGGTAATATGTCAAGTTTTTTGAAAACTCACGAAGGAGAAAAACGAGGGGTTGTCTGATTTAAAAAATGGGTACACCAGACAGCTAATGCCACGCGTGGCAGTAAAAGTGACACCACGAGATTTGACATTACCTTTTTTAATACCTTTCAGAAACAATGAAAAATAGAGATACGAAGCAAATTTTTGAAAATTCAGAATGCAACAAAAATAGGGGTTTGCCCATTCAAAATCGAATACACCAGGCAGTGCACACCCGACGTGGCAGATACGCGCTCCATCTGGCGGAGTGCAAGATCCCTCAAACAAAAAATCAAACATAGCTACATTTTGCTTTCTAGAGGTCGATCAATAGTGCAATTACCGAGGCTTTAAAATAGATTTTAATTAGGTAATCTTTCAGCTATAAGGTGACAATTAACGAGCCAATATGTAAAGTGAAACCGCAGAATTCCCCCAATTTTTTCCATTACTTCAGCCTCAATAAATCAATGTAGATTGTAGTTAACTTAAAGCAGAAAATATAACAATATTTGACACACAAATGATTTATGATAATTAAGCAGTAGTAATGATTTGTGGAAGCTGACTGACTTACGAGTGGGAAAACAGGAATACGTTCACGTTGACAGCTAGATTTTAAGTTATCTTCAAGGCAAACACCAAGTGGACTAACGGAAAAGAAGTAGCGGCTATTAATTCTTAATAATTTTAATAAACTTAAAAAATGTTGAAGAAACATTCTTTCGTCACGTATCCCATCTCATAATACAAAGGACAGTGAAAATGAATATTTGATTTTAGAAGATTTGAAAAAAAAACCTTGAAGATTTGAAGGTTTGAATGGGTAGAGTGAAACTTACGCAACCATTTATGAAGAAAAAAGGAAAAAAAAAATCGACAATCCAATTCTTAATGAAAAATTCCTCCATATGCAGTTATGTAGTTTTTGGTAGTAGCAGCCAAGGGGGGGGGGAGTTTGAACCCGCCGAAATGTTTGTCTGACACGTAAAAACATAAAAAAATTAATATAAACAAATTTTTGATGCGTTTTTAAAGTTTTTTTTCGTAGTCCCCCCTCCCCCAAAAATCCTTTTGTAACCCACTCCCCCCGAAAAAAATCCTGGATACGGTTTGTTAACAGCCGCCAAATTAAAAAATAAAAGAATCTTAGATGAAAAATCAGAAAACTATAAGCTATGAACATTCGGCACCAAATACTTAAAGAAAGTGTAGCTTCCCTTTGAACTTGTAGTTGTCCGTGGAAATCAACACACAGTTAATGTTTGATTTTTTACGTCCGAAAGGGTGGGGAAATACTGAGTAAAATAGATAAGTACAATAGAAAACACGAAAGTTCTATTTACTAAATAAGAACTGCGTAATGTATGACTAAGGTATTCATTTTTTCTAACTTTTCCCATAGTTATATGCAAAAAAAATATGAGTTTGAGATCTTTTAAAGTAGAACCTGGATTTCCCCCCCCCTCTCATTGATGTACTGCAAAGCTTATTAACTCAAGGGCGTAGATCCAGCATTTTTATGGGGGGGGCAAGAGGAGTCCATATCCAGATAGTCATGGGGCATGGGCTACATAATAATTTTTCTCTCCAAATTATTGGGGGGCAAATAACCCCCTTGCCCCCCCCCCAAACGACCACTCTGTCTGTTGGACATGATGAATTTATTAGTAGAACTTCTGCACCTCCACCAACAGCGGTCAATTCTAACAAGGTAATGAAACTAAAAGAGTGAGATTAGGCTCAGATTAAAAAACCCTGATTATTAGTGTGATTATAATTATGAGTCCAATTGATGTTTGCTCTACCGACTTACCTCCTTTTCCATTATCTAAGAGTTGAACATATTCTTCTTTAGTTTGGTTACTCTCTTCATAGGACACTGTTACATAGGCTGAAGCATCTATAATCGGCATTTCGCCATATTTCACCTACAAAGAATGAACATTTTAATCAAGGGTACATACATAGATTTTTTGAAAGTGTTAGGGGTGGCGGGATAAGATGTTGGAAATAAGTTTTGCAAAACCGGTTGGGTACGTTTTGGTTAAGTACGAATACATTTCGAAAAGCCCTGTCCCCAAACAAATTAACAATGTCTTCATATTACATTTCAGAACTTTAATATGGTTTGACCCATATACCTACACAGGGGGAGGGGGCTCAGGAAAAAACCCTCACTTCCTAAAACCCTTGTGTTCTCGTCCTTCTGGGTACTTCTTATTCAAATTTTCTAATATTTTTTCCCATTATCACCCCCCCCCCCTCTGAGAAAAGCTCCTGTATACGTTCCGGTTTGATCATATCGATATAATTTTTAATATCAAAGAATATCAAAACGAATTTTCAATATAATATTACACGAGTCGTCTAAAATCCAAACTGTTAACTTTGAATTTTGATCAGATTAATTGGACTGATGAACTGATTGGATGCATGAAAAACAATAACAGTGAAGAGAGAGAGAAATAAAACAAGAAGTAAGGAAAAAACTAAAGAGAGTAAAAAGGTGGTCAGTTTTCCCTGGGTAGTGTGGCTCTAATCAGGCAATATGAGGCGGGGGGGGGGCATTGAGGACGTATGAGGGTTTATGATTAGGCTTTTTCAAAGCGTAAATACAGGTCACCCTTCCCGACATACAGAGGGTGTAATTTATAAAAATCGAGGGTCCTGTGTGAGTTAAGAGCTAGGGCACTAGCTCTTAACTTCACCAAGTTTGATTGAGATCCCATAACTTCTTCTGCTAGATGCCCTTACGAAGGACCTGTCAAACTGATTTTTTCCAACGTGATTATAAATAAAGTCAATCCAGTGATCAAAGCTTTAACTTGATCTCTGGCAAGGCCGTACCCAGAGGGGGGTAAGGCGGTTTGACCCCCCCCCCCCCTAAATGTTTGTCTGACTCGAAAAACGTACCAAAAATGGATATAAACAATTTTTCATGCGTTTTTGAGGGTTTTTGTACCCCCCCCCCCCTCCAAAAAAAAATCTTTGCGTAAACTTCCCCTCCCCCGAAAAAAAAATCCTGGGTACGGCTTTGATCTCAGGTATTATACAGCAAGATTATGGAGTACACAGCAAAAGAAGATAAAAAAAAGGAAGATGAAATGTCCTAAGAGGTAAATACATTCATAAGGTATCTGCACATAGAAAGCTCCCACATAGAAATTATACATATCTTAATTAGATTTTTATCTTGAAAAAAGAGCAGTTCCTATGTCATTTCTATACAAGGAAGACCTAGAAAATACCCTGTCTAAACAAGTAACTTTTTAATAAGGATTGGTAATTGGATCTGAGAGAATGATATTCTTTACAAAAAAGGAAATGACATACGAAATAATACTGGGGTGATTCTTGAACGCGGGTACTGAAGAAAAAGATTTGTGAAAGATTCAAGCGAAAAGAAGAAGACGCTTTCTTTTTAATTTCGAGATATCACCACAGATCGAGATCAAGAGAAATCATTTGAGAGCAAGGACTGCCCACAAGGTGCATGACCCCTAGACTTTCAAAAAATTTTCGGTGTTCTTTTTATAAATTCTCCCAGTGTCCTTATAACTCGCTTTTTACCTGATGATATGACAGGTATCTCCCTCCCAAAGTGCTACCCCTGCCCCCCCCCTCCCCCTCAGCCCCAGCTAACCATTCAAAATAAATTCTCCCAATGTCCTTATAACTCGCTTTTTACCTGATGATATGAAAGGTATCTCCCTCCCAAAGTGCTACCACTGCCCCCTCCCCCTCAGCCCCAGCTAACTATTCAAAATACATCCCTAGAATTGACGCTACTACACCTAGCATCTCAGACTCAGATTTTTCGTGGGAATTTGTGGAAACGTTAGTTCACCGGTCCCACGGCTTAACTGACCTTTGGCCATAGCTAGTTCAGAAAAAGAATCTTCCATCCGTCCACCCAAGAATCAAATTACTAATTTTTACATTTACTTTCAGTTTAATTGCGCCCCAGTTGAACGCTTTCAAGACAAAGCTAAGGTTAAAAGGTATAAAAACGGTTCTCTATAACCTCAAAACGAAAAAATTCAACCCACGCGCAACTCAACCTGGCGAAACTAATAAACTCTAGTACAATGCAACGAAGAACTCATGGTTTACAACTAGAATTTGAAGACGCGCTATCTACTGTCTGGTTGAGGAATGTAATAGAAAGACTGTTAGAAAACTCTGCGAGTAGAAAGCCCGAATCATTAAAAATGACCTTTGGAGGATTGAAGTTAAGTCAAGAATGTTGGGAGACACATGCCCATCGTCCCACTCCGTATCTCGTTGGGACGGCTGTATGCAGAAGGGTTCCGAGCCCACACCCCTAGAATTCTAAATTTTCCAAGATTTTTAGATATTTCTTTTTCAAAATACCAAACAAAATGTATCTTGTTATCATTCCTGCCCCCCCCCCTCCCAAAAAAAAACTCGCGGATGTTGGCACTAAAAACTAATAAACCAAAACTTACCACAGCATATATAACAACTGGAGTGTGGGAGTTGCCCATCGAGGTGACATCATTGGAGAATCTTAATTGGGTAGTAATAGGAGGGGTGGATTGCTTTCGGCGTGACGTGACTTTAACATAATGTGATTGGTATTCTATTGGCTCTTGTTCGAAGGAGTATCTCCAGGTTCCAGCCTACAAAAGGACGATTAAATCAATAAGAGTTCCAAATAGGGATAGGTCCTTTTATTAGACAGTGAAACAAAAATATAAAACAAAGACTCTAAACACTTCGATGACACAGTCGGTTATCATCATCAGTAGAGTTACTGACATAAAAAAAAAAAGTACATATAGCATACATACAATTTTTTTCTTCCTTATCTTTCTTTAGAAAGAGCTACGCTTTAATTTTTTTTTTAGTAAGAAATTTTTAGAATTTATCATATAGAGAGAACAAAATCACACAGGAACAGGAAGAGGGGGAGAGATACATTTTAACCTACAGTTTTTTAAGAAGTTTCAAAAAATACCCCTAGTGATTCTAAATCATACTTTATTGACATAATAAACAAAATTTAAACTATTACAGATATAAATCACAACGCCAGGGGAAAAAAATGAATTTTGCAAATGCGTAGCGATTGACTACATAAAGATTCCCAAAGGCATCCTAAATTAAAAAAAAACACTACATAAATAATCCTAGACTAAGTAAAATAATAATAATTAAAAAAGGAAAAAGCACCTACTTAATGGTTATAAAAAAAACTGTCGATGTCACACATCATCCACTTTCCAAAATTAGAGGCAGTGACCCTGGATTACCCATCTTAAAGTTTAACTATTTGTTCTAGAATTGGAAACCAAAAAAGTCTATCGCCCTAAAAATAATAGAAATAAATATAATTGTTGAATATAGTTCAAGAGCTTAAGAAAAAAAGGGCTTGAAAATGTTAGAGAAAAAAAAGTGAAGTTTAACTAAGTAGAAGCTTACCATTGTAATCGGTTTGATAGATGAAAAATAAAGACTGGCCATTGGCTCTTCAGTCCTGCCTTCACTCACAGTTCCATCAGGTGCGGTAAGCCACAGTCGTCTTATTCCTGGCTTGTCTCGGCTGTAGAAATACAGAGAAAAGGTAGTTTCTCCTAAAGAGTGATCAGTTGAAAAAGTGCCATTAACAATCCGACGAGTTTCTGGGCCAGGGTATTCAGCTTCGTGTATCTAAAATGGAGGATTATCTAATTCAATAATTTTCTTTGATTTAATAAGTTTCTTTGATTCAATAACCAAAAGAAGTGACTTTTTCTGAAATATTTAGTCTTCAGATTGCAGCTTTAAATATGGATGGTTCTGTGCATAAGGACCCAGATTTCAAAAATAAGGTCTTACATTTTTTGGACAGTTCACAGTCTGCCAAAACGGATATTCTCTTTTTTTATATTGACTATTAATTAATCTGGCAACAAGCATATACCTATGGGTTGCCTTTCCCCTGAAGATCTCGAATTTTACGATTATGTCCTTATATTTTATTAAGAGTTTTGATAAACCTGGCCCAACCCCTAAATGTCAGGTCTCCCTCTCTCAGATAGATTCATGAGTAAGAGTATAAGGAGACATAAAGGAAAGGATGATCTCTGTAAGTTGAATTTCCCTGAAAAATATGGAAAAAGTAGGTATGTCTTTTGGCCTCTGCTGCAACGTCTTTGAGAGAATTAACGGCAAGTTCGGCCATGTGTGTGAAATTGAATATTTTTGGAAAAAAAACATTAAAACGAAAAGGAATATGCTAAAGTGCTCCTAAAGTGTTCAACGGCCTGGTGGACTCGTCCCAAATCCAACTACCATAAAAATATAATAATAAAGTTAACAACTCATCATAAATTTAATTTAACAAGTCACATAAATTTAACAAGTCACAAGTCTGTCCAATATGTTGGTTTTGGCACATAACTCATCGATTTTGTGCGATGTGCATTTGTGCACAACGCTTATGAATAGAAAAAATCCAGATCACAAACTGTATAACTCTTCGATTAAAAAAAAGAAGAAAAATAATAATAATAGTTTTCCCCAACAAAGGTAAGGGAGAACCATTGCCCACGTAAGCCCCAAAATTTTAACTCGTTTTCGTCAGGGTGGGATGTTATTGGGGCGGGTAATTCTTCCCTTTTTTTGTAGATGTGCAAATACAGATATGTATACTTCAGAACTTCCTTAGATGAATAAAGACAAAAATAGATAATCTGCCAAGAATATGCACAAAAAATAATCGGAGATCCTCCTCCAAAAATGTGACGAGATTAGAATAAAACTAATAAACTAACTTGTCAAATCTCTCCTTCTACACTCCCACCAAAAAAATCGGCCAACCCTACGAAAGTTTGATTATGTGCACTTTGGTATTGAAAAGGAGAAATGTGTGTAGCTTAAAGCCTAGGGCACGTGTACTTGAAAGGACTGTACTCACATTTTTCAATACAGAGTTGAATAACTTCCCCGAAATAAAGCGTGTATAGTTGCACCTCTTATCTCATAAAATCCAATAGAAAGAAGGAGGCATACGCATCAAATGTAGGCTACTACGATAGTGAGCAGTAAACTCCTCGCCCATCCCTCCCCAAAGAAATTTGGCACAAAGAATCAAGTGTATAATCGCAGCTCTTATTTCATAAAAATGATCTAAAAAGGAGGGGTGACATGCGTCAAAAGAACCATGGTTGTAGGATAATAAACCCCTACCCCCCTAAAATATTTTACAAAAAAATAAGAGATCAGATGCAAATAAAACTGAATAAAAGCCTACTTAATCCACACCCCCCCCCCCAAAAAAAAACAGTCGCCCCCGTAGTTTTGGTTGAGTTAATTGGTGTCACATCGGGGGGGGGGTCTTACTATTTTCCCTCTCACTCCGTCTAGATTTTGAAATTTGAAATAACAATGAATTGTCCCCTAGATTTCGAAACACATTGTTTTTTTGTATCTTTATTTTTTTAAATGAAAAAACCCTCCCCCCCTCTCATAATCCATGAATTGGTGGCTCTGGTTGTGTTGCCAGTTGTACAAATGCATAGAAATGGGGGAAAACATGCGCAAAGTAACTTAAAGCCAAGGAAAAAGAAGGCAGAACGGGCTATGCTCAGAAGTGATGGAGTGTATACATTTCAATACGAATTTGAATAATGGCTCCGACTAAAGGCGTTTATAGTTTCATTTCTTATCAGTTCTAAGAAATGAAATAGAAATGAGGAGTGACAGGCGTCAAATGAACCCTGATAGTAGGACAGTACTGGGTGGGGCAGTTTTTTAGGATTTTAATCACCGAATTCCCCACCCTTTTCTACTTAGCTTCTGGTGTTGTTAATCCGTTCAAAAAAAGAAGAATGTTTGCATAAGGATAGCGTAGAGTTATAATTATTGACAAATGGCAAGCGTACATGAAAACACTTTTTTTTTTTAGGTACAAGGTGTTAAAAATGCTCAGAGTATATATATGCAAATATACGGGTAACATGCTGCTGTTGAACTCCTCTCTGAATTTTAAATGAACTAAAAGTTGAAGAATAATCTTGTCTATGAAATTGTAACATGATTGTTCTTGCTTATTTATCAAACCAACCGTCCGCATGTTTATTTAAATGCAATTCCAATGTGGCGATTTGTTCTACACCAGGAGCACGCAAATTTGTTGAGCGTATTAAGTATCAGACAACTTAAGGGCCATATAAACCTTACAGCTAAGGCCGTATCCAGGAATGGGGTTAGGGGGTTCGATCCCCCTAAATATTTGACCGACTGGCAAAAACGTAACAAAACTGAATATAAACAAATTTTTGATGCATTTTTTAAAGTTTTTTTGTACACCCCTCCCCCCCCCCGAAAAAAAAATCCTGGATACGACCCTGCTCACACCATAAATTTACACCCCACCCTTTAGCGTTCGGTATGTGTGCAGCTTTCACTAACTACTATAATTAAGGCACTTATATTAAGAAGCAAGACGGCCCTCTGCTTTCGAACATAATTGGTTCCTGAACCGTTCGAATTTTGAAATATTCAAAAATAGAAACAAAAACATATCTAAAGAATATTATATTTTAAGCTGTCTAATAAAATGTAAAATAATAAGTTAACAAGACATGTTTTAGTGCTTTCAGATGTTTTCTTTAAGTACTTTGTTGAACATAGGTATTTTCAATTCTTGATGACTAATCCGTAACTTCTTTTTCAATCTCCAAACATACTTGATTTTTCTTTTATACTTTACCAAATTATTAGCGTTCGAAATTGTGAACTTTTCGCTAGCAGAGGGCTGCATGTAAACAATTTTTTTTTTCATGTGTCTAGAAGCCAAATGAACTATTAAAAGTGGCAAACACTAAGTGTTTTGGTAGAATTCATGACACTTTTTTTCAAACTTTTAGCATAAGAAACATGGTCTCACGATGAGCTTGTAGAAACAATATTAGTAGTAGTTTTTAGAACCACGAGTCCTCTGTGAGGGGAGGGCTGCGTCCACTAAGTTCAACGGGAATAGACACACTGAAGCACATAAGAGAGCAGGCGAATTTCATTTGCATACTGGTTATCATAAAGAACAGATTGAGTATGTATTACAACATGCTTATACATAGTATCTCACCTAAGGCTGTTAAAAAGACCCCTCCTCCCGCGAGATTTTTAATTTGGAATTTAAAATAGAAATGAGGATATTGAATCTGATTTGACCCTCCACATCGTTGAAAATCGAGAACCTCCTCCATGGCCCAACACCCCCCCCCCCCACAAAAAAAACTTATTAACGATATTTTATTCCAAAAATTACGGGACCTGACCCCTGGTCCTCCCTCCATGCCCCCTACCAAAAAAGTTATTAAAGATATTCTATTTCTATATAATTTGGAATAGTAGGTTTTAGACTTTTACAGCGAGAGAAGGAGGCAAAACCCAAACTCCTGTTCATAGTGATATTTGTTGATTTCAAGCATGAGTTGAGATACTTTAATATCTCACCTAAAGCTGTTAAAAAGACCCCCCCCCCCCCGCCCGCGAGATTTTTAAGCGCTATTCCTCCGTGAACTAATACAATGATAAGATGTTATACGTAGTTTAGAATAAATACACTAGCAAGGGGAAAACTATGTCTATAATCAATAGGTATTTTAATAATACGAAGGATTTTCTTCGAAAATCCCCAACTACTGAAGAGAAAATGAATTAGTCTGACGCTCGCTCGTTACAAAAGAAGCTTTGTTTATTTTGGGAGGTCAATCTCCTAATCTAATGAAATATGGTTAACACTATTCTTAACGGATGGACAAGTGACAAATTATAAATCAGGCTACTGATACAAGTAACGGTCTAAACTGCATAAAATATACCATCCTAAGTAGGCACGTACATTTTGAAGGGAGTCAGTCTTTTTTGGAGGACATATATTTTTGAAAAACGTCAAAAAATTGGCTGATTATTCAGAAATATAAAAATTAAATTATACATATCCCGAGGTCTCAGGGAACGGGGAAGGGTAAAATAATCAGGTAAACAGGACGTTATCAGCAGAGTATGAGCGAAATGAGTGCGCCGAGGTACTGGCTTCAAGCTAATTTGGCCAGAAAAAATGCATTCACATAATGATAGCCAGTCAAACGCAACCTTCTTTAATTGCGATCAGACTTCCTGATATGATCTTTAAAGGCCTTACATATTGAAAGAAAAACTAGACTAAAGCCAATAATTGCTTTATTATAAACAGTAGCTGTGACTTACTGATAAATATCATTTACTTTTTAAATCGAACCAGGAATACTTTGCGAGATAAATTGTTCTAAACAGAAATGACTGTAAGAGAACCCAATATTCAAACCTGTTTCGAAAACGACAAACTGGATTTTACAGACATATGCGTAATTTGAGGGAACAAGATATGGCAGTAACCCCCTTCCACCTAGACAAGAGATTATTCTCACCCAATTAAAAAAATACTAAAAGCTCATGGCACCCTCCCCTTAGAAAATCTGCAACCTCAAATTTACAGGAATGTTCCGATAGATGACGGCAAATTTGCCACCCTTCCTAGAAGAACGGCTGTTAACCCCCCCCCCCTCTTATCCTTCCAACCGTCCAAGAAACATATTAACGAACATTCATGATTAAAGTTTAAATACTGAGTTACGTCAAATTTGAATATAAAGAAGAGAGCAGCCATTATACATTTGACAGCACCAAACAATCACTTCCATCATTTTCAGACATAAAAGTGACATTTCTTTTTGTCAGCAGATGTCTAAATCGTGACGAAAAGCGGGTGAAATATCGTCGTTTTGATATAAATAAAAAAATTCTTAAGTCGCTTTTTAAACGCAGTCAGTGAAGCAAAAATCAATTTTGACTTGTTGCATGTCTTAACAAGGATGTTTTGCTACCCCACAAGTATTTCTCATGACAGGTAAGTAGGCGATAAATGTTGCTTCCAAAACGTTTCAACACGGCATGTCAACTGGAATTGACAGTATTTCCCATAAGTGAAAGTGGCATTGAGGGTGAATCATTTTCGACGATTTCATTTTTACGCCTCTTCGCATGCATAATGTCTAAAAAACAGGATTTTTTTCGAGTCGTGTTCGGGTACTGGTGTAGGAATATGGACTTCAGGCCCTCGTTCCCCATGACATATCATGATGTTTAAGATCTCCCCCTTATTCAAAAATATATTTTTCTTAAGGTTTCCAGGGACTACATTTAGGCCCTAGGGATCATTGATCAGTCCCAGGAGTTGTGTTTTATTTGTGTGTTTATATTGAATAAAGTCAAAGTTCAAGTTCCTGTCTTTCCGTTTATTTCAAGTACCCTCCCTCGAACGTTGTACCCCCTCCAAAAAAAATCCTTGCGCATGTACTTGACTGCTTGGTTAGTTCTGTTCAAAGGCTGGTAACTCACACAGTTGTATACAAATTAATTTCAGCTGGATTTGGTTAATGGTTTTTAAATAGTCTAAATAGCATAAAAGTTTAATAGTTTTTAAATAGTACAGGAAAACAATATTTTATAGTTGAAAGCCGCACTTAAATACTACATTTCAACAGAGTCGCCACTTAAACTAGGCACTTATTATCGAAGGGATAGTTAATGTTAGCAATATCTAATTTTTCTCAAAAATGGGACTATTTTTTTCAGAAAATTGGCATACTGCCATTTTCCGGTACGAAAAAGCAGAATAGGTCACGAATTTGGGACAATTCATTTTCCCCTCCCAGTTCCCTTAATATTTTCCATAAATCGCCTGCTGACTGAAATTAGAGATCCCTAAAGGTCAAAACCATTTGACCCCCCCCCCCCCCCCACACACACACAAAAAAAAAGATGTTTGTCCAACTCGTAAAAACGTAACAAAAATAAATATAAACAAATTTTCTATGTGTTTTTCTGAAGTTTTTTTGCCCCCCCCCGTAAAATCCTTTGGTAGCCCCCCCCCCCCCCGAAAAAGATCCTGGATACGGTCCTGCTCACAACTTTGCAAAAGTTTGTTTAGGGCCTTAAATCTTGGAATAAACGGTTTTCATTTGAGTGACGTCACAAATACTAAGACGTCCAATGCCCTAACGGTTTTACTTTTTACAGCAAATAAAGTAAAATAAAATTAAGGTTCTTTTGCGAAAGAGATTTGAAGAAATACTGTCTTTCTTTTCACCGAGCGAAGCTAGGTTCCCCGTTGCTTATAAGCCAGCAAGAGGACAAGTAAGCTTGAAAACCAAATTCAACCTACCAGAATAGGATTGAAACCAGCTTCTTCGGTTCCCTCGATTTTATGGTGGTTAAGAATTCGAAGCAACGAATCTCCTAGCTGAATCAGCATAGACAAATGAGACCTAGATCCGACACTTTTTTCAGGAATTACTGAATATATTCCTCCGGTTTCTGATGCAATATAAGCGAGTCCTTCTGGGTTTCCAGCATATGATATGATACTGATTTTAACCCTTTTAGATTTGGCTAAGACGAGCGCTGATGATATGTCACTGTTGTTGATTCCGGTGGTAATGACAATGATAGTGTTGCCCAGTGCTGTCCCAGAAGATTCGAAGATCTGAAAAAAATAAAGTTGAGATAAATACTAGAAGTTTTACAAAATTAGAACAGAGAAACAAAGGTTTTATTACAAAAAAATATTTTGACTCAAAAACCTTTCTCTCTATTTGCTGGCTCAAAATTTTACAATACAGATCCAATCACGCCTTGTTTTATTTTTACAAAAATAAACCAATAGAATGAGCACACTTTAACAAGGAAATATAGAACAGCAATCCCTCTTTTTCCATTCAACTACAATAACAACCAATATATCATTTCCCAGTCACTGTAGTTAATCATTAATTGGATTTTCATCATTAATGTTATCTTTGATTGTGTTTTCTTATGGTTCATTGGTTCTTTATTATTAATTAATTAAAAAAACTTTTTGTACAAAATAAGTTTTTCAAAGTAAAGAACCCCATTAAACAAAAAAAGAGCAAAAATAAAATAAAATAATCTACCAAGCGTGAAACTACCACAAATCAGCATCGATAAATAAAAGAAACCTAAAACGAACAGAAATTACAATAAATAACCGAGTCAAACTCAAAACGAGCTGAAATTAACATAAGTTGGGCGCAAAGCCCATATGCCTTCCCAAGACCAGAACAAAATTTGCACTTTACTGAAAAAATACAAATGGATGTGCATTGTCAGTTTAATATACATATACTGATATTTAGTAATCAAAATGTTAATATTATTTGATTTATTAAATTTATAAAATTAAAAACATTTATATTTTTTCAGTAAAGTGCAAATTTTGTTCTGGCCTTGGGAAGGCATAGGGGCTTTACGCCCAACTTATATAATTTCTAATAAATAAATTCGATACGAAGTACCCGGGTATGGAGAAAAAAAAAAAAAACACACAATGTGCCCACATCGTTCTTTACTTAGGCAGCGTGATTTCTTTTTACTTTGTTATGACTGTGTTTAGCACTAAACAAATAAAATTTAAATACACCAAACAGAATTGAATTGGACAACAACTTAAAGCAGGCCAAAGTTGGAATATCATTAAATTAGTGGGAGACCAGAAGACTGTAGCAGCGTATGGTTTCATTCATGAAAGCCCCGAGCCAGAGCTTTTTGATTTTCGACCAGGAACATACATCGGAGGGTGGCCTCAGGGACTACCCCTCTCCCCCAAAAATCATGAAATTTCCTGGATTCCTACTCCTCATTCAAATCCCCCCCCCAAAAGGTACTTGTCTGTTTAATGGAACGCACTCAATAAGTGAAGTTAAGTTAATCCTAATGAAATATACCAAAACATTATGATAATATAATGCTATAGAAACAAAATTATGGAAAGCGACCGCACAGAAAGCATTATATTAAATGCCAAACCCAACCTAACCCCTAACCACTTACACATTAAATATTTAATAAAAATATGGTACTTATGTATTATAGCGGCAACACTCGAGAAGTGAAATTAGGTTAATCCTAATGAAATTATACCAAAACATGATGAAAATGTAATACTTTAGAAACAAATCAGGGCTACATATTTGCACACTAGAGGGAGGGGTGGTAAATTATAGTGGGTCTGTATGCAAAATGTACTAGCTAAAATTATTCTGCAAGTACCAAAAATATACATATATCGTAGTTATCTCACTCAAAATAAGCAAATCAAAACCAATCCAAGAAGGGAAACCGGTTTCTGTTAGATATTACAGAGTATAATTCATTAGTGCATTCCGTTTAACAGACAAGTGCCAAAAAACCCTATGAATGAGCCTGGTTTTCACTAAATCGATAATGGTTGAAGCTGGAACAACTACATGAAATCAGATGTCATGGTTCATCCCGACCACTTCATTTTGCCCCATTTTATCACTATTCCAGCAATGACCCCCCGCTCCAGTCAACCAGACAGGTTACAAATACTTTGGAACTAGCTTTATGGTACGGCTCATATCAATGGTACCATAAACAGTAGGAAGCCAACGCATTCCTTGCATGGTGTGACATAAGTTGAAGTAATTACTAGATTAGTGTAATTACAAGGACTTAGATGTTGCATCTCAAATATCATATTCCTAATTCCCACAGTTTTGACGACCAGAATGGGATTATATTATTCAACAAGCGCAACGAAGCAGTGCTTGGTTCTTGAAAACCGGATTTACACTTATCAATGGTTATAAATTTATTTCCGGATTACAAGATTTCGGTCATTTTCTGCTAGGTTCCCTTCTCTCAAACATTACTGTCAAAAACTTATTGGACTAATCCAAGCAGACAGCCTGATCAACGCCTAGATATGCAAACGGTCTCCGTCATGGGTATACACAGGTTCTAGGGGGGGGGGAGGTTGTAGACAACAAAAAAAAAAAATTTCTTTCCGATTTTTTCCTGGGGAATCCCAAGAAAGATCAATCCCCCTATCCCACCTCTGTGTAAAGATGATCATAGATGATCCTCAACGAAAATCACTCACAATAGAGGGTAGCTATATTTCTTTTGTAGTGATGTGGTGTGCTAACAAATATTGTAGCCAGCCAGTTTTTAAGAAACAAGGCTATCGATAGGGCCACTGACAGGGGATGGAAGTAGCAGTGGCGTAGCTACGGGACAAGGGGAACGGCTGTCCCAGGACGCAACCTCTGACGGCTGCCAAACTGAGTTGTCTTTGTTTTACTTATATAGTGGCAGTGATGGTAAGGATCGCAAAAACCAACATTATACTTGGGCGCTAAAATCCGTAGCTACGTCTCTGGGCAGGAGTGCCAGTCGTTTGAAACTACTAGAAATTGCACCCAATAACAAAAGTACATAAACAGATGGGATATTTTGAACCTCTGTTCCTCTCCTCTGCAAAGATCTCGAAAGGCCTGGGTTTAATTCTGGTATGTGATAATTCACATGTATTACAGCAAGAAGAGGGCCAGAGCCTAAATTCCCTCTTGTATCATTTAAGAGCAACAATACTTCTGCACAAGGGAGCCTAAAAGAGGCCTCAGAGTTTAAAACCCCTGTCATAAAACAATTTTCAAGGTAAACACAGATTTGCCAGTGAGCCCATCTGCATTGTTAATCGGACATGGAACACACGAGATTAACACCAAGAGACAGTTCAGAAAATTGAAATGTCTTTTGTCCCTCACTTGAACAGCATGAGGCGACTGTCTAATTTTCACGGAATGAAAATGCAGCTAACGCAGATGCTTGCTTCTGATATATCCTCAGAGCGTGTATAACTTCAAATTCCAGTTTCAGTAAACAGGCGCGAAAAAGGACGAAATGTCAAGCTGAGATTTTTATTCTCGCTAAGTCAAAATATTTTTTCATAGCACATGCTCCGATACTCGTTTAGATTTTTCATGATAGGTATCGGTACAAATTTGGCTACTTTTGAATGAAACAAAGGGCTACACGCTCCTTGTCTTCCTTGTTATCATTCATTCGTTTCTTTAGCATAAAAAAGTATATTGAGTACCAAGGACAGTGAAACGAAATTCGATAGTTTGAACTGATTAAGTAGAAAATTAAATAGTCACATGTATCTAGTATCTTTAAAAGTTAAGAATTAAATCTTTTGGCATCATATTTAACATTAAGAAACGTGTGTGCAATATCAGCAAAATATATGCTAAAAACATATGTCACCAAACAATTTTAGAAAATTTAGCCAGTAGTGCAAATTCACGAAAATGTGGAAGAGGGGCAAAGTGTATTGTTCAAAATCTAGGTAAGAGGCATTGTTTTTCGATCAAAAAAAATACCAAAAAAGACATTGGTAATTATTAAGAATCCGGTAAACACACGAGAAGTGGAGTTTCGTTAATGCTAATGAAATAAAACAAATAGGAAGAAAATATAATAGTTCAGAAACAAATTTAGGCTATACATTAGTACATTAGGGGGAGTCAGGGTAAAGTACAGCATATATTAAATACGTAACCTAACCTTGGTACCTTTTTTGCCCCTTCAACTCCAAAAAACTAAAGTTTAAATCCTTGTCATGGAGTGAGCAATAACTCACAAGGCAGCGAAAACCAGTTTTTCATATAGCATCTTTGAGATTTCGATGCGGTCTTTCCCGCGTGTTTACCGGATTCTTAATAAGTACCAAGACATTTTCAAATCTAGGGGGTCAAATATCCCCTATCCCAATCGACATCACCACTTGACTTTTCACGGACGAAAAGAGATCTCAAATTTAGCCATTTATTGTTGGCTAACTATTTTCATGATTCAGAGGCAACATGTATGAAGTTATTTTACTGCCCTAAAAACTTCATATTATGGAACAGCTATATATATATATATATATATATATATATATATATATATATATATATATATATATATATATATATATATATATATATATATATATATATATATATATATATATATATATAAAATCTAAATTGGGTATTTGACCTGAAATGGGTCTAAGAGCCAAAACATGTTTTTACGTTGATGTCTTTGGTACTTTTGAAAATGAACATCGTTAAGTCGTATGATTAAGTTGCTAAATATCGATATCCAGCAATTGTAACACTATTCATGAAGAAAAGACTTTTTATATCTTTCAGGAAAATGTTGCGACCCCTTATTTCTGTTTATCGCACTAGGCGTGTATAAAAACCGTCTATATATATATATATATATATATATAAAATCTAAATTGGGTATTTGACCTGAAATGGGTCTTAAGAGCCAAAACATGTTTTTACGTTGATGTCTTTGGTACTTTTGAAAATGAACATCGTTAAGTCGTATGATTAAGTTGCTAAATATCGATATCCAGCAATTGTAACACTATTCATGAAGAAAAGACTTTTTATATCTTTCAGGAAAATGTTGCGACCCCTTATTTCTGTTTATCGCACTAGGCGTGTATAAAAACCGTCGGCTGATACCATAATTTGTGCTGTAACCAATTTTACTGCGCTTTATACCTAGTATATGATAATGAATAAACATTTGGTGTACAAATAAAATTAAAAATTCTACACACAAATCTCTTGGCTGCCAAGACTTGCTAATTTGAGAAGAAATCTGAGCTAGATTGGCAGGTGGCCCGACAAGACTCAAGCAAAACCTTTCTTGTATTCAAAGGGTCATCCAGTAATAGAAGCAAGGCATCTACATTATTGAGAATGTAGCATAAAATACCAAAATCACAAGCAGGAGAAGGCAAGAGGGTAACTACTCCCCCCCCCCCCGAGATTAAAATCCATAGAAAGCAAAACATTAGAATATTATGAATAAAAAAAAGACCTCATTCTTAAACCCTCGTGTCAACCAGGAATCCAAACACGAGCACTCTTGCAAGAAAAAAAAATGTATTTTAAAATACAGGTTATGACAGAAGAGTTTTACGACCAAAATTACCCTTAATGGATGGTGTTCTATCCCCCCTTAACGCTTTTAATCGTAATGTTCAAGTGATGGCTTGCGCTTTATTGAAAAGAAAACTTTTGATGACCTCGCTGAGAGTTCAACTTTTTTTAAACCGAAAGAAATTTATCATCATCCTCCGTTGGGTATTTGTTTTAAACAAAAAGTGAGCAACCACTTGAACACCATGAGTAGAGAGGTTGAGGGGATGAAAGACCCCTAAATAGTATGTAAAATAAATTTGTTTCTAATTTTATTTATTTTAATTTATCATGTAAACATAGTTTTTTGCTTCTTCAATAAATAAGAGGTATTGAGTTTGTTTTTAATTTAATTTATGCTTGTTTTATTTTTTTTACGTCAATATATAGTTTTTAGTTTCTCCCATAAATGAAGGTTACCCTCATTTATGAGGGCGAGTCTGTCACTTTCACGGTTTCACCCCTATAATTGCTATTTTGCTATTAAAACTTGAAAATTCTAGGCAGAATATTTTTGTACTTATTGTTTTGATTTTAGGAAGTACAACAGGAAATGATTATCAGGGACTTATGTAGTAACGTTTTTCTTTGGAGGGGGGGCAATTAAAAAATTAATTGATAATTTAGAAAGGAAGTGTTCAGAAATAAACGAAAACGATTTCAGGAAGAGCCAGACCCCGAGGCTTCCCACCCTGGAAACATAGGGGTTTTCATCCAATAAAATGCATGTAAAGGAATATTTCATCTTATGATACAAGTTGATCGTCCACACATAGTTTACTTAATAAGTCGCTTAACCACGTACAGTAGACATAAGAGCAACTTTAAACTAAACTCTAAGAGTAAACCAAGCTTTAAGGTAAGGTAAACCAAACATTAAGAGAAAACAAAGTTGCGTATGCGACCTGGATAAACTTTCCACGGTAAGATTGATTTGGAGCCGCGCCCTCACAAAATCTAAGAATTGGCCGACAATGTGTAACCAACCCCGTTGAAACTATGATATTTAGCAGATTAGACCAGTCCTGTATATTTTCGCTGATCACCCTGAAATAGCTAGATTTTTCGACACTAGCTTCATCGTTAGAATGGCTATTAAGACTCAATTTCAAGTGGCGGCGTTGAATCTTGCACGATGCCTAAGAGACTAGTTAATCATATGTCAATATCAAAGAATCTCCCGGAGATTTCGCTACAGGGAGTCTAACCAGCTTTCTAGCCCCAGCAAGCCCTACAAGTTTTGGAGAGCACTAAAACTTTCATCTTCCATACTATATGGCACCTTGTTTTGGCGCCGTCAGAATATATTTATAAAATCGGATGGACCGATACCTTTTCTTTTAAGTCAGCTCTTAATCACCAATGTACGAGCATCCTATAGGTTTCTAGCGCTGGTGAGAAAATTGAAAATAATAATGGTTCCATTTTTTTTTTCAACATATGGCACTATGTTCTGGCGCTGTGTTATAATAGGGAAAAACTTATTTGTCGAATGATATTCTAGTTCCCACCCTTCGACAATTGCCGATTATTTTGGAAAGTAGCGTTAAACCCTTTGGAAATGGCGCCAGATCGAAAAATAATCACCTTCAGAATCATCATAGTCAAAACCCAAGATGGGGGGGGGATAAAAATTTCCCATACAGAAAAATAGAAAAAAGGGGATAAAACATTACAGTGCTATCAAGCTAAACATGATAATCGTTGATTTTTGAGATGGCGAATGGCAAAATTAGCTTGGTCCCGGTTAGACATAGACATAGACATAGGTTTATTAAGATCGAACAGCGTAGCCATGGCTAATTTATGTCGTCTTTACAACAATATGAGAAGAAAAAAAAAAAATACAAAGAACACTATAAAAACACTAACACGTGAATTCAAATAACACTAAGTCTTGTTGTATGCTTCAACGAAAAAGGGGACAAACGTGTTTTTGTAGCGGTTGGTCCTGCAGACAGGGGGTTGTAGCTTCGACTGGGATCTGGTTCTTTGGTTAACAGGAGCATCAGGTGGGAGGATCAGTCTGTGATGGGGCGAAGATAGCAGTGACTTGCCGAGGGACATGATCAGTGATAATCGTCTGTCGCTGAGAGATTCAAGGTTCAGTTCTTGCAAGAGTTTGTTGTAGTCGTCACTTCTGTTACCAACGATTATGTTAACAGCTCGTTTCTGCAAAGATTCAAGGTCATCGCAAAGGTAGTGGATGCTCTGGACAAAAGGTCCCCAGACAGCGACGGCATATTCGAGTAGAGGTCTCACATACGTAATATAGGCATTTTTTAGGCTTTGAGTGTCGCAGCCAAACCTGCGCATCAGGACTAGGGTCTGAAGTGATGCATTGCCAGCCTTAATAACCTTCTCCACGTGTTCGGTGAATGTGCAGTCCATCGATAATGTGACTCCGAGGATTTTTGCAGATGGGACAATAGGGAAAGGGACTTGTGGGTGTTCCATTATGGCAATTCTGATGGTAATTTCTTGAATCTGGTTTTTTTTTAGGAACTCCAGACTTATTTTTGAATGCTCAAAATTACTTTCCTGGTTGAAAATGTTTTTTAACGGATCTGGATAAATTATTTATTTGTGAATAATTATCAATTTGGATGCAGCCATCAATGCAATCATTGCAACATATTACGGGGAATACTAGGGTTTGCGACACACCAAAGAAACTCTATTTTTCACCACCTAAATAACCCCATGAACATCGCTATTGGCACTTTCTGGATCTTCCTGGAGAATCTCGGGAAAGTTTTTTTTTTTTTATTTGAGAAAACCTTAAAATAAAAGAAGTTTAGGGAGTAGAAAGCACGTTGGATTATTAGTATTTTTTTTTTCTGTGAGAAGGGACACTTGAAAAAATCAGACAAAATTATACAAAAATAAAAATACAAGAAATTAAGGATTTTGAGACATCTGGGCTTTCAGGCCCAAACACCTTCTACGCAGGCGCCTGGATACTACCTTCCTCAGTCCAACGTCTTTTTTTGTTAGTTTAAGAGTCGTAGCGGAGGAGACAGTCGAATTTCAGCAGAAGGACTTTCCAACTCTGTATATATTCCATCAAGTGCTATCAGCCACGTATGCAGGAATTTGTTTCGGGGGGGGGGCAAATCCTTCAAACCCATTATTCTGTGAGAAAAATCAGAAAATTATGGGAAAATGAAAAAAATCGGGAGATTTCGGGGGGGGGGGGCCGGAGCCCCCCCCCCCTGCGTACGTCCCTGAGTGCTATGCCTGACAATCCTTTGAGTTGGATTGTATCATTTGGTTTTCAAGATAACTTAAAGCATTTCATGTCATCGCTTGGAGACAGGACATAATATTATTATGTTTATTTATTTATCTGCTTGTATAATCAATGTTTTTGTCGCATCATCAACACCTCCAGGTCACAAATACAATGACAGTGTTTGCAAAATATGACTCCCAGATGATCTCTGTTTCGACTCTTGACAGATTCTTAATTCACCGTCCTGTTCTGAGATTAATAAGAAATTATAGCTTGGAAACAGAAGTTTCCTTCAAGATTAGACAAGAAGCGTGTTAAAGAAGAAGTAGAAGGCTAACCAAAATCCTATTTGGGGACAAAGCAGACCCAATTGTGGAATATAAAATTTTATAGTCATTACGTGGCTGAAAACTGCCAATCTATGTAATTGAAAACTCACAAAAGTAGCCCAAGTGGCCGATCTGTTAAATCTTTATGATAAATTATATAATTTTTCAAGTTCTGGGTAAAGGGATCTAGACATCCAAGCCCCCCCCTAATCACGACAGGAAAGCCGAAAAAAACTACCAGACTGAAACAAAATGTTGAACACTTCAGTGGCACCAATTCTCGACTATTTGGGGAAGGGGGGGGGGGATATATATGTTTAAATCTAGGAGAGAAAATATTCTCTTCAATTTCTTCAATAAAAATACCAAAAAAGGCCTCTTTAATGAAAATACCAACAGAAATGGTATTTATCAAAATCTAGCAGGAAGGAAGAGGGGACATAATCTAGGTAGGCAAATGCCCCAAGCCAATTGACGCCACTGCAACTGCTGTTAAGCCTAATTTCCTATTATAAGCAATAGCAGAGGATGAAATACACAGTTCAATTCTTTCATACCCCAACAGAGGGAATAGCTATCGCAGATTTTTTTTTACTTTTTAGAGAAACGCAGGAAAATGCATAAAAGTTTGAATATATATCCAAGTTTGTATGCAGGGTTTTTTTTTGAAGGGGGGGGGGGGTAGTAATGAAAAAAAACAGGGAGATAATAATAACAAACCAATTTCATTTGATAGTTTGAAAAAGGAGTGACCAGAACTTAAAAATAATTACGATTTTCAGGTGAAAGTGCGGCACCAACGCCCCTGCGTAAATCCTTATATCTATACTGAAAACGGATCTTCAGATGTAATAGCGTTAACAAACCCAAACTTAAAATCTTCTGGCATCCTCCATTCAGGATTTTTTCGGGGGGGGGGGGGGGTCACAAAAACATTTTTTTCGGTGGGCTTTTAAAAAAAACAAACTTCAAAAACTGCATAAAAAATCAGTTTATATTCATTTTTGCTACGTTTTTAAGCGTCGGATAAACATTTCGGGGGGGGGGGATTCAAAACCCCAACCCATCCATCACAAAGTTTATAACTTGGTTTGCTTACCCCTAGTAGTCTTCCAACCAGGCACATATACAGGCATTAATTCCAAGGAAGTAATAACGTATCAGTAGGGAGGGGGGACTTGGAAAATTAGAACTAAAATAGAAAATTTTTTACAAAAACATATATCAAATTTCAGGGACGTATACCATGTATAGCAAATTACAATTTATCGAATTATAGCTAAGATCAAGATTGCCAGTAGGAAGGAGGTTTGGTGAGAATAGCCAAAAAATCCCCCTCCCATGCATACATAATTGCTTCCAGTATTGCTTTTTTAATCTTTATTTATTTATTTTTACAGAGGCAGCTACTACCATTTTTCTCCTTACCTTTATAGCCTCTTCAACAGCACAACGTAAACATTTTTCCGGTTTGGAATCAGGAAAATCTGGAATTTTGGAAATCACTTGTTCACGAACAACTTCATTTGATAGTGGAATAGCCGCATTTGTTAATGCCGTTGCTTTTGTGGAGAAACTGACCAAGCCGACTTCAGTGCCGTTCGGCATATCTCTCAAAAGAAACCGACGAAGGCCCACTCTCACAAACTTCCAATTTTCCTGGGAAAAAATATAAATTTTACATTCACGCATTCAATGTGGGGTCGGAACAGGAATGAACTTACACAACAGTAACCACAGGCAGGTGTTAAGATATTTATTTCGTGGGAAGAGTCAGATCTGTGATAGCAGCAAAAACCTGTTAAGAGTTATACAAACTTTTCAAAAAAATATCAGAAACATATGAAAAATAACAATATTTTCAAATAAACAACAAAAAATATGTATATTTATGCTAAATGCTATCTCAGAAAGCAATCAATACTAAAGCAAACGTAGAATTGTTGACTTGGACAAGGTTAATGAAACTAAGTATGAAGTTATATATGCAGAAAAAAAAACTGCTTTCTGCCAACTCGGAGAGTTGTGGAGCAACATGGATTAAACCATTTTCTATAGAAATGTTTTAACATTTTTTACCAATTCTTCTGTAGATTTATATTTAAAATATGAGAAATATCCGATACAGCGGTGAACAAAGAAGTCACCTGGAGTAAGAGCCGTTCCTGGGGGGTGGGGGGACCGGGGCAGTTGCCCCAAGCACCATGGATTGGGGGGAGGGTGCCGCAGCTGGGGAATTGTCCATTTTGATCCAATTTTTCATTTTCATTAGGCTTGTTTTTTGCTTGTATTTGAGTCAGGTTTGGGATGCTGTACTTAATTTTCCCCCGGCGCCACTATCCCTAGGAATGGCTCGGCTTGGAGTTTAACAATAAAAGCAAAAATTAAACTAAGTTCAAGGGTTTATAGCGGCAGAGTTTCAAGAGGCCAAATCAGCGCGAAGGCCTGGAATAAGATTTTCCTTTTTACAGTTAATACTGCAAATTATGCCTCATTTTCACCAATAAAATGTGGATGTACTTTGGCGGGATAGTAAAAGAAATAGAAAATTATAAGACACGAATGTGAGTAGGTATTTTGGGCATATACATGTTTTAATAGGCTAATTATTTAATGTATATGCCTTCGTTTTTGATCATATTACGCTAATTTATACATCCATACATACCTTCAAAACGTTCTTTCTTAGAATGTTCAATATTCTAAGAAGTACCAACAAGCAAAACGATCTTCAAAGCTCTGACGCCTCAGTGACACCAAGCCTTGGGAATTTCGGATAGTCCCCTAACCCCCGTCCTCACCAGAAAGTTTGAAGGAGAAGGGCACTCAGGCACGTACACGAGCTATTTTTTAGTGTTCAATAATAGAAAATTGTCGTGAAGGGGGGGGGGTAAAAAATAAAAGCTACATTTTATTTTATAGTTTGAATAAGATGTGCCCGGAAATTCAAGAAAATTTGGGATTTCGTGGGGAGCCGAAACACCCTCCCCCCCCCCAAGTACATCGATAGCCTTACTACATATGATTGCTCGTAGATATGAGTACGTGGTGGTTGATTTTTTGCATAAAAAACATACAACCTTAATATTCAATAAATAGCAAATGTTAAAGTGAAGGTGCCGAAAGCTTTATCGGTAGTACTTTCGATAGTTTCATTTACTATGAGCGTATTACATTGTTTTTTGTTGCTTTTTTCTGCTTTTTTTACTACTTGAAAGAGCGGAATTTATCGTTCATATTTCTGATTTAGAGAAAAGCAATAAGGTGGAACCTTGATAGCTAGGCGTTTCCAAATACCTTTCAAGGATTTAAACTTTTTGTATAGTAGCAATCAGCAATAAACTATTTGAAAATAACAATTTCACTTTTGTATGAAAAATAATAAATATCTTTCCTTTCTGCAGTCTTTTCTTTTCTGCAGTTTGCTGATTTTTTTTTATTAACCTTTTTTTTATAATTTTTTGACTAATTCCTACGTTCAAATCCTTCAATATTAAACCTAAAAATAAAGTTTAAAGCAAAGACCAAGGAAACAATAAGAATATGACGTCAAAGAAGCATTTGAAAAAAATTAATGCAAGCTTGACTCTTTTTTCTTTCTTTTTTCAATCCCGCAAAATTCTCAATGTGGTCCAGATAAAAAGCGATCCATGTGGTTAGACAAGTACACAGCTTTTTCTTTGGAGGGAGGTAAACAGTAAAAAAATATTTATTTTGAACGAGAAATGCCCAGAAACATAAGACAATTTGGGATATCGGAGCAGAGCAGAGCACAAGCCCCCCCCCCCCCCCCAATTGTTAGCACCTTGGTGCAGTAACGAGCAATTTTTGGTTGTGTCAATACTAAGCCAAAATCCATTAATGTGTAAATATGAGTGAAAATGCAATACAACAATAAAAAAAAAAATAAAAAATTTCGGAGATTTCGAAAAACAAAGAAAAAAAAAATCTTGTCAGAATCAGACGAATGTTTGCCAATTTGGTGTAGAAAGTAATAAATAATTTTTCAAGCATTGTTTTTCTTATTTACCATTATCTATAATTTCCCATTTAGAGACAAACCTCAGGGCCTTGGGTCGTAAAAGCCTCGGGACAACTTATTTTGGGGTGCCAATCGGGGACGGGGTAGTTACACCCTCTAAATTTTGAAAAAGACTGTTTGAGGTATTTCTATTAAAAAAAATGTACCAACTCCTCCTACATCTTTACGAATTGAAGCCCCTGCAGTTCAGCGTGAAAGTAAAGTGGAAAAGCACGTATAACCAAAAGAAGAAGAAGAATTCATATAAATTGTATTTTTCTTACCTTTTCTTCCATAGAAGAAGATGAGTCGAGGGCAAGTACATAGCGACCTGAGCGTGGTTGTTTATAGGTAAAACTGACATTGGTAAACACCGGATCAAAACTGAAATAAAACAGAATCGAAAATGAGAAAACACCAACACGCAATGGTGTCGCCTTTATTTCCATTTAAACAAAATCAGCAATTATTAAAATGTTAAAAATAAGTTGTTGTTGCTGCTAAATGACATGCCTGCAGCCAGGAGACCAAGTGAATTTCCCCTCAAAGTGACTGAGGATCTTTACAAAAATCAATTTTAGAAAGAAATATGACAATATCAGGGAATTGCCAGGAACGTACGCAGTAAGGCCTGGAGTCCAAAAAATTTATGAACACTTCTTATCTGAATAAACTAATATTCTTTTTTACTTACCCCCCCCCCACAAAAAAAGTTTGAGTACGTGCTGGCTATGTGCACGAAATTGTGTTGGCGTTAAACAGCGATTCTTCACTAAATGTTCTCTGGGTCTGAACTCCATTCTATGTCCGTAGGTAAAAAATGTGTAAATTTTTTACCTAAGATTTTTGGAGATTTTTCTAAGATTTTTGGACAATTTTTTGGTTTCCAGTGTTGCGAGCACTATGGAATGTTTTTGGACATTTTTGATAACCATTTTAATGGTTTCAGTACGTAGGCGAACATTCCTACATTTGCGTTATGGCTCATTTCCGACAGAAGAATTTTTTATACCCTAAAGGTTCAAATTTCAAAGCGAAATTGATCCAAGTGACCACCTTAACGAAACAAGAGACTGGTGACATTGAAACAGTAAAACGCAAAAGGGACCAGTTGTTTTGACAACCAGTAAACCCATATGTGATCACAACCCAGCCCAAGATTATAAAACTGCCCGGTCAACCCAAAACAAGAAGACAAATCACCTACCTAAGAAGGTTGACTTAAAAAAATATACAGTTGCTGGAAAACTTGATAAAAAAAAATCAGATACAATTCTCATCAAAAATAAGGGCAATTGATGCTGTATGCTTTTGAATACAAGAGGCCCATGACCGATTGGAGCTTATGCGTAGGGGGCTGGGGAAACAAGGCCTCTTCCAGGCGAACCACGGGACAGGCTCAGTCCCCTCCCCAAGAAACATAGTCACACATGAACATGTTGGCGATGCATGTTTGATATTTTGAAGGTAGAAAAGATAAAGTTCAAAACAGATTGTCGATTACTGCAGCTAAAATAGCAATGGGCGTGGTTCAAGACTTTGGATTTTACAAAGCTTTGATATTTATGGCACCAACCCTTTCAGCATTTATCAATTAAGCACATGCTGTAATAAAAACAATTTTTAATATATCTTGATAACTATATAAGGAACTTCGCTTAGATTTTCATATAGATAGAAACAAAAATGGTTTATCAAGCTCCAAGTGCTGAACTGAATTGCGTCTTACCGGATGTTGGCGATTTAGTAGGGTCATGAACAACAAAAGAAATGGTGGCCGGTGTTTATTCCCCCCCCCTGAGGAAAATATCCCCCGATAAATACCCCCGTGGAAAATAAGGCTTTCCAAATTTGAGAACTTCATTTAAGTTGTATTTTTTTAATTTACGCAGGGGGAAGGAGTCAGTCTATTGTTTGGCCACTCACTCACGTTTACGCTGTGTAAAACTCGAGAACAAACCGGTTTCTTCGTTAGTTTTTTTTTTCAGCTTAGCGCGAGACAAGACAGACAAGTGACGGAATATATGGGAAATATATAATTTGGGCTATATATTTGCACATAAGGGAGGGGGGGGGGTAAAGTATTTGGACAGTTTGAAGTCAGAAAACAATTCTTTCTAGGTATATGACCACCAAAAAATTACAGAAGAATAGCGATGTATCTGGAAATTTTGTTGGCTGAAAAAAAAACCGTATAAAGTAAATGTAAGGTTTCATTTAAGTGTTTTTCCAAGTGTTAGGTTTTTTTTTCGATGACCGTTTTTCCAAGTATTAAGTACTATTATTAGATTAATGTAGTGTTTCATTTAAGTGTTTTATGATGATCGTTGATCAAAGTTTATGCTATTTGTGCCTTTCATTTATGTTATTTTACTGTGTTCATGGCCGTATATTTGGCTTTAAAATACAGTTATCTATCTATCTGTCTAATATGCAGAATAATTGTACCAAACACATTTTGCATACAGACCCGCTATACTTTATCCCTCCCCCCCCCCCGAATGTGCAAATATATAACCCAAATTTATTTCTAAAGTAACGAAGAAACTAAAGAAAAACCGGTGTTTGTTCTCGAATTTTACACAGCGTAAACTTGAGTGAGAGGCGCATAATACACAAGTACCAAAATTCCTTCTCCCTACGGAAATTAAAAAAAAACAAATATAATTCTCAAATTTGGAAAGCCTTATTTTCCACGGGGGTATTTTCTGTGGGGGGCATTTTCTGGGGGTATTTCCCTCGGGGGGTGGGGTATTTTCCGGGGGGGGGCAAACGCCTAGAACCGAAAGAAATATACTTTAGAAGATATTTCAAATAGCAAAGAAATAACAACAAAAATCTCATAATTCGAGTCATCTCTGTTGTCAAAAAATTATTAAAACAGAGTTGGGTCTTTGTTTTCACCCTTTCACATGGTAAAACTTTTGGATTGTTACTTTGCAATCTAAAATTGTCAATACCACGAGTGTATAAAGAGGAGAGGAGGATGTAATTATATCCTAGTTAAAAAGGGCCATTTTCAAACAAAATTCACGCTTAAATATTTTTTTTTTCTTGTACGAGAAAAATGATTACCAACTCAATTTAGAGCTTTAGAGCTGTCAATTTAGAGCTGTCAAAAAGACCTAAAATCTGGCAACCCCTAATACAACCTTGAGGAGCACCAGTTCTTACAGAAACAGAGTTGTCGGCTCTTCTACACTTTCAGATAATCTACAAGGGATTCTCCAAGATCAATATGCAGAACCATATCTGTTGACCAATTTTAAATCACGTTCACAGACGGACGAGCACCTTTAAGCTGACAAAACTATGATAACTCAAAATTAAGCATAACAAAATAATGCAAAGGAAAAGATACAGACCTATTTGGAAAATACCCTAGAAACTGGTAAACTCTACTACAACCCTGAGGAACACCACCTTCTAGAGAAAATGAAGAAAATAGTGAATCTTAATTATGATATATTATAAAAAGGATTCCACGGGAAACAAGAATAACTGTTAGCATAATATTCCAAATCAATATTTTTTTCTAAATACACAAATGGTTAATTTTTCATCTTTGATCTGAAATCAAACTTACTTTGTACTAAAGTCCGGATGGCTAAAAATAACATCTTTTGTACTTCTTCCTTGACATAGGATGTTGTGCTTTGTTGGGGGCAAATCTTTATGAGTAGTAGAATCACAAAATTCAGTGGCGTTGGGTAAGAAATGCATATACATTAGGGAAGTTCTTACGTCACTATTGTTTTCCATTGAAGGTCTGAATTGGCAATCCCTGTTCTTTGGGTCACAGCCGTTCAAGCTGAAAAAACACACATTCTCCATTATATTTAATCCCTCAATAATATTTCATAATTCTTGCCATACGGAACAGTTTTTACTCAAGCCATGTCCATGTGGTTGCCACGGACAACCAGCTAAACCGTTTAATTACAAATAGCTAATAATACAGAATCTCTAAAAAAGGCTACCACATATTTGAGAATTGTTCAAGCCATAATCTGATTAATTAACTAAGAAATCAATTGATTAATAATCAAATTAATTGACTAATTTAATTAAGTCTCGATAAACTTATTAATTCAATCAATTAGATAAATCAATTATATCTTAATTAAATAGTTAATTAATGGGTCTCTCCTACTTGGTTCCACAAGAAGTTTAACCACATCCAAAGATTCAATTGTGATAACTACAATGACTTGAAAAAAAAACAAAGGTCTTAAATAACTTATAACACATGCTTGATATACTTTTCGAGGGTAATATTTAACATAGCCTACACAAACTTCTCCCAAGACCAGGACTGAAATCCCATGATGTTAGGGAAAATATCAGTGAGTTGCAATCCTGTTTGGTACGAGGCAAATGTGTCTTTACGAGATTAACCAGTGCCAAGCTTGGAATAGATCTGTCCTGCTCGGCACAATTCTACCACGCTTGTGCGAACCACCTAGGGACGATTTATGAATGTCGGCTACCCCTAAACTCCCCTACAAGTTTCCTGAACACGTCCTTAGGGTGAAATAATGGCACTGGACTAGAGAATTCTAAGTGACATTAAGCCAATGCCGGCCTTTTATATTAGTCACTTCACTTGGTCTGTAGCATACACACCAAAGTTTATATAATTTATATAGCCAATACTTTGTTTTTAAGGGCTACTAACAACAGATGTCCGAATTATGTTTTAAGACTTGAAACATAGCGTGATGAACAAACAATAAATTCATATTATGACTCTTATTGAATATAATTACTAGACGTTAAAAGAAGGCCGAAGAAAACTGGGCATTTTAGATCAACACTAGTTAACCAGAAACCACGGTTCAGAAGGTCTAGGCTATGACTGCTTTCAGAAGCAATATTAGCTAATAATTTTCAGCAAGTAGGATTAAATGACAAAGCGATGGGTCATTATGTACACCAGAAGATTCCGTTTTTTATTTGAATTGTTCAACATATTTAGTAAGTGTTGCCTTATCAAAAAAAATTCTAGGTTCAAATATTAAATCGGCCCAAAAGCCAGGCACTTGAGCAGGAATTTTTACTAGAGGGGGGGGGGGGAAGGGAGCAACAAAAAATGCTAATTTTATTTGATGACTTGAATATAAACTGTTCAGAAAGTCGGAAAAATCTAGGATTTCGGGAGAGGTGGGCGACGAGGCCCCCTTACGTACGTCCCTGCCTAACAAAATGATCAGTATGGCATGATCACTTTGAACGGCATAGACAACCCTGAGTTTTTCTGGATAAGTCTGCAAATGCATAAATCAGTGGGCCTCCCGCAGGGTGAGGCCTTTGAACCGAAAACAATTCAACGTAATTAATTGAAATCGTCTTCCTTTCCTGTACCTTCAAGGATGCTCGAAGTAGAAGAACACATAACCGGCATAATACTTAAGTCATATTTGGAAGGAAAAGTTTTTTTTTCGTTTTAAACATTTGTCTGGTCTAAAGAGGGCAACAGCCGTCTCATACATATCAGGTTGAACTTTTTGGGCTTAAAACTCTAGAATCTTAAGGTTGTTTCTATAAATTCAAAATAAAAAGCCTTTTATCTCTTGCTTGACGAGGCAACCAGCTTTCCCCAAAAATTGGCCCCTAAAAAATAATCTAACATACATCCTTGCATCAGAGTTACAAGAGATGAGTGCATAACCATGATTCGGAGGTACAGGGAAGATGGTTGGAGGCTGAGAACGTAAAATGTGAGGGCAGAGGACGTGGAAACAGAATACTAATCGCGTACATACACAACAAACAGCATGCTAGTCGATGATATAATAAACATTCTACATAAGTAAAATTAAGGACAAGATCGGATTTAGTTGCTGCCAGGTTAAAATATAGATTCAATCGAGGACGTGAATAAGCATTTCTGGGTAATTTAAGGGGTCGTATCCCATTTTAATTAACCATGCACTCAGCAAATAAAGCCTAATAATTTCTTCGATTTTAGGCATTAAATGGGCCAAGCCTGGTTCGGCCACGACCAAAAATGGCTACTAAGCTATACACAGTTCTTTGACCTCTAATACGCAGCACGTAATAATCGTATTGTTAGTTGAGCTCCTGTGTACTTCAAGATTTTACAGAGCTAGTAAAATTTACGATTTAACAAATAATAAAAATCCAAAAATATTTCATGTAGCCTAGTTGCTGTATGAAGAAGGTTTTATCATAGCAGAAATTAACAAAAGTTGGGCGCAAAACCCCTATGCCTTCTCAAGGCCAGAACAAAATTTACACTTTACTGAAAAAATACAAATGAATGTACATTGTCAGTTTAATATACATATACTGATATTTAGTAATCAAAATGTTAACATTTTTTGATTTATTAAAGTTATAAAAGTAAAAACATTTATAATTTTTCAGTAAAGTCCATATTGTGTTCTGGCCTTGGGAAGGCATAGGGGTTTTGCACCCAACTTATGTTAATTTCTGCTCGTTATGAGTTTCATTTATTTATCGATGCTGATTTGTGGTAGTTTCATGCATGGTAGATTATTTGATTTTATTTTTGCTCATTTTATGTTTAATGGAGTTCTTTACTTTTCTTTGAAAAACTTATTTTTTTTAAAAAGTTTTTTTAAATTAATTAAAAGAAATGAACACTTTAACAACAAACCCGAAGCTTATAAACTTGTATGGGTAAACATCACCCTTTACAAAAACCATACATACATAATCCCTAATAGCCATCCTTTTTCCCTCCCCCCTAAAAACAACAACAAATACATAAGTAAACAAAAATAAAATAACTAAATATATAATAAATATTCACGACCTAGCTGAATTCGAAGACACAAAATGGAAAATCATTAATCTACTCTATCTCCTCCCCCCCTCCTAAAAAAAAAAAAACTAAAAAAAATAATTTAATTTAAACAATGTAGACGTGTATATGTTTTTATTTTCACCGTGAATCGAGGAATAAAAAATAAAAGCACAAAGCTAAGGAATGAAGAAATTTTCCGCAATAAGTTTACTAGCACCTTAAATATATTTTTTTCTATTATTGAAAAACTCAGTAAGATCTCAACAAGAGAAATCTGCATAGGTTTTTCTTTTTGTAACCTTCTTACTTTCACTTCCAAATTTGAAGAAAGCTATTAGCTATAGCATAAAACTTGTAGGTAAATCAAAGCCATTAAAGTTACAAGCCTGATAAAAACGATAAACAGTCGATTTCCAGGAAAAAACTTTTTTTGGTCTATAAAGATAAAAAGTTGAACTAGGCGAATGGAACTTTTAGGCATTTTCAGTAATATACATTTGAGCTAAATCCTGGAGGTTTCGTTCACCTGGTTTGACTACTTCCTTCGAAATATTATAAAGTTAGTCCCAATTAGGGATTGTTTACCTGAAAGAAGACAAGGTTAAACAGTTTAATCGTCTTTACTCAGTTCGTGGCAAGTGACAATGGAATAAATATACAGCTCATGGAATCAATAGCGTGTGCTATTAATTTAAGAAAGGTGTTTCTTATAAAGGCATACCTTTCTAAACTACATCCCTAAGGACTGCTTAAGATTATAAATATTCAAAACAATGTTAAGGTAATCCTATTTAAACAGAATATAGGGTACTTATGCATTAGCTGGTACCCACGCGATATTGTGCAAAAGGAGATTAGTCAAACGGGTATCTGTCAATAGAGAATTGGATCGCAAACCGTGGTTTGTCATTGCGTTTACGATATTTAAACTATTGGTTATGGGGGGAAAAGGTACCTAGGTTAGGTTACATATTTAATATATGCTATGCTTTACCCCCACCCCCTAATGTGCAAATATATAGCCCAAATTTGTTTCTAAACTATTATATATTCATCCTATTTTATTTCATTAGTATTAACCAAACTTGACTTCGGTACTTGTGCATTATAACTAAACCACCGCTGTACACGAAAGATATCAAGTTTGTTTAAGGCTAATGAAATAAAATAGGATGAATATATAAGTTTAGAAACAGAAATGGGCTATATATTTGCACATTAGGGGGGGTAAGCATAGCATATATTAAATACGTAACCTAACCTAATCTAGGTAACTTCCCCCCCCCCTAAACCCCCAAAAACAATCGTTTAAATATTGTAAACCCAATGGGAAGCCACGCTTTGCCATCAATTTATCTCTTGCAAATAGCCGTTTGACGGGTTTCCATTAGTGTTTCCTTGTACAGTCTATAGCGCTGGTTTAGTTATAATGCACAAGTACCCTTTACTTCTCGCGTGGGTACCAGCTAATGTACAAGTACCGAATATAGATATTAAGAGGGTTTAAAGGAAACTGAATTCGTCCTTATGACTTTCATTTCCAGGTCAACAGAAAGCTAGCACTTATATCACATAACCTTAAGTTAAATTACAGTAAACCATTAAAATTTCATGTTATAGTGAGAGAAATTAAAAATTAATTAGTTAGTCTCTAAGATTCTTTTTTATCTAAAAATGGTAGAATAATTTTGAGGGCCCATATTATCATTTTCATGTAAACGAACTTTTTTAAAGAATTTTTAAAAAAGCTTAATATTTTATTTAAACCACCCATGTGTCAGAATAGAATACAAGGAAATAAGTTTTCCAGAGTTTTAGCTGCTATTGATAAGAGTCGCTGCTTAAAACCATCATCGGAAAAAGAGCGGAATATAATCTTATCCTTCACTATTCAGTTCGTGTACCTGACAATGAAATATTAATTCACACTTTATTCTATAGCATGTGTGAAATCTATCTTTTGAGACGAACAATAGAATGAATGAAACCACACGTTTATATGCGATTCTCTTCAAAATGTGAGTTCGGGTCAAAAGGTTATCACGCAAAGAATATTGACATAAAGAGAAAAAAAAAGATGTTGACATCATGGGATAGGCATATTCTAATCATTGATTCATCGTATATCGGACACATAGGTGTTATGGTTCTTTCACACTACGCCGTAGAACCTTTCACACTACCATAACTTAAGACGTTACGTTATGCAATATTACGCAACAATTTTTGTCCGTAACGTAGATAGTGCTAAGTAAACTCTAGCTTTACTTATAATTTTACACTACATCAGTGTATGTTACGCTACGAGAAGGTCAATAACAGCAAGAAAATGGAATTTGTGAACTAGCAATTCAAAAGTTTTGAAATTGAATTAGTAAACTTTTGTTATAAAGCGTTTCAACGTCCCTTCCACATTTTTGACGCTACTGCTGAATAATAACGACACATGTATATACTAGTGAGAGACGTAACCCGCCAGACGGGTTATTTTCAAGAGACCGCTATTGAGAAATGGAATGCAAAGCGTAGTTTTCATTGGGTTTACGATATTTAAACACTTGTTTTTTGGGGTTTAGGGGGGGGGAGGTACCTAGGTTAGGTTAGGTTACGTATTTAATATATGCTTTGCTCTACCCCACCCCCCTAATGTGCAAATATCTAGCCCAAATTTGTTTATAAACTATTATATATACATCCTATTTTATTTCATTTCATTAGCATTAACCAAAGGTGACTTCTTTAGAAGTGTCGTTATAATGCACCAGTACCTTTTTGACTTATGAATAGTTTGTTTATGGGGATTTTGAAGGACTGGCAATTTTACGAGCAAGCACTTTAAGTAAAATTGAAGCTGGGGGAGGGGGTAAAATTGTATAGTCGAGTAGGTTTAAAATCTAGGAATTAATGTTTTCTGCTCATGTTTCATTCCATGAAATTTTTCGTTTTATACGTGTCCCCAACTAAAATTGCTAATTAAAAAAAAAAATCTAAGACTACTTTTCAGTCAAATCCGTTTTATTTTGAACACAACAGAGGCGGCTTCTTGAACCCTAATACTGTTCCTTCCAATATTGATTTATCTCCCTCTTAATTTAAACCACCAGTAAAATGTTAGGCCACACAGTAGGTCCTAAAACAATGTTACATAGCCACCCAACGTCTACCGCTTCTTTAAACAAGAAAAAAAAATAACTTACATGGTCCCAACAACGGGTACATTTGAACAGCCAGTGTGGGATACCTGGTCATTATCTCTAAACCAAGCGGGGTACAATGGGTCGTTCGGGTAGCCAAATTCATCAAAAACGCCGTAACGATATTTAGCCCATTCATGAAGAAGTGTTTTGCCTATAATTCATAAAATAGTCAAAAGAAAGGAAATCGGCTTTTGTTATAAGCACGTATTCTGGCATTAAATGTTGCCGGCGGAAAAGTCTTTATGACAGTAATTAAAAAAAGAAAAGAATGTTTAGCAGCGGAATACCAAGGAGGTTGTCAATATAAAATTACTAAAAAGATTGCTGGCACCCCTTTTAACATTTTAGAATATTGATGTCAACTGATTGAACTAGATCAGCGGCGGTCATAGCCCACAGCTAGTTGTCTGTATTTCTCTTTCAAGTTACCTTGTCTGTTCTCAGGGAGCGGGGATGTCTTGCCAAGGCACTTTAAAATATCCAGATGTTTACAACTTTTAACGAGTATAATATTCACACAATCGCTTTTATTTGCAACATCGAGGAATTGTGCTCCCCTCACGCCCAAAAAGTGCCCCCTTACGAGGGGCGGATCCAGGATTTTCTTAGGGGAAGGGACAAAAGGCAAAACAGGTTCATCCGATAAGTTTGCGTTAGGAGCAAGTTAAATTAACGCAAACTTGCGTTAATTAAGTAAATTACACTACTTAAGACAACATTAGGGGGGCGCCCCCTTCTGGATCCGCCACTGCGCCTCACAAACTGCGTATTATCTCAAATGCGACTCGCAGGTTGGTGGTCACTTAACTAGCCTAGATCATAAAAGAGGAAGAGGTTTAGAGAACAACAGTCTGACGCATATTGAAAACTTACCACCCCATAAATTATTTTATATTGCATAAAATATCTTTTTCTTCAAGCATTGGCTCCATACCCATTCAAAACTACTTAATTGGCTCGTTTACTACGTAGAAATGATTACGAAATTTGAGAGCTGGGATTTTTGAAATTTGTAACATATTCCTCGGGTGCCATTACAGTTTATTCCAGGTTTCACCTTTTTTTCCTTAATATTATCAGCTATCAATTATTATTTTAATATTACTTATTGCGATTCATTATTAATATTACTACTGAACTAGTATAAAACATAATTAGTGGTGACAAGGGCAAGGAAAGCGAAGGATTGTGCCAATTGGCGTAGGGTGCGAAATAGCTTTTTTTGGAGGAGGGGTCCTTATTGTATGTTTATCACTTTTTCACCTTTTTTCATATTGCAGCACGCGGTTTAGGTGATAAGCATTTCACTTCATAACTTAGCCAAATGACTAGAAAGAAGATTTCTTGGCTAATTTCAGGACGGCTGTAAGCCACTCCTCTCCATCCCTAGCAGGGGCCGGCTATATCTACTACCGATAATGCGCCCTTCCGGCGTCCTCCATCACATGCAATTTTCCCATTGCTAGGAGAAGGTATGTTAATGGTGGGAAGCATACATACGCCGATGGGCCCTGCCCAGTGCACATCAGAGGGGCCTTCCACATCCTCCGCCTGAACTTATGGCCCCCAGACGTGGGTGCTCCAGCTATATTTCAAGACCCCAAGAGACCGGGTCCTCCCCTGGTCCGCACCTCCCTACCGGGAGGTGCCCTGCATATCTACAGGACGTTCCCCTAGCCCCCACCTGGGGACACGCTGAGTGGCCTGGGAGAGGCCGAATCTCAGACTTAGCCAAATATTCCAAAAAAATGAGGGATAGTAATAAACGTAAGCAAAATTTGAACCTTGCCCGAAGTTAAAGCGACAAATTTTCGACCCATTCAATAACTTTTCCGTCTACGGAATCTACAACCCCCCCCCCCCACACACACACACACACAAAAAAAAACACAAAAAAAAAAACAACTATGAAACCCCTAGAAAGGTTATAATTGAAAAAAGAAGAAAAACTGAGAATTATGATTTTTTTTTCATCTCGCATTGAAGTTAATGTCCCAACAATCGGCAATACTCTTGCTTTTTTTTTGCTTTACTTTTGTTCCCTGTCTGTTGTGAATTTTGTTTCTGTTCATTTTCAAGTTTTTTTCAACACTTTTTAGCCTTAGGTATCATTTGTTCGCCTGTGGGTCCAAGCAAATTCAGTCCCAGATCAAACAGTTCGTGTTAACGAACTGTAAGTAAGGAGCGACCCGGCTCAATTGTAACCAAAACTCTAGAAAACGGGTTTTTGATACCAATAGATACATCAACAGAATTAGATTTCAATGCTGATTTCAAATATATAGCTTTCATCAAGTTTAGTGCTACCCATTAAAAGTTACGGGCCTGAGAGAATTTGGCTGATTTTCGAAAAAAAGGGGGAAAGATCCCCTAAAAATTACAGAACCTTAACGACAGTCCCACCATCAGATTCAGCATATCAGATAACTCTATTGTATAGTTTTCAAGTTTCTATATAGAAAAATGTGGAATTCTGTATTTTTTGCAAGAAAAGAGATTACGGATGCGTGTTTATTTGTTTTTTTTTCCAGGAGTGATGGTACTGATTCAGTGGTCCTAGAATTACGTGGGAGGGCTCATTGGAACGGAAATTAAAAGTTCTAGTGCCCTTTTTAAGTGACCAAAAAAATAGAGGGTAACTAGGCCCCCTCCCACTCTTATTTTTTTCCCAAAGTCACCCGATCAAAATTTTGAGATAGCCATTTTGTTCAACATGGTCGAAAATATTATAACTATGTCATTTAGGATGACTTAATTCCTCGAAGCCCCCAGGGGGGAGGGCTGAAAGTTATGAACTTTACCCAATGTTAACATATAGTATTGGTTATTGGGAAGTATACAGAAGTTTTCAGGAGTGTTTTTTTCTGGTAGTGGGAGGGAAGGGGGGGTCGGGGGTGATGTTGGAGGATCTGTCCATGAAGGAAGTTTTAAAGGGGGAAGGGAAATTGCCATGAAGGGGGCCCCGGACTTGCCAGCATTATTTATTGGTTATTGGGAAGTATACAGACATTTTCAGGAAGGATTTTTTCCTGGAGGGGGGGGGCTAGAGGAGGGGGTTACTCTGGAGAATCTTTCCGTGGAGGTTTTTTCTTTGGGGTAAGGGACATTTCTATGAAGGGGGCGCCGGATTTCCAATCATTATTTAAAAAACGATCAGAAATTAGATTAAAAAAAACAACTTTTTTCAACTGAAAGTTAGAAGCAACATTAGAACCTAAAACGAACAGAAATTATAAAGTATGTGAGGGGGTTCTCCCCCAAATCAATATCTCCCTCTTTACACTACAGTTTTTTTAGTGCTTTCAAAAGAGCTATCTATTCTAATTAAACGGCCTTTGTGATTCAAAGGTTTGTGAATCAAATTTTTTTTAACTTTTAACGTAAAGAGCGTGTTATTGACTAAGGGGAGAACCACCTCATATACGTAATAACATATATGTAATAAAAAAACAATAAAAAAACAAGCGGTACGGATCTATAGTAATCGAGACTTTCAAAAACGGAATTTTTTTGTCAATAAATATACCAAAAGATATATTTATAATGCTGATTCTAAATATATAATTTTATTAATTTTAGAATAACTCATCAAAGGCTATGAGCCTGAGAAAATTTACCTGATTTTTTAAAGAGGGGGGAAACATCCCCAACAAGTGAAAGAATTTTAATGAAAATCACACCGTCAGATTCAGCGTATCAGAAAACCCTATTACATAAGTTTCAAGCTCATATCTGCAAAAATCTGCAACTTTGTATTTTTTGCCAGAAGAAAAATATACGAATATAGAAGTTAGTTACGTAAGTTAATTTGTAAAGACATCCATTTAGCAAAAGAAAAGTAAAATATTTATGCAAATTTTGTTTACTTATTCAATGACGGTTAGCCAAAATAAAAGCTGCATTAACTAAAAAACGATCAGAAATTAAATAAAAAAAACAAGTTTTTTAAACTGAAAGTAAGAAGCGACATTAAAAATTAAAACGAAAATAAATTAGTCCGTATGTTGACGGGACTTTCCCCTCCTCAACGCCTCGCTATTTAAGCTAAATTTTTAATCTGTCTAACAAATTTATTTTTTATAAAAAAAAAAAAATTTATCGTAAATAGCTAGGCGTTGAGGAGGGGACAGCCCCTTTCATATACGGAATAATTTCTGTTCGTTTTGAGTTTTAATGTCGCTCCATACTTTCAGTTTAAAAAACTTGTTTTTTTTTATTTAATTTTGCATACGAGTCCAGTGGACATGGTTCGTCACGCGTCAACCCAAAATCAATCCAATGTTTCATCCCTTAGTTCTATGACTATCTAACTTTTTTCTGTTCTGGAAAAGGCGTATGGACAGATAATAAATAGAATTATTAATCAACAAAGGTTATAAAACACTTTTTTCTCAATCCAGAAAAGGGCTTATCCCAGATTTCTCGTCTCACTCACTTGGATTATCTGTCTTAGGTTTTTCGTACAATTACCGTATGGCTTCATGTCCGCAACTACTTGATTTTAATTCAAAATCAAGTGACGATTGAATTAAAATCAAGTAGTTGCGGACGTCTAACAAAAAACAAAAAAAAACGGCTGAAAGTTCCAGCAAACTTACCTAAGTTACCATATCGCTCTGTTGATTCGGACTTTCCACCAAAAATTTTAAAGGGAATATTGACATAGTCACCGTTCTGACCACAGCCTGCACTCTGTTGTGTAAACACTGAATCCAATAAAACACCAGGGTTTTGAACGACCCGAAAATCTGCTTTTGAATAAGATTCTCCGTAATTACGACCAAGGCGACGATTGCAAGCAGGCAAGTTCCAACTTCGAGGAAGGAGAATCGTCACTGATCGAAGGAATGCTCGATTGTCAGATGATCGATACAAGGATGTTGACAAGTTGTGGAACGAGGCCTGAACATAATAAAATGATATTAATCAAATTTTTCCTAACAAAAAATCCAGACAATAAAGATACCATTTCTTACATTAGCAACATTCTAGACAAAAGTTTGGGTATTTACAAATGGGGGCCGGATATCATAGGGCCTTTCAGGACGTGAAAAACTTTTCGGATTTCAAGTATTCAATTCTTGGGGTATTTTGGATGAATTTCGAGAAAATCTCTATTCGATACATTATAATCACATCTGCAGAGAAGGGAAAAGCAAACACCTCTTGAGATCGGTTCGGAGCCTACCTACCACAGAAGAAAAAACTTTAGCTCCCCCCACACACCCAAGAGATGGACCGGTGCTCGCCCATGATTTCAAGTATTCAATTCTTGGGGTATTTTGAATGAATTTCGAGAAAATCTCTATTCGATACATTATAATCACATCTGCAGAGAAGGGAAAAGCAAACACCTCTTGAGATCGGTTCGGAGCCTACCTACCACAGAAGAAAAAACTTTAGCTCCCCCCACACACCCAAGAGATGGACCGGTGTTCGCCCATGATACAACCAAGTCTAAAAAAATCTGGCACAGTCAAGAATTTAAAGAGTCATACATCGTCCCAACTAGGATTCCCAAATGTTTTCCCTCCCAAAAAAGAAAACAATTCTAATACTTCTTCTAGTAAGCGAAAGGAATGAATTATAGAATAAGTGCCTAATTGACAAGTTAGTATCTTCGCCTACCCCTTTCCTCCGCAAACAATTGGGAGGCACTTGCTCCAAGAAAGGAGAAACCGGGCACAATTAATCTTACTAGATTCAAAGGATATGGTAAATCTTGGATTCGTTTTGCCATTATGGATACTTCCTTAAACCCCATAGAGATTGATACAAACATGAAATTAGTTGTTAATTCAGCATGTTATCCAACCTCCGGTTCAGTTAGCTAATAAGGGCGGATATTTCCATCTTCACGTTTCGGAGTGCACTTCAAGTCACAGGGTTGCAGTTGAACCTTTGAATTTTAATTCACCAAATATAAAATCTAGAATCTGCTAAGAGGTAGGCAATGTTTGTTGTAACTGATACATGCCATGACTTTGTTTTGTTATGAAATTTGGGTGTAACATTGTTATAGCACAATGTCGGTCAATTTTGCAAGTCTAATTGAGGCTGTTAGCCAAGAGAAATTGCCTCCTTTTGAGTCGAACGTGGTATCACCTAAAAGGGGAAGGCGTCATAACATCGACAAAAAATCTGTCAGAACCTCGAACCGTCATTTTAAAGCTTTAGGTTTTTGGAGTTTAGAGGGGAAAAGGTAGGCTACCTAGGTTAGGTTAAATTACATATTTAATATATACTATGCTTTAGCCCCTGATGTGAAAATATATAGCCGAAATTTGTTTCTAAACTATTATATACTTATCAGTAGTATATAAACTTATTTTTAGATGTTCTGACGGCTCGTGGTTCTGACGGTTCGATGTTATGACGTTTCGTGCTTGTGACTGTTCACCGAAATGGTAGCACCCCACTAAAAGTCACATTGCAGTTTACAGTTCAATTCAGAGGGACTTATTTTCAACCAGGACAATTATGAGAAAGATTCACCCTTTGAAGGAAACGCTATAATAACAAAATATTATAGTACCGTTCATTTCTACATTCAACATTATTTCCAAAATAATTCTTCCTGCATGACAATCGCACCTCCCCCTTTCTAAGGGGGTCAGGTTTGTCCCTGAGCTATATACAAAACTTCCGAAGAAAAATTTAAAATAATCGAATTCGGCAAAAACCACTCTATGGATTGTATTTTCATGGTCACCTCTACTTTAATTCGTGGTTTATCCGCCACAATCACAAAATATCTGAAAAAAATTTTTTCATTATTGCGTCTTCCTGTATTTGTAACGTCTGCGTTTCTCAACTTCTAATAGCTTCTAACTATGGGTTTTCTGAAAAATTCTCGAGTCTTTCCATTGCGTTGTTCCAAAATTAAGTTAAAAAACTTTTTTCACAAAACAAGTTTTTCAAAGAAAAGTAAAGAGCTCCAAAAACACAAAAATGAGCAAAAATAAAGTTAAATAATCTCTCAAGTGTAAAACTACCATAAATCATCATCAATCAATAAATGAAACCCAAAACGAACAGAAATTACAATAAATAACCGAGTCAAACTAAAAAACGAGAAAAAATTAACAGGAATAGGGCTGATAACTCCCATGCCATCTGAAGACCAGAACATAATTCGCACTTTACTGAAAACAAAATACATTTTAATCGTTTTTCATTCTTTTGACTTTAATAAATAAAAATTATTAAAACTTTAAGGGAAAAAAATGCTAGCATATGCATATTAAACCGACAATCCACGGCCATTTTCCCCCTAACTCAGACCCCAACTTCCCCCCAGGCCTCAGTTTGCGTCCTCCAGATGAAATTTATTGTCTTCAAAAATCTTGTTAAAACTAAGATAGCATTACATAACTCAAACATCCACAGAAACAGATCAGTTTTCTTTAGTATACCTTTGCCTTTGTGGTACTTTAGGGCTCATTTTTCACTTGGTCATTTGACTTGGATAAATCGGCTCCTACTTGATCCCCCCCCCTGGATTTTGCCGAAATTACACCCTTGCTTGGGATTAAGAACTAGGATCAAAGGAAGCTACAGGATCCAGACTCGTAGACTAATAGAGTAGAATTTGAGTGCACCAGGGTTAGGCCAATGAGCAACCCAATAATCATACTTACAGAACAACGCAAAGGCATTAGACCAAATTTAATCCTTGTTACTAGCAAGCCTTAAGCTGATATCTGATTTAAGTTGAGTAATGTGAATTTCATGTTAGTAATAATATGTTCAATTAGTATCAACAAAAACTAAGAAGGTTTCAGGTGTCTTAATGCTCAGGTGTCTTAATAGTCTTAATGTCTTAAGACTAGTTCAATTACAAACTTTGCAAAAATTTAAAACTCTATGTTATTAAAAGCCTTCTTAAAGAAAATAGACTATTTAGGTAATGACACTTTAAACGAATAGAATTTTACGTTCACTAATTTTAATCGACATTTAATTTCTTAAACACGGAAAAGAAAAAAAATATCCTGAAAACACAGGGAGAGGGGCATGGGTTAGAAATATACACGACGAATTAGGTAAAGAAATATTGAATTTAAGTAGTTATAACCACCCTAAGCAATTTCGGGAGCATGACTTGTCTTTGGCCCAGACAAAACTTCAAAAGTGATCCAAATGTGCCTAGATTTCTTAAAGTTAATATCAGTTTGGCCCGCAGTAATAATCAGGGGGACGGGGTTAGGGTAAGCCCATCTCAAAATCTAAGGACTTGAGATTTTGTAAAGTTCCACTTGATTCACCTATTTTATGCTGCTTTGGCGAATTTTGAACGCTTACTGAAACATATGCTGTGTGCATGACTCTTCAAACCTCTGTTACAGCCCTATAATAAAGATATAAATATTTCACATGTTGACGGCACTCTATTTTTTATTCTTTTTTTTTCGACAAATCATAACAAAATAGCTCATGAATTCACGGATTTGCAATTTAAGATTTCAATTATTGTCAGCTATCAAGAGCTGGACAGACGAAGGAATTTTAAACTAAAAACAACCATACTAATCCAACACGGGCGTATTTTAAACCAACTCTCGAAATAGGATGTTTGTCTCGGTTAAGGCTCATTTTGAGTAATTATTTAGACTAACTTTAGATCAAAAAGATTTTTTCACTATGTTGGAATGTTTTAAACTTAAGATTTGAGAGATAACTACTAGGCCATTGAATGTGCAACTTGATGGCTTGTCTAAACAAACTGTCTTCGTTGAGTATCCGTGCTTTAGAAATTTTAAAATCATTTCCCAAGAATACGCTAACTTTTCTGTGAAAAAAAACTAGCTTATCATTTACACATGTATGACCTTGAGATGGGGCAAGAACACACCGAGGGGTCACCCACTCTCCACCCCTGGTGGACATCTCAGAGCACCACGTGTACCCCACAGTTCCACCACGCTTGGTATAGTTCCAGCAACGCTTGGCATAGTTCCGCCACGCTTGACGCATGTCCCCAAAGCACTTGTCACACTTTCACCAAGATTGGTACGTGTCACATGGTGTACGTGACTTCTGAAAGTTGGGACCCCCTCGAAAGCACTACCGCTGTCTAGCCCTTTTGACTTGTTCGTATAAAATATTAAACTCTTCAACGAATGCGCTACCATGCGGCATTATTTCTTCTGCAACTGGGAAGCTCAATATATAGTTTTTTAATACTTTTAATTGGATTGGCTATCTCAGAATTATCAATTGATAGCAACTTGGTCCTCTTTGGGAAAAAAAATATAGTTTGGAGCAACAAAAGGGCAAAATTAACTTTAAAGATAAAAAAAATTAAAAGCATAATCATTCTGGAGCAAGCATTGACAGTCGACATGCTCCTATGCAAATTTATGCGCAACATCAACAAACCAGCAAAACAAACATTTAAACTACCCGGCCGAAGTTAACAGAAGCTGTGTTATTTAATACAGAATAATTCTTCTTTAAAGCATAAACAAGATGATTGCTATTCAAAACAAAAATTATCATATTTTGAACACCTGGACAAATTATGGTAGTCATAAGAAAAAAAAGGAACGGTTTGCATATACTATAAGTAGCATACTAGTTATGCATTGGGTAGGAAGTGTCTAAGGGGCAAAAGTAATTGCACTCATAGGTGCACAAAATTAACTTTAGAGGTGAGGGCCAGAAGACCCCTAAATAGGGTGGAAGGAGGGGAGGGATCAGATGCTTAGATTCTAGAGCCAAACAATGTTCAAATTATTGTTCTTATTAACCCACCAATGGTCCAGCTTAAAAAAAAATACTTCCGTTGCTAGTAAGGGACAGCGGCAAGCCTCTCAAACAAGCAGATAACCCAACAACATTGGAGATTGCTGACCATGCTAAGGAGATGGCCTCAACACCACCCATGAGGAAGTCCGGGAGATAAGAGAAGAGATAATGGTTCAGCTTTAAAGACTTCAAAGGAAATGAAACATTCTAGGTACCTTTTCTAATATATGAAAAAAAGTTAAAATTGCTCTTTACTTTCACCTTGATTTATGTTCCTTTTTAATATATAGTATACGTGAAGTTTCGTTAATGCTAATGAAATAAAACAAAATAGGATGAAAATATAATAGTTTATGAACAAAATTGGGGTATATATTTCACATTAGGGGGGGGGGGTGAACATAGCATATATGGTACTTGCTAAGAATCCAGAAACCACACTGGAAAGACCGCATCGAAATCTCAAAGATTCTTAATGAAAAACAGGTTTTCGCTGCATAGTGAGCACTCCGTGACAAAGATTTAAACTTTAGTTTTTCGGGGTTAATGGGGCAAAAAAAGGTACCTAGGTTAGGGTATGTTACGTATTTAATATATGCTATGTTTTATCCCCCCCCCCTAATGTGCAAATATATAGCCCAAATTTGTTTCTGAACTATTACATTTTCATCCTATTTTGTTTTATTTCATTAGCATTAATGAAACTTCACTTATCGCGTGGTTTCTGGATTCTTAACAAGTATCGCATATATTAAATGCGTAAACTAACCTAACCCAACCTAGGTACCTTTTATTCCGCCTAAACCCCAAAAAACTAAAGTTTACATATAGTTTCGGGAGTGATAAACCCTTTGTTTATACAGCATCTAGACATTATCCGGTAAAATGCCTATCTGCTCTCGCAATAAAATTCTCTTGTACTTACCGCATTCTACACAAGTACCAAGACTTCTTATCAAAGTGCTCTGAAAATAAACGTCCTGATTAACTTCGTTAAATGTTTAGCAGTTGGAAAACACGTGTGCAGAATGCAATTTTTGATGCTCCACGAACATCCCTAGGAATTTTATGTCCCTTATAGCGGGGGGTTACCACCCCTCAACGCCCAATCTTAACGTTTAGTCTAAGCATATTCCTTCAGATAAGGGGAGTTTATGTGGTGATTAACCCCATCCAGACGGAAAATTCAAACTAACTTTCAAGCAGTCAGAACTTTTTGCGGTTAAAATTTTCAGTGTTCACAGCATTGTCTTCCAAAAGTAAAACCTAAGCATGAAGATTGAGTTTGAGACCCCTCATATTCAGGATAACCCTGAATTTGGTATTAACAATGGACAGAAATTGACGTAAAATAATACTTTCATTTTTCAAATAAAACTAACAAGGAATATTAAAAGTTAAAATGAACCTTAATCTATATATGATGGGGTGGTGTCGCTCCTAGCCCCCCAACCCCCCTCTTCACGCTGAAGTTTCAACATATCATAACTAGTCATTTTATTCTCAATAAAATACCAAGTTAAGCTTTAGAGGTAAGAGCAGATGTCTAGGGGAGCTACAGCACCCACTCCAATAAAAGATAATTTATGATCGTTTTAAAGTTGCGTTTTACTTATATTAGAAAAACTGTTTTTTAACTTAATTACCATTAAAGCTTTGTCCAATAGTAAAATCTGTCTTAAGTAAAATCTCTCAATTAGTAAACAAACTTCGGCAGAAAAAAGGAAGTGTCCTCATTTTGAGGCGTCATCAGGAAGAAATAAGCATATGAAAGTATTTCCGTAGAACAAAATAAAGATCAGTTAAGTAAAAACTAGTAAAAAGGGATGGGTGTTTTTCTCTTTGCTCATTCGCGCTGAAACGGCAATAAACAAACAGTAGAATTTCTTTTATTTTATTTTTTATTTCCTGTCTTTTATTTCTCTATTGTATTTGAAACAGGAAAGAATAAATTATAGCTCGTTAACGAGTGTCTTAAAAGTAAAGATTATATTTAAAATATTACTCCTTGTAGTCCTACCTCCGCAAATAAGTGGCCAAAATCAGAAAATCTCTTGAATTTTTCCGTAAGACCCCTTCCCATATCCATCAGAAAACTTCAAAATGTTAGCCTCAAAACGCGCTATTTTCTATTTTTGTCACCCCTTTCCAGAAAAGAAAAAAACATGGGATTCCTAAAATCCCCAAGGTTCAAACCTAGGTAAATCTACGCTGGAGGAGCCCCCCTCCAATATTCACAAATTTTCAGATTTCTGGGCACCTCTTATTTAAATTGTCGAATAACTGTGTTTTATTACCCCCTCCCCTGAAATGCAGGGAAGGGTATATTTTCCCTAGAGAATCAGACTTGTCTTCTGATTCAAAAATACTTTTAGTTATACATTTCAACTCTCTTTTCAAAAAAAATCCTAGAGGAGGAGGGGGTTATAGACCAATTTTAAATGAGATATATCTATATATCATGCCCTTAGAAGTATCCAGTGTAGTTAAGCTCTAATCAGCACTTTCTTTTGCAAAAGAAAATTATTTCATACTCATTTGAACCGTTACAAGACAAGCATTCAAGAAAAGACCAATATGGTCAGACTTAGCTACCAAGAAAAAGTTGCAAATCAATTGGACATGCACAACAAAATGATGCATTGCCATAAAATATCTCCCACAAGTATGGGAGCTAAATTTGTCAGCAAAGTTAATTGCAATTAATCACATACCAAATAAGCAATAAGTGGGAAAAAGAACATCGTCGTACATTTAAAAATTTTCTAATCTAACAAGACAAAAAATCTGGCAAGACTAATACGACTATAAGTCAAGATTCACATAATGTAATTGGAGTTGTCTTCTAACAGAATTCCACCTCGAGGAAGCTCCAATAAAAATTGTTGAAAAATTATGACTTTATTATATTACTATATTATGTAGTATCATTTCGTACTTTTTATTATACTTTAATGTAGCATAAACGCATCTTTACTTGCTTATAAACCTACACACAAGGGGTATTGGGGAGATTGTCAAATATTGGTTCAAAAGACCCTCACACACTGGAAAAATTACAGCCTGACAGTTTTTCTCGTGTTTTTGAAAACGATCAGAAGAAATCTTCTAACAACCACCCCCTCTCCCAAGAAGGGTTAAACAAATATGAACCTACGCACAGATCTGCGTAGAAATACGAAGAAATACGCTTTTGCCCAAAGTACACCTTTGAAGAAACAGTTTTCTGCGAAACTTGATACAATACAAGTACAGAAGAAAAACGTTATAAGTAGGGAAATACAACCCCTTCCTGATCAAGATTATTTCTGTTCGTTTTTAATCTCAACAACGCTTTTTACTTGTATCTTGAATCTACGCAGTAAACGAACTAAGGACCTAAAAATTTGAGTTTTAGAGGCCAAAATAGGCCTTCATGGAGCACCAACCATTTCCAATCATGAAAAGGCAAATCATATGATAGTTTTACCATGTGTGGCAATCTTCGCACCACAAGTAGGAACACTTCCGTTTGACTACCACCGTGCATGACACACTTCCCCCACAAGAGACAGTGTATACGCATTTTTTTAAGTTGGAATACCTTGAGCGTCACAAATCTTGATATCTTGATTCTTGATAAGTTGGATTCATTTGGATTTTGCGCAAAAAAAAGTTACGATTTCTCAAAATCTTTAGCTTTTTAAGACAAAGAGCATAAAAGAGATAATTTTTCCATCGTTCTGTGATAAAAACGTTTCTTCTTGTGTTTTGAGAACCCTCAGTAATAATCTTAAGACCCCCCCCCCCCGCGCGCAAACAGTGTAAAATTAACGTCCAGCTATGCACATATATGCGCTATGGTTACAGCGGTAGCTGCAAGTAAAAAGCTTGCCACGACCCATTAAACCGAAAAGAAGTAGGCTATGTTTTTGCCCTTTTTACAGTTTTAAAGAAACAGTTTAGTGCGACGGTGTATACAACCTTTTTAAAGTGGGAACCCCTGGATGTTACGAATCTTGTTGTCATTCATTTGAAATCCATGCAAAGAAAAAAAAGATTATTTGCTAATATACTTCCTCAAAATCTTCAGCTTTAAAAAACGAAATAAGCGAAACTATTTTCCTGTCGTTATATAATAAAAAAGTCCCCTTTAATTTCATTGGTTTATATCTGGAACGTATTTTCGTAAGTGAGCCAAATTTTTCGAACAAATCCACCTTTTAAACAACTGAATGGTTCTTCTGTGTTATATTTTAAAACAGTGAAAAAAAAGGATTAGATTCAATTCCTCTGCTTCTCTGTGTTTTTTTTTAATCCAAACTCGTCAAGGAACATGTACCGCTCTTTACTATGTGTTTACTGACACAAACACTTTCATAGATAGAACTGGCTGCTTTTAGGTTTGCGGACTTATTTCATCCTGGAACACTATGATTCCCTGGCCCCATCCATTTTTTATCAGTCAACAGCTTTGGCATTCCATAAAGTGTAACAGATTTTTAATAAACGTAATAGGCGGATCCATAGCCAATAAACCTATCATAATCTTCCTTTTATTCGAAGCCTATAAGACCCATAAATCAAGATCACAGAACGGGGCTAAGCGATCAATTACTCCTGGAATCTTCCCCTTGCTGAGACTTGAGTCTACCTTTTACAGAAGCAGCAGACAAAAGGCGGGGATTTTCAAAAATTTGCAATTCTTTATAGCAGGCAATGTATCTTCCTTGCAACAATGTCTTGCAAAGAGAGATATGTTGATACCCACTAACGTGACAGGCTTATTGTTTAATGTATAGCCTTATTTACTTATGAATAGATTCGTTTTGACTTGGTAAAAGGCAACCACTAACTGTGCTAGTTAAGTGATCCAAATAATTCATGGGGCACTGGGCAGCTATAGCCTGAAACCTAAATGAAAGGAGTTCAAATTCTTTGGCTTTTGACTTTTAAACACAGCGGATTAATTAAAAAAAAGGAATAAAAAAAAGTAAAATCAATCATAGAAATGAAAGTTTTTTTAATATTTCACCCGAAAAATTTATAAAATTTCATCAAACAGTTCGTGGTAACGAACTGTAAGTAAGGAGCGACCCGGCTCAATGGTAACCGAAACTCTAGAAAACGGGTTATTGATACCAATAGATATATCAAACGAATCAGATTTCAATGCTGATTTCAAATATATAGCTTTCATCAAGTTTAGAGCTACCAATCAAAAGTTACGCTTCTGAGAAAATTTGGCTTATTTTCAAAAAAAGGGGGAAATCCACCCAAAAAGCTATAGAGCCTTAATGAAAATCACACCATCAAATTCAGAGTATCAGAGAACCCTACTTGAGAGGTTTCAAGCTCCTATCTACAAAAATGTGGAATTTTACATTTTTTGCCAGAAGAAAGATCACGGATGCGTGTTTATTTGTTTGTGTGTTTTTTGTTTTTTTTTCCCAGGGGTGATCGTATCGACCCAGTGGTCCTAGAATATCGTGGGCGGGCTCATTGGAACGGAAATTAAAAGTTCTTGTGCCCTTTTTAAGTGACCAAGACAAATGGATGGCAACTAGGCCCCCTCCCATGCTTATTTTTTTCCCAAAGTCACCCGATCAAAATTTTGAGATAGCAATTTTGTTCAGCATGGTCGAAAATATGATAAATATGTCTTTTAGGATGACTTAATCCCCCGAAGTTCCCAGAAGGAGGGCTAAAAGTTATGAACTTTACCCAATGTTAACATATAGTATTGGTTATTGGGAAGTATACAGAAGTTTTCAGGAGGTTTTTTTTCTGGTAGTGGGAGGGAAGGGTGGGTCGGTGGTTATGTTGGAGGATCTGTTCATGAAGGAAGTTTTCATGGAGGAAGGGAAATTTCCATGAAGGGGGCGCCGGACTTGCCAGAATTATTTATTGGTAATTGGGAAGTATACAACCATTTTCAGGAAGGATTTTTTCTGGAGGGGGGGGGGGCTAGAGGCGGGGGTTACTCTGGAGAATAAATCCGTGTAGGATGTTTGTTTTGGGGAAGGGACCTTTCTAGGAAGGGGGTGCCGGATTTCCAAGCATTATTTAAGAAACGATCAGAAATTAAATAAAAAAAAAACAAGTTTTTTCAACTGAAATGTAAGAAGGAATATTAGAACTTAACACGAACAGAAATTATAACGTATGTGAGGGGGTTCTCCCCCAAGTCAAAACCTCGCTCTTTACGCTACAGTTTTTTTTTAGTGCTTTCAAAAGAGCTATCTATTCTAATTAAACGGCCTTTGTGATTCAGGGGTTTCTGAATCAAAATTTTTTTAACTTTTAACGTAAAGAGCGTGGTATTGACTAAGGGGAGAACCCCTTCATATAAGTAATAACATATACGTAATAAAAAAAACAATAAAAAAACAAGCGATACGGCTCAATAGTAATCGAAACTTTTAAAAACGAAATTTTGATGTCAATAAATGTATCAAAAGAATGTGTTTATAATGCTGATCCTAAATATATAAATTTTATTAAGTTTAGTATTACTCATCAAAGGCTACGAGCCTGAGAAAATTTACTCGATTTTTTAAAGAGGGGGAAACATCCCCTACAAGTGAAAGAATTTTAATGAAAATCACACCGTCAGATTCAGCGTATCAGAAAACCCTATTACATAGGTTTCAAGCTCATATCTGCAAAAATCTGCAACTTTGTATTTTTTGCCAGAAGAAAAATATACGAATATAGAAGTTAGTTACGTAAGTTAATTTGTAAAGACATCCATTTAGCAAAAGAAAAGTAAAATTTTTATACAAATAAAAGCTGCATTAACTAAAAAACGATCAGAAATTAAATAAAAAAAACAAGTTTTTTAAACTGAAAGTAAGGAGCGACATTAAAACTTAAAACGAACAGAAATTATTCCGTATATGAAAGGGGCTGTCCCCTCCTCAACGCCTCGCTCTTTACGCTAAAGTTTGACTCTGTCTCACAACTTTATTTTTTAAAACAATAAAAAACTTTAGCGTAAAGAGCGAGGCGTTGAGGAGGGGACAGCCCCTTTCATATACGGAATAATTTCTGTTCGTTTTAAGTTTTAATGTCGCTCCTTACTTTCAGTTTAAAAAACTTGTTTTTTTTATTTATGGTACTTGCAAGATCGACCACAGCTATATCATAGAAGTAGCCTACCCATGTTATGAAAACAATTCTTACTTTATAATATGCAGAATAATCATAGTTAACACAATTGCATGCAGCATCACTATACCTTACCCCCAAACCCCTCATGTGCAATTGCAAATATATAGCCCAAATTATATATTTCCTATCTATGCGTCTCAGTTGTTTCAACCCGTGTACCTGTAAAGTGAATTAAATGTGACGAAACAAATGAAAAACAAGTGACGGGTAGCAGAGAATATACAATAATAATAATAATAATAGATTTATTCACCCACCATCTACAAAAATATATTATAGTGGAGCACTACAAAAAAAAAAAAAAAAAAAAAAATAAATAAATAGATACAACACTCATTGTAATTCACGACAGTCAAATAAATGCAGGTGAGAAACATCGTCTATCTAATTTAACTTTTAACACTGAATTATTTCGGCTAGACCACTGTTTGGATGGCTGTTTAAGACCATATTTGTCAAGGTGGGAATTCCTATAAAGCTTGGATGAGTACAAAAAAAATATATAATTTGGGCTATATATTTGCACATTAGGGGGGGGGTTGTAAATCATAGCGAGGCTATATGCAAAATGTGTTAACTATGATTATTCAGCATATTGTGAAGAAAAAATTGTTTTCTTAACATAGGTACTTGCTGTGGTCGATTTATCATAGAAGTACCAATTGCATTTTGGGGTGGAACTTCTTATTAATAAAAACTAAAAAAAAAAAAAAATAATCGTCCAATCTATGAATGAGAAGTAGAGACAAAAAGTTTTACTTTTGAAAGCTGATCTAGAATTCATTCAAAATATTTTCAAAACCTAAGCTCAATTTTCCAGAAGTAGAAAGAAACAACAATTATCTGTTGGTAATGCTGATACTGTCTTTGCTGACTGTAGGCTACACACAAAGGTTTTCAAAATATTTCAGCTTGGTCATAATATTACAAAAATACCACCAAACAGGTACTTACACTGAAGCTTATTTTGGAGGAGAGGTTAAAATCTAGAAAATATAAAAATAGACGAATAATATTAAAATATAAAAAGTATACGACGTGTCAAGAGACCCTCAGAATTTGGCGGGAGGGAAAACCCCAATACCCCTACCCTTTTGTACCTAGTACCAAAAATGTGAATATGTAAGGTAAGAACACTGGTTTTTATTTGTGGCACATCCTACATTCAAAAGTTTGGACAAATTCTTCAAGACAGCTAAACCAAGAGAATTTTATGAAGATGAAGCATAAAATAATGGATTTCCAAAGAAAGTCTGGACCAGACCCCCCCCCCCCTCTGCACATATACCCTGAATTGTGTCTCAAATCATACAAATTCTGTCTCCTAATCATATTTTTTTAAACAATTCAGCAGTATTTTGTCATTGAAGTACAGAAGTATTCGTGTTAAACGGCTATTAGTCACAAAGTCGGAGGTCGTTAAGAATGCAAGATAATTAAAACAAATTGATAGTCATAATTCAATTGATTTTTCTCCACGCGAACACCTGATCAATTAAACTGTTTGGGTGGTATTTATACGCACATCTATTCACCTCTGTAGAAAATCGAAATTCCAACCATCATCATGAGCTCAGTCAGGTCGACTAGGTGAGGATAATTTTCCCCTGGTTAACATCCCCTCCCTACCTTAGTAGGTGTCTGTCCTAACCCTAAAGCTGACTTGTTTTTTAAAGTGTGGGCAAAAATAGAATTACTTCGAAAATTTTAATGTTTGTTTTGAAGTTTGTTGTGACATCAAACAGGTCGCGTTCTTAAATGTTTTTGACTTCAGAATTTACCCCCCCCCCCAAAAAAAGAAGAAAACATCAAATACTGCTAATTCACAGTGGTAATGAAACGTGTCTAACAGTAGGTAAGAACAAATTTATTTTAGGGAGAGATCAAATTCGCAAAAAAAAACTACAGCGGCCCTGGAGCTAGATTGCAGGAGAATTAGATTCCAATTCTGCTTTGCGGTGAATTTCCTAGCATATTCCCAAACCAGCTTCAAAACAATTCAGAAGTTTATTGGGTTAGTGAGTAGGAACCTGGATAGTTCCAAACAATGAGCACCAGCCACCCCGTGGAATTGTTTAATCTTGGCAGGCAGAATACAAAATCAATCTTGCGCTCAACAACTTTAAGCTATTCCCTGAAACTTAAGAAAAGGGGAGGCGATACAAGTTTGATTGTGTTTCAGCTTCGTTTTCAGCAGAGACACTCCACCCATTAATTAACTTGTCCTTAGGACAGCTAATTTAACATAAAGACAGTGACACGAAATACTGATTAGACCCATCAGACATGGACAAGTATAACATTTAAGGCATGCGAAAAGCACAGCACGCCCCCCAACCAACTTTCATCTCGTGTCGGGTGATTTGAAGACTTGAAGAAATTAGGATGCAGACACTACCTATCAATTCTCCCGTAGTAGGTATTGATGCTTGAAAATGAAAATTTTGACAGGTCTTGCCCCAAGGTGTCAGGTGAGGTTTTTTTTTCTTGTAAAGTCATCATTTTGCGTTTTTATAGAAGGGGACAGGAGGTCTAAAGGTCTTATGATGGATATTGAGTTCGATTTGGTGTGAGGTATTGTAGGTGTAAGGTGATGTAAGCTACTATGCATTAATCGTGCGGAAAGAAATGCTGTTTCGGGATGTTTCAAAGAATATACCGTGTTTCAGGCATATTGTTCACATAGTATCCCCTATGTTCCTTGGGGATTTTCCATTGTTATATTTATTTTACTTTTGGGAATAAAATATCATTGTTGATGATGGATAAATTCCTATATGGCACAAATACCGCCTAAGAGGTTTTGCGACAAATAGATTCAAATTTTTGTTTTCTTTTTCAATATGGTCATGAAAACCTCTTATACGGTCTGCACAGGCTGATGCGCTACAAATACCTGGACCCCATTAGCCTATAGTCGACAAAACAAAAATCAGGCAGGACTACATCACCAATTATATACACGAGCGGATACAGAACTAAAGTTTGGGGGGCGATAAGAAGTTGCTGGGAGAGGGTAACGCAAGGGCGGATCCAGGATTTTTTTTCGGGGGGGGGGGGGTTACTAATTTTTGACTGAGTTTTCGACTAATTTTACTGATTTTTACCTAGGTTTTACTAATTTTTGACTTATTTTCGAGTCGGTCAAAAATTTCAGGGGGGGGGGGGGGGTAAAACCAGGGTACCCCCCCCCCCCGGATACGGATCTGGGGTAACGATAGAAGGTTGGGGGCATCGATAAAAAATTGGCTCCCCATCGGTATTGTTTCCTTCTGGCCCTGTAATTAATGCAATTTTCGACCTTCTGGGACGCAGGTACCCCTAAAACCATCCCCTGGATTCGTCCCTGATTATACACGCCTTTTTCAAGATTCAACAGGCCGTTTCAACATTTTCCACCTTTCAAGCATAAAATTTGTGATTGAAAAATCAGTCAAGATTTTAGGAACAAAATTTTAAAAGTATAAAAAATGAAAGCTGGGAAAAAATCCAAAGACATAGTATTAGTCAAGAATAGATTGAGGTAATTGTCTATTATCCCGATCACACTCAAAAAGTTAAGTTAGGTTAATCATAATGAAATATACCAAAATCTGATGAAAATATAATACTTTAGTAACAAAATTATGGAAACTACAACAGAGAATTATGGAAAGCAGACCACCCAGAACGCATTATATTAAATACCTATAGGTATTTTCAATATACGAAGTTGGTTAGGTTATAACCTAACCAACTTCGTATATTGAAAATTTAATTAAAAAATACATGTATATATTAAAATATAGTAATTTATCTCACTGAGACTAAGCTAATTATAACCGAATGCAGACAGAGAAACTGGTTTTACTCAGATCAAGAGCTTGAGTGTGGTCGGGATAATAGACAAGTACCTAGCTAGGAACAGAATAGTGGTGACACAGGTTTTTCAAACTAATTTTTTGCCCGTTTTATTTTCCATTTCTTCAATACAAGTTAGACGTCATAATCTAGAAGAAGAAAAAAAAACCAAAAAGAAATTCATGGCTGATCTTGATTTTAATACACCAATTACCTTGCGGGAAAAATAATCTGGTCGTGCACTAGTTTAGACGTGGAACTGGTGGAAATCTAGCCAGACATAGGCTATATGCGAACGTAAATTCAAAGCACGGACAATAAAAATAATAATAGTAATTTTCTGTGTTACAAAATTAGTGGAAAAACAAACGGAGCACAAAGAAAAACAAACAAATGCAAATACAACATTAACTACTGAACAAAAAAACTAATTGCAGTGGTATTTATTCACGAAAACAGGTAGGGGTGTGCTTTTTTTAAAATATACGGATTCTGTCATTCTTTCAATTTTTCATTGAAATATGAAAAACAATTTTCAAAGAACATATAAAAGACGGGGGAAATACCCCCTTCCCCAATTGACCTCCTGAATAAGCGCTAAGTAGCTGGGGGAAAGGGCCAAGTCTAAAGACAGAATTTATGAACAAGTCTCTCATTCTGTTGCTTAAACGAACTAGAAATATCAGTAGCACCATACCGTCACATAATCCATTTGTTTCTAGTAGAAATAACAAGACTTACAATATTGAAAATAAATCTACAACTTTCGTATGATCATCTGGGTCTAAGCAGTATATAGTGACAAAAGCCGCTTCTTGATTGGTAGAATTTAAGATCCTAGACATGGAGTTCTAGACTCTAGAACTGGATGTCTGGCTGTTGCACCCAAGCACCGAATAGTCCGTGAGAACAGGAAATGATTGGGTATTGATGTCTGTATAGATTATAGGCACGCCGCTAAAGTGCAGGTCTAACTAGACACGCATGTGGACATAGCTTTATTTGCCTGAGCATAGAAGACAGGCATGTATCTCGAAAGGGACAATCTTTGGATAGTTCAATATACCCCGCCCATAATTTCGAAATTTTTACGATAATCTCTAAAATTTCCATATATAATGCCCTTTTTCGGGTTTTAACCCCCCCCCCCCATCGTACAAATTCCTATATGCTTCCCTAAAGGAGACTGATTTTTTTAGAATTATACAAAGGAATTAGTCAAATTTACTTTTAAATGTTTGTTTCGTCAAAATTTATTTCTTCCGTTGCAATCATTATTTTTAGAATTGTCCTTGCAACTGCATAAAGTTGACTTAGATTTGATTATCAAAGGTTCAATTGTATTATTAGCAAAGGTTGAAATTTAACTGACCCATTTGACACGGATGCTTATAGCACAACTGAGAACCCGCAGTGGGAGACCCTTGAATTCCTAGACAAAGCCCGAATTCCCAAAAAGCTACTTAGGGAAGGGTTATACACAGAAAGGGACATGGGCTCAAGTCCCCCCCAGACATCCTACAATTCTCGATTTTTTAGGCACTTCTTATTCAGATTGTCCAATAAAACTTGTTATTTTATTATTGCCCCCCCCCCCCTCAAAAAAATTTCACCTTACACGCCTGACTTATAATTTTTTCACTCGCCGTGGTCTGGGCACAACCCCTTTCATTAATATTAACTCCACCTTCAGTTATTCTTCTTATATCTGAACTAAATTCGTGCATATATGCCTGGATAGACTCGACGAACACAAATTCAATATATAGTTAAAATTTACCTGATGTTTCTTTGTAGCGCAGTGCCTCAATGAAGAAAGAGAAGAAAACTCCAGCTGCCTTATTAGGCTATATACTACTTTGATACCTGATAAGATAAAACATCAAAAACACTGACCTTACATACAATTTATTATTGTACACGACATGCCTATGCCATGTGGTATTTAAAAAAACCCGCATTTGGGTTTACGAGACCAATAAACATTTCTACATAGGCCTATTACTCCCATTCTTATTTACTATCAGCCTTTTTAAACGAATCTCCACGGGAAATAGAGGCAGGAGGTTACCAAAAATAAAATTGAGTTGAGAACTGATATATCATTTTTGATCAGAAATTAGCTGAGTGCTTTTTTTGTATTCCTGTTGAGAATATTATGGCTTGAAAAATCCAAAATAAACCTTTTGTCTAGATTTAGACGCCAGCAATATACGCTTTTCATCTGCCGGAACCTAGCATCTACACAAATTTGGTTGCGAATTAAAGATGGACTTAAATTGATTTCGACATGCTGAGAACAGAGGCGTACTGAGATTTTTTTCGCTGCTAACTTTGTGAGATAGTACCTAGTATCTACAGATTTCGTCGATTTTCCCCTGTTTTTTTCCTGGCCACAGAGCCTATCGTGGGATTCTAAGATGAAGTGTTTTTGTCGTAAATTTATTGGTTGAATAAATTGATTGATTGATTGATTAGCATCCACGGCCGTATCGTATCCGCAGGGGCGTATCCAGGGCCGCATACCAGAAAGCGGAGTGATAAAGACAAAAAGAAAAGGGAACTCAGAAAACCTATTCTCTAAATTCTGTATCTTTGTTACTGTGAATATCCGAAATTCCTTTTTCTCTGCTTGGATTCAATTAGTTTTGCGAATCAGCTTTTTTAGTCTTATGAAAGCTTTGATGAAAATAAGTTAAATTTTAGTTATGTTATGTTAAATTAGGTTATAAATCTCAGAAACGGGTTAAAAACCTAACCCAACCTAACCTAACCTGTCACCATCAAACCTTGCATAAAACTGAAAAAGTTGACTGGCAACGCTGACTAAATCCAAGGAGAAACAAAGGCATTTCGGACATTCAGTGTTGAATATCAAAATTCGCCAATTTCGGACATTCATGGTAACATCTTCATCTATTAATCCCGTTCCAAGCATTTTTTAATACTATTTTTGTAATTTTCTTAAAAACTTGAAAACACAGATTACCAGGTTTTGGCAGGACACCATTATACATTATATATATATATATATATATATATATATATATATATATATATATATATATATATATATATATATATATATATATATATATATATATATATATATATATATATATATATATATATATATATATATATATATATATATATATATATATTTATATATATATATAATTATTGTTTGTTTAAAGATACAAGATTGTGACACGAACTCAGAACTCAAGCGTTTCAGAACTCCCGCCACTCGTCACGAAACAAACGGAGCTCTAAGATGCACATCAGTAGTTGGAAAGTGGGTAGCACCTCGTCAGAACGAAGAGTAGCATAAGAAGACTGTTAGAGGCACTAATTCTTTAGGACATTATACATATTTCGAATGAAAATTCCCCATTTTAGCACATAAATGCCACTTCCCAAACAAGCAAACACACTGAAGGTTGTTTCCACTCTTTTCAAAAGATATAATTATTATTTCAAACAAATGTAGCCTACACACTGTAATGCAAGGCAATTCTTTCTTTTTTCACGTAGATTACCAGTTTGTCAACTTCTACACAGAAGAAGAAAACGCCAACTAGACAATGCATGTCGAACCGGTGAGCAGATAAAAACGCACTTCGTATCAAGATTGTCATGCACAGAATAAAATTGTCTTTGTCATACCTTTTCTGGATTAAAAAAAAACCTGAACGAAACCTTTTCGACAAGAAGAAAGAGCAAGACTTCAAATTGATTTTCTGATAGGTAGCATTTCTTAATTCAAACATTCCAGACTTCTCATCACTTGTTTGAGGAGGGGGCCAAATTCTGGAGAGGATTCTTCAAAAGTGTTTGAAAACAACGCTTTTCTAATTTTTATACTATGAATGTATTCTTTCAATACCCCTCCCGAAAATCATAATATTTTAAAAAATTCACCATAATTCACTAATCTGTCATACATTTGGCGGTACTTGTATGGAGATGTGAAGTTTGATTAATGCTAATGAAAAAGAAAAATAAATAGGATGAGAATATAATAGTTTAGAAACAAATTTGGGCTATATATTTGCATATCAGGGGGAGGGGGTAAAGCATAGTTTATATTAAATACGTAACCTAACCTAGGTACCTTTTAGTCCCCCTAAACCCCAAAAAACTAAAGTTTATATATAGTTCCCGGAGAGAGAAACCTTTTGTTTATACCTCACTAGTCAGCGGAAACCTGTTTATCAATAGCAGCTTTGAGATTTTCATGGGATGCTACCATTTCGACTTACGATCACAAGCACTAAACGTAATTTCGTCGGCAAGGAAAATAACCGTCAGAACGTCGACAGCCATAACATCGACAGTCACAATCGCTACCCGTCAGAACGTCGACAGTCATAACATCGACAAAATCCGTCAGGACATCGACAAAAAAATTTATAAGTTTATATAACAATAGTTTAGAAACAAAATTCGGCCATATATTGGCACATCAGGGGGGTGGGGGTAAAGCATAGCATATATTAAATATATAACCTAACCTAGGTACCTTTCCCCCCCCCCTAAACCCCCAAAAACTAAAGTTTAAAAATTTTAGATGTTATGACGGATTTTGTCAATGTCCTGACGAGTCGATGTTGTGACGGATTTCTTGTCGATGTTATGACGGATTTTCTCGATGTCCTGACGTGTCAATGTTATGACGCCTTCCCGATTTCAATGCGGTATTTAATCGCGTGTTTACCCGATTCCATACAAGTACCCATTGGCTAATAATTCCTTAATTTTGGGGACAATTTCGGAGCTCACAAATTCCTTTCAGTGAAATTTGGGGAAGCTCTAGAAAATTCGTGTATATTGGAAGCATTATAGAAGAGAATGTATTATGCACATCTACTAGCTACTAGGCCAATTATGGTATCTCGCACATTAGTACAAAAGGATAGGATGAAAAGGGGTGACAATAATTTTTTTTTTTCACAAAAGCAACCGCCACTTTTGATATGGCTTCTGTAAAAACCTAAGTCGTTTCCACTTTTAAGACTCAAATGACTCACTTAGCAATAAAAACAAAGAAATTCAGATTTCATCAATTTCAGGCGAGTTCCTATTGCAACATTCCTGCCAATTGACGTCAATCAAACTACCCGAAGGTTGTCTTACATATTTACCTAAACAAAAAATATTTGTTGCATTAAGTGAGTCAGGCTTTTTCTTCGAATCGGAAACTAAACGTTTCAGTGCTGGAAAGGATACCTGCACTAAGATAATACACAACATTAAAATGCGTGGAACTTCTGAGATAATTACCCAAAATCGTTTGCTAATCTCACATGTTCACAAAGGTGGCAGAAACTGTGTCAAGCATTGCGTAACTGTGCGGCACACTTGAACTTCCAAAACCCTTGGGATCAGCCAGGCAATGAAGATCATGAGGATTCAAAGCACAAGTTTTTACTTGTTATCCTAAAGAATTTAAATATAGTCAAACATTTGTTCCAGGCTTAATATAATTTGCTTTATTGCGATTAAAAATTCACCTCTCCCCCGGAAACAAATGTTTACCTATGTGCCAGAACTAACACTGCTTTTGAAAAAAGGATTATTCCAGAATCCTTCAATTTATTGGTTTCCAAGATGGCATTGAATAATATACTGCTACTACTACTAAAAAATCGCTGCAGCGCCAAGCCACCTGAAGTCAATAAGGCTACACACGCTCCTCCTTCATCCCAAACTATTCAAGACCTCCCTCTTTATACCCTCTTAAGAAGCTCCCATTTCTATTGCCTCTTTCCTTAAGACTTCCTCCAAGTCCATTCGGGGACGACCTGCTTTTCGTTTGGCCCTAGATAATAATAGGCCAAAAAGGTCGATCTTTGGTAATCTGTCATCCTTCATCCGCAGGACGTGTTCTTGCCATCTCAACCTTTCTCTCTTTACAGCCCTAGTCAGATGGGTATCCAAAAGAATCCGTAGACAATTCCTCTTCAAAACATTTAACAATATATTCAGGATTTTTTCGCGATTTTTTGTTTTATCATGATTAGCCAGTGTGGTCTCAGAAATTATAGGTACTTATGTGTTATATACTACACACTCGATAACTTATATCGCGAACTTGAGACAATACCCGGTTTTCACGGTGTTTATACCAGACAATTAGCTTCGGCTCTGTGGGAAACTACATTATAGCTATATTTTAATTAAATATTTAGTTGGTATTTTGGTTAGGTTAGTTTAAGTTACGTATTTAATATAATGCGCTCTACGCGGCCCGTCTTCTATAATTCTTTGTTGTAGTTTTCATAATTTTGTTACTTAAGTATTGCATTTTCATCATATTTTGTTTTATTTCATTAGCATTCACCAAACTTCACTTTTCGAGTGTGTATTATATAACACATGAGTACCAAAAGATGCCCCAAACCTCCGCTCTTACTGGTCAATCGTAAAATAACGTTTGAAAGCAGAACACTTCCCAACTCATCAGACTATACACGGGGTAAATTAATAACGTTGTAACAGTGCGTAGTTTTGTATTTATCGACAAGTTTGACTTGTGGCTTGGCCATAAGCCGTGTATTTTTATTGCAGAAAAACTGTATTTGCCCGAAACGTATTTTTCAACACTGACAAGTCTCATTGAACTTTGAAATTTAAAACTTGACGCAGAATATAAAAACGACATCATGTTTACCATGGTTTTCAATAAGGTAATAAATAAAAGGGATAAGTCAAAATGTCATCAGGTTATTTTTTAATGGCCACTCTTACCTAAAAAACCTCCTCAGAGCAGTGGCGAGCGAACAAAATTGGCCATCAGGAAAAACACTTTAGGTGCCTCCCCCTTCTCCAGGAAAATTTAAAGATATGACATAATTGGCTCATAACAAGAAAATAATACAATCGATAAAGGGATATTGTGCATGTACCTTAAATGTTCACACTATATTATAGATAGTTACCTCCTAACTACGCTTCAACAAAATATTAGGATTTTCGAAATAAATTGGAACGCAGGCTTTAAAATTGAGACAGAAATATTTAGTTAAAAAATCGAGACTTGGATTGAATTCGAAATATATTATTTTCAGTGGACAATTTGACATGCTATAATCTAGAATTAATCAAAAGAAGAATCTATCAGGGAACATCTCATTGACATCTTCAACCATGTTTATGCATAAGAAACCTGGTACATATCAATAAACAGATGTTCTACGTAATAAAATCCTTTTCATTCTTCAGTTTTTTTTCTTATCAAAAAGCTGTAGCTACGATGTTGCTAATCCCAGGCATGGAGATACCATGGACATGCTCAATTCCCAGACTTTTTGTTTTATTATTATTGCTACTTTTTTTTTCTTTTAAGACTCTTATTTCCGCAGCAGTTTGGGGCATCAACACAACAAGCAGGCTATTACTGTGTGTCATAAAATAAAAGAAAAAACATAGTAGATTTGCGCGGGATATTCGAAAGTTTAAATAGCCGTTACAAGCTCAAAATGCTTCATATTTTTATTATAGTTTTTTTGTTCGCATTATAGGGAAAAAACCCAGACACAATGGGTTATAGGGATAATTCATTATCAGATAATACAGATTACTCTGTTTTGAAAACATTAAAACGTGCAAAAGTTTAGATATTTTGGATTCAAATTATCTTTATTGAAATATCAAACACCCAAATGAACAGATTTTCTTCAACGTACATTTCACTAACATGACAAGGAATTTCTTCTATCTTCCATCATGGGATGCGGTCCTTTATGTATATTTAGCCACCTTTTCCCTCTACCCAACAAATGACAAAAATTGAAATCAAATCCCAAAAAAATGACAAAAAAATAAAATCAATAAAAACAAATGAAATCAAATCCAACGGGACTCCAAGACTATGATTGTTATGATCATGAACGAGGAATTAACAGCAAACAAAAACTGGTTTATAAGCAAAATGAATTATCAGGTTGGGGGAGGGGATCAATGGTCGAACTACAGAAAAGAGTCCTTCCACGCCCGGTATAATTATCAGTGAAGAGGTTTCGGCCCTGAACCCTCTAAACCTTCCTCTGACTAAGTTTCTGAGGGGTGAAAAAACGTATTTATTGGCTTTGACTCTACTTTCGTTGTCTTTCTCATTTGTGAGCGGACTTGTCAAATTTTCTTCTAAAAAAGCTTTTGTTTCACGATCGAAGTCTTTATTTTATTTATTTTTATTTTTTTTATGCATGTCTGCAGAAAATAGTGAAATTTCTCTTCTCCCTGAGATTGATCTGAAGGAGAACACCCCTCTACACAGAGAGAATATTGAAAACTATGTCTCAAATCATACTTTTCTCCTTAAAATATTCTCTGATATCCCCTCCTCTACACATGTACTTTATAAAACTACTAACAATTGGTATAGAATTTCATGGTGAAGGTAAAGTGCTTCGACCACCTTTAAAAATGCACTGAATCGCGTTGTCCTGCGATCGGCTCATTTAAGGATCGGCATTTATTAGCTGATGAATTATTAGATAAAACAAACCCTATCAATACAGCCCATTGTTTTAGAACATTGGGCACACTTTCATCTTCGTGAGCGTGAGCTAGCCACAAGCTGAGCTAACCTTTTCAAGAATAGAGATCTCCCACTGAGGTATAGTTACGCTAACAATTGAGTATATTATAGATTACAAGATGTGGTTTCATTAAAAAAAACTGGTTCTTTTCGGCGGCTTTTGTTTTAGAATTGTATGGGAAAAAAGAACCGTAGCCACCCTTTAAAAAGGGGTAACTGTTCCTCCTATTGGCATCAAGTAAAGATTATCAAGGAGGCACACTTGTGCCTCTTTAAAGAGGCGACCCACCACAATGTTAAGCGATTTCCGGTCCTAGCGGTCGCAGAGAGACAGCAGTGATCGCATTTTGTAGCCCAAGCTCCAACTAAGAAACGTGCAAAATTTCACCCCCTCCGACTTTATCTTCATGGGTAAAAGTGGGCCGGAAGTTTCGACCCTCTGACCACAGCCCCCCTTTAACGTTGTCCGATTGGGCTGAAATTTAGAGGCTAAGCTTTCCTAGGGCCCGGGAGCTTATCCTAGAAATTTCAGCTCAATCCGATCACTTCTTCCCTGTTTTCCAAAAAACAAACATAGCAACTTAATGTTCATTTCTCTTCTTCTTTTTTTTAGCCACGCCTACAGGCCACAGTTGGCAACGGATCCGGGTGAATGAGGACTCATTCGAAGCGGAATTCGACCTGTTAGGGCCTTTTTATATTTTCAGACCGAAAAAATTATTCCCCGAATTTACAGTTACCAAAAACCTCGTTGTCCTGTAAGAATCTAGGTTAATTTTCTCCACCACTGGCCCCCGTGGTTTGATCAGACTGGAACTGAGAGGACAAGTTTTTCTGGCGCCTGGAAGCTTATCCTCAAAATTTCAGCTGAATCGTATCCTTCCTTCTGCATTTTCCAAAAACCAAATATCACGTTTTGTGGGGGTTTGCTTGCGTCAAAAATAGATACAAGAGACTAAAATAATGTAACAAGTGTCTCTGTGGTACAATTGTCGCTGTTCCTGACTGTCAGGCGGAAGATCTGGGTTCGATTCCCTGTCAGGGAAATTTTTTTATATACTGAATTTAAAGTTTAAAAAAGAAACTCAGTTTCTTTTTTAAAAACTTTAACTCCTGACACGATCAGCTAACAGTTAGTCAAGCAATAATAAGTAATAAACTGTACAAAAATGTGCAGAAATTATTTGAAAAAAACTACGTTTTCTAAAGAGGTAAAGAGGCTGAGTCACAAGTTCGAACCTTAAAACGTACAGGGATTAGGAGGTACAGTTGGGAGGCTACAGCCCCCCAGACCCCCCGCTTTCGCAGTCTTTAGATAAAAAAAACAAGTTTTTTAAACTGAAAGTAAGGAGCGACATTAAAACTTAAAACGAACAGAAATTATTCCGTATACGAAAGGGGCTGTGCCCTCCTCAACGCCTCGCTCTTTACGCTAAAGTTTGACTTTCTCACAACTCTTTTTTTTAAACAATAAAAACTTTAGCGTAAAGAGCGAGGGGTTGAGGAGGGCACAGCCCCTTTCATATACGGAATAATTTCTGTTCGTTTTAAGTTTTAATGTCGCTCCTTACTTTCAGTTTAAAAAACTTTTTTTATTTAAAGGCTGCGAAAGCGGGGGTTTGGGGGCGGCAGCCCCCCAACTGTACCTCCTAATCCCTGTACGTTTTAAGGTTCGAACTTGTGACTCAGCCTCTTTAACTCTTTAGAAAACGTAGTTTTTTTCAAATAATAAAATGAAGAAAAGATTAAACCAAGCACAGTTAACCTTAAGAACTGGAATTTAGGAAAAATGCGATGAAAAAATATTTCTATCAGGGTGGGTATTCAAGCTAGGGACCAGAGCTATGGTCATAACGGGAGACGCTTTATACCACCCCTCCCAGTGAAAAAAAAAACACAACAACATAAATACTATCTCAAAGCAGAATGGAAATCAGAGCCCATGTAGAACTTCAGCTCTTCTTCTTTTTTTTAAGAAGTGTCGATAAGATGTGCCCATCTTTGCATCAGGGCCGTATCCAGTTTTTTCCGGAGGGGGGGGGGTACAAAAGAATCTTTTTCGGGGTGGGGGTACAAAAAACTATAAAAAAAGCACTAAAATATTGTTTTTATTCATTTTTGTTACGTTTTTACGAGTCGGACAAAAATTTTGGAGGGTTTCAAACCCCTGACCCCCTCCCCACTGGATAAGGCCTTGCTTTGTATGTATAATTAAAAACTACAATTTACTTATAAAATTTGATAGTCTCGCCAAACACAAAAAAAAATATCATACAAGAGCTATTTGCAGTTTCTGCTCTTTTCATACAATTCGCATGTGTTTTGCTATTTGGAAGAACCCCTGTTCCCTTCCTCCACTCCAAAAAAAAATTCCAGCAGGGATGCCTGATTCAAGTATGGCCATACGTAAATCATGCACAAAATTTTGATAAACTAAAGATTTTTTTAAAATTATGATTCAAATGATTATTTAAATATTATGAATAATCATTTCAATATTCTAAATATCAAGTGAATTCTTCAAAATTCTTCCGATAGTTTTATTCGTTAAACTTTTCATAATGCAGACCTACTTCAGACTCTTTCAAGTTAGTGTTTATTTGTTTAACATCTTATCGACAAAAGAACAATACCAGCAATTTTTAAAAATTTGCCATGTGACCCCAGTGAGAACCATGAAAAAAGCCACATGTCAAGATAGAGGGAGAGCTTCCACTTGTAATTCGATATTTATGGGGGTTTCGAACGTAAAATTCACTTAATTAGAATCCTAGGAGGGGTAAATGCGTCCAAGATATTTCTAAGCGGGTAATAATACGCCGACATTTCCGTCACTATTAGAGACAAGGGGCGCCACCCTGATGTTCAAATTTTCTAATGGCAACTCAATAGGGTTGCAGGAGGGTGTGGGAAAAAGTTTCAGGAAATGCAAGGTGGCTTGTAAGTGATTTTGTTTGGTATATTTCCAAAATGTTTTGTAGGGGCCTGGATACTGCGGAAGTTACAATACAAGGCTAGACGTCAATTGAAAGACTGATATATTTGAAAATACTAACTATTTCCGAATATAAGTCTTTCTTTTGAGTAAAATTCTGAATTTTTTCGGTCCAAAAACAGAAAGAAAAGGTCTTAAAAGAATGAACAGTTCGCAAACAATGCCTCGATTCTGTCACAGGTCGAGCAGCAGGAACAAATCCCGGCATTTATTTCAGAGAAATGACAAATTCATGAGATGAGCAGATGTTCGGCCCTAGATTTCGTTGGCAAGTACCACCCCCGTATGCATGTTTAAAGCAATGTTCTGAAAAGAACGTTTTCAAGGGTAGAAACGCGCAGATCCTAACGAACTCAAGTTATTTACCAAAAGAAGTGGACTCCATAAATTACTTCTACAGTCATTTCCCCACAACTTAACACTAACCAGCCAAAACCATAAAGTGAAGAGTTGGAGAATCTTCGCACCCCCCCCCCCCCATACTTTCCAACTTATTGAGAAACGTGACTTTTTTACAAGATGCCTTTGTTATCAGTTAAGTACGTTCATGCATTTTTTTTTTCTATTTTTTTCACAGCTCCATTCATATAGAGCACGATAATATAGTACAAGTTGTTTTAAAATTCAGAATAGTTATTCAAATCATACCTTTTTTTTACAAAATCCTTTTGTTGACAGATATGTACGTTCATGTTTTTTTATTATTTTTTACAGCTCCAGTTATATAAAGCATGATGCAAGCTTTTTAAACTAGATTAATTATTCACATCGCGCCTGCGAATGGGGGAGAAGGGACAGAGGATTTTTCGGAGGAAAAACTTTCCGAAAAGAAGTTTTTCAAAGAAAAGTATAGGCCATTTTAAAATTAAGATCAGAAGATACAAATACCTGTTAAAATTCAAACTCAAAACGACCAGAAATTAAATAAACAATCATAGCAAAAAACATACAACAAGTAATAATATAAATGAATAAATAAATCTTAAAGTGAGTAATGCTTAAATTGAATACGCAAATCAAGCTCAAAACGAAAAAAAGAATTTTGCTATTTAAGTATAAATGAAACCCAAAACGAACAGAAATGCAATAAATAATCAATGCAAACAAACGTGCAATAGATACTATTGTAAATGAATAAATATATCTTAAAATGAGTGAAACTTAAATTCAATATACAAATCAAGGTTGAAACGAAAAAAAAATCACTACAAACAAGGGTTTGGGTATCGCCTACTTCTCTCCCTATAAAAATCTAAAATCTACTGCGTCATTGGCACTTTACTGAAAACGAATTATATTTAAAAAAAATTCTTTTGTACTTAATATTGAAAATAAACATCAAAATTACAGTAAAATTTTAAAGTGATGAGCTTTCAGCAATTAATATCATTATAGATCAAATATTCAGTTTAATTTATTAGTTTTTCTAAAATTGCTCATAACCCCTAAAATTGCCTCCTCCTTAACTGTGAAAACCTAAAGCCTACTGCGTCATTGGCGCTTCAATGAAAACGAATTATGTAACAAATATTTTTTTTTCCATCTCTTACAGCATTGAAAATGAAAATAAAATTACAGTGAAGTAAAATCTTGAACTCGTGGATCTTTCAACAATTAATATCATTATATATAAAATACTCAATTTGATTTTGTTTATACTTTCTAAGGCTGTTCAAGACACATATAATTTTCAGTAAAGCGCCATGAAGCAGTATGTTTTATACTTTTACAGTGAGAGTAGGAGGTGAAACCCAGTCTCGTGTTTGTAGTGAGTTTTGATTATTTCAAGCTTTATTTACTTATTGAATTTAAAGGTCACTCTTTTAAAGATTTATCGATTCATTTACATTGGTACCTTCGTATGTCCGATTAGATTAACTGTGTTTTTAATTTTTCATAATTTCGAATAGCATCTTGGCTTTAATAGGAAAATGTTTTTTTTTCGTTTTAAGATGTATTGGCATGGCCAGCTGAAGCATTACTTGCTTTAAGATATATTTATGAATTAATATTATTACTTGTTATTACTTCTTATATTATTGCTATGATTGTTTATTTTCTGTTCGTTTTGGGTTTCATTTTTTCTTTAATAGTAATTTCTGGTCGTTTTGAGTTTGAATTTTAACAGGTAGGCCTATTTGTATCAGGTATTTGTATCTGAAGTTTAAAATGACCTTTACTTTTCTTTGAAAAACTTCTTTTTCAGAGTTCTTAAATTAATTTTTGTTCGCTTTTGATTGCAAAAAGTTTCAAGTTTTTAAAAGTACCTAATTTCTAAATCAAACTTTTTTTTCAAAATCAAATGTTCATCAAAGTAACAATATCAAAGTAAAAAACTGGGTTTGTGTCCACCTCGGAGTTTTTATTACCTGATGTTTGAACTATTTCTAACAAAATGGTTATCTCAAAATTTTTATCGGAGGGGTTTGGGGAAAAAAGGGCGGGGAGGGGGGGGGGGGCTAATTGCCCTTCGATCTCTTGTGACTCTTTAAAGGTTAACTAGAACTTTCCATTTTCAATCAAATGAGCATTCTCTGAAGTTTAGACGAGCATCCCTTCTATAAGAACCATATGCACACAGTGCATAACTTGCAACGCCTGTCCCCGGGCCCTGAAGGGTTGTATCGACCCCGGAGCTTTAATATCTGATGTTTGAAACTATTTTTAAAAAAACGACGACTTCAAAATTTTTGTGGGGTCAGTCTGGGGAAGAAAAGGCGTGGAGGGGGGAGGGATGTTTTGGCCTTCAATCTCTGTTAGCCTTTAGAAAGGAAATTAAAACCTTTAATTTTAAATCAAATGAGCCCTCTCTGAAGTTTATACGAGCATCCCTTTCATAAGAACCATATATGGCCACAGGACATAACTTACAACGCCTGCTCCCCCGGACCCTGGAGGGTTGGGTCGACACCGATGTTTTTTTTTATATGACCTTTGAACTATTTTAAAAAAAATGGCTATCTAAAAATTTGTATCGGATGCATTTGGGAAAAAAAGGGCTTGGGGGGCTGGTTACCCTCCGATATCTTTTGACTCTTAAAAAGTGAACTAGTACTTTCAATTTCCAATCAAATGAACCCTCTCTGAGGTTTATACGAGCATTCCTTCCGTAAAAACCATAAATCCCTCCAGGACATAATTTACAACTCCTGACCCGGCCCTTGGGGGTTGTGTCGACACCGGAGTTTTTGTTACGTGATCATTAAACTATTTTGAACTAAATGGTTATCTCAAAATTTTTATCGGATGCAGTTCAGAAAAAAGGGCGTGGGGCTAGTTGCCCTCCGATCACTTTTGACTCTTAAAAAGGGCACTAGAACTCTCAATTTTCAATCGAATGAGCCGCCTTTGCAGTTTATACGACGACTCCGTCCATATGAAGTGCCTCTGGAAAAAAATAATAATAAATAAAAAATATCAAAACACTGGAGCCTTATGGCCTTTACTGTAGGCAACGCCATATAATTAAAAGTGAGTAGGTTACATTGATTCTATGACACTTGCCTTTATGTAGGGGCTCAGTCTCCCACTGTTATGTTATACGTAGGGACCAGGGTTGTATCCAGGATTTTCGTTCAGTAATTGTTTTTTTTTGGGGGGGGGGGGGGGTACAAAAAATTTAAAAAAAACATCGAAAACTTGTTCATATGCATTTTATTACGCTTTTACGGGACAAACGTCTCGAGAGGGAGGGTAAACCGCCTATCCCCCTGGATATGGCTTTGGAAGCGACTCAGCCCTAAGCAACCCAGCATTTTTGAGTTTACGCCTATGGTTTACGTTCCGACAATCCGAGAAAAATCTTTTGCTACCTACGCTATTATTATAATTGCAAGAAAGACTCAAGGCCACCATGACATGTAGGTACATTGTGTAGCTAAGCTTTTTACATTGGATTTTCAAATTCTTGAAAAAATCTTTATTGAAAAGCTTAAATAAACAAGGACAGGCCGATCATTAGATAACTAATAATTGAACAGAACATGCGAAACACTTAAGTGAAAGCTAATAAAAGGAAATGGATGTGATTTACACATATTTGACGGTTTTAAGCTAAAGGCGAAACCACACTGAACATGAAAGTAGAGCGCAAGAATAAAAACCGCATATCGACCAAATCCAGAAGGTGATTTGGACCTTGATCAATTAGCTATAGTGGTAGAATTAGGGATATAAATGGTTTTTTGATTGACAGTAAGAATACCATGTAGGAACCGTATTCTTTATGCAGCACCTGAATAGCCACAAAATTATATGATTGAACAAAATGAAACAATCACACGAGTGCAATATATTCCTCATTTGCATCATGCACCTCTAATGACTATTCAAGGCCAGAATATCGGGAAAATTTGTGTTAATTCGCTTATCTGAAAAATTGCACATTTGAGAATGAAATTCACATTTAGCAATCAGAGACCCTAAATGACCCCCACCCCGGACAAATATATTTTCATATTCTCATTAAGAGTTGGAACAATTAAGTACTAAGGACATCAAAATAACTCATTCCCCCCCCCCCGGACCAGGACCATGCGCAAGGATTTTTTTTCGCTGAGGGAGGGATAATAAAAAACCAAATATCATTTAGAAGTTAAATAAAGAGTTGCCAAATAAAATTGGAGAAACTTGGGATTTTGGGGGGCGGGCTCTAGGCCTCCAACCCTGCAGACGTCCCTGAAAACCACAATTACCAAGGTAGCTCACTTGGTTGTTTCAAAACCATGCATTTTTAGGGCAGTTTCTCATTTCCGTCAGTGTTGTCATGGTGAAGCGTGAAAACAAATAAGCAAATGTAATTATGTAAATTTGACAACGCTTTTCGGCCGTCAAAATCAAAAATTAACAATCTGCTGATTCCCTAAGACAACTACACCTTCAAAGCAAAACCACATTTTCTAACCGTGTTTTGCACTATATGTTTTAGCTCGATTTTGCTGATTTTTCAGCCAAGTTTCTTCTTTTTTGGAATTTGGGACCCAAAAACTGCCAAAACCTGCATAACCACATATGGTGGAGTTTTCCACTAAATTACCACTTTGTTCAATTTTTGTAATATGTATATGGTTGTGTTAGTTTCTACTTAACCAATTCAAACAGTCAGCTTTCATTTCCACTGTCCTTGGTACTAAAACGAAATATTCATCGGGGAGAATATTGAACAAGGTAGTAAACCTATTTGATTACCCCCACCCCAAATATATATATATATATATATATATATATATATATATATATATATATATATATATATATATATATATATATATATATATATATATATATATATATATATTCAAAATATGCAATGCAAAACCCGGCTACAATATTTCAAAGGTGTTATGTCACATATAATTTAAATTTTATAAGAGTCTGAAAAATTCGAAAAAGGAAATCAGAAGAATATGTTTCTGTTTTATATACTGTCATTATAGATAGATTTATTTTCCACATAACAGTACAATAATTACACAACATCTACAAATCCTCGCAAAGGCCCCATGGCCTTTAGGAGGGGGATTGAGAAACAGATCTCATAACATTAAACATTTAAACACTTAACATGTAGAGCATTTTCTTCATAAAAATAGAAAAAATATAAATATTCATAAAAATAGAAGTCTTTTGAAGGTACCAAACGAGTGGCATTCTCGAGCCGAATCGGGAAGGGCATTTCCATGCCAAATGGCACGAAACAAAAGGATTAATATCGGATCTTACTGTTGGTGTATGCAGAATTTGGATATTTAGAGAACTACAGAGCTGATAATTTTACGGATCATATACAAAAGAAGATGTAAATCTAAGGGACCGGTTGTTTATACAGGATGAGTTTTTATAGACAATATAATTTTTTATACATAAAATTCTCAATCTCCACTATTCTGGCGAGTAAGAAGAGCTTGAGAACCTGAAAGTAAGAAGAGCTTGAAAGTGGATTCAACAAGTTGATAGAGCTTCTTTGGTTTGAGATTGGTTTTCAAACATGTTAAAACAGACAAAACAATTTCAAAAATTCAGAAATGTTATAGGTCCACTTTTAGGGATTATTAACCCATCTTTGTCTTGCACGTAGACTTTCTGAACTTGAAACATCAGAAAACATTCCTTTTCTATACCTACATCCTGCACCGTATCCGACTGAGGTCTGTATGTTCAGGTTTCTGGCATGAAAACAATACCATAGCTTCTGGTCATTCAGAATTAGACGGATTTCTTGACGCATTCTTGTGGCCAGCCTCCCTATTGAAAAGCGATAGTCTTGAATTCAGTCATGCGTATGCCCTGCTGTGCAGACACCCCTTTTGATCATTCCATGAAATCTTAGCCATTCACCTCTTTGATCATCTGTTCAAAACAGGTGGGTCAAATTTGAAGAGTCTCCACATCAGGGGGTTAAGGGATCCCATATGGTTCTGACAGAGCCACTTAAGACTAACCCTTTTTAACAATAAAAGATGACTATTTGTTTGTTTAGCCTCTTAGCCTGAACAGTAAGAACTGTCCAATTTTAATGAAAGGTAATTATGAGGCGCTGTAAAAGCAATCTAGGTCGCTATAATGACATTATTGGCCGATATGTTTTGATTTGGGCTCCTTTGATTTGCTCTTGAAGGACTCATTAAGATTCGAATTTTAAAAATGTGCGATTTCCGTCTCTTTTAGAAGGGTGTTCAAGTGATTCGGACAGTAGACGAAAATAAAAGCAATTGCAGCAGATCTCTTGACAAGAAAGTCTTTAGACGTGCTCTACGACCAGACATAAGAGCGAATGGGTTCATGTACGCGGCTATTTCACGTATACTCGAGGTTAGGGATATCAACTGATGACAGAAAGCACACATGTCTTTCAAGTAGTCTCTTATGGGCATTCTTTTAGCCTTGCTTCGTCGATTTTCGAGAAAAACAATGAAAAATTCGGACAAATTTTTTGGTGCAATAATGCATAGTCGAATTAGACACTGTGAGCTTCCTAGTCTTTGTAAGACACTTAATTACTAGACTCAAAATGCTGGTAACACTGAGAACCCCGAGATGATAGAGATTTCCCGCGGTCACAATTTAAAGTTGGGAATGCTCACACCTAAGATATATTCTGCCCTAAAGAACACGCGGAGATTGCATAAAATAGCATCATTTCTTGTATGTCGTATTCCAAGTTTTTTGTTGTTTGTATATTTTTTCATCTGTATCATGAATTTCTTATAAACATTTTTTTTATATTTTCATTCTTACAAAAAGCTGTATGATCAAAACTATAAGTTCCTCCCATCTTCAGCTATCCTTGTATTGAGTAATTCATATTCTTAGTTACATTTTCTCTCGTTCTCTTAAAATTTACGTTTTGAAGTATTCTTAATTTGTTGTAATTCATGCTTGTATCTTGTCTGGTTTACTTACATGACGCTATATTTAGCCGAAAAGACCATTTTTTTTTTATCCAGAACCTTCCTAAGAGATGTAAAGTCACTAAAATTTTTTGGGGGGGGGCAAATGTATGTTCTCCCCTAACATAAGATTTTTACAATGTACCACGTTTTTGAGTTTTCAAAAGCGCACATGTTGCGCATGCCTAACTTTGCAACTGCGTGTAGGAGTGAGTCATGATCGAAATGTATACCCGATGTCGGAGATCGGACAGCTCCGTGGTTATCGTTGGAGGGGAGACTGTGTAGACAAGAACTGAAGTTATGTCATAGCGTAGGTCATTGATTTTCAACCAAGAAGATTCCAAGATCAATTCAAGACATCAAGTTTCATACCAGGTGTCTTCGCGTCCCTTTTCATGGCTATTAGCACACCCTAGGGAAACACAATATATTCCTTGTGAACTCGTTTGAGCTTTGACAAACAAGCGGATGCCAATATTAGGATAAACGTGATACCGACAAAGTGGAAGATTCACTAATGCTAGCACCCTTCGATGGCCGATTTTTCAGGTTCTATTATAAATGATAATAATCCATTCGAAATGACAAAGATAGCCTGAAAAATTTAAAGGGGGATCTCCCAGGATTTGGTACATGGGAAATTGAAAAATTTGAAAATTGTTTATGCACGAATTTACCATTCAGTTTATATAACATTTTATAAGTAGTAATGTTAGACCTATAATATGCGTAAGTCAAGTCTAAAACCAGCTGAAATGTGTATAATCTAGAATATTTATTTCCTGTTTATTTTGATTAACTTGTGTTGTCATTTCAATTTCTATCCTGCAATACCTAAGGGTTATGGGATCTGTTTTTAAAGTTCTATGATTCACGAACACGAGATTTTCTGTTCTTATTTTCTTTCTTTGTAGGGGGGGGGGGGCAACAATACATTTTTTGAAGAGGGGAGATAATGAAACACAAATTTTGTTTTATAATTTGAATATGAAGTGACCAGAAATTTAAGGAAATTTATTATTTCCGTACCCTCCCGTGCGTATCTCCCTGATTGCTATACATTTTTCTTTCAAAAAGGCATTCTTATGGAAGACATTTTTATGCTTCTTCTATATGACATGCTATAATGCCTCATTAGGAAGTTTTGTATGTAGTGGTCAATTCCAGAAATGTGGCGGGGTGGATTGTATTTTTCCAAAATTAGTAGGAGCATTTTTTTTTTTAATGAAAATACCAAAAAGGCTATTTTCAATTAATATACTAAAAAAGGTATTTTCCAAAATCTAAGGTTCCAATATCTAATATTTTGCAAAATCTAAGAGGGAGGGGCAAATGCTCCTCCCTCAACTGGCTACATATTATGGCTTTATATGTTTCTAATGTAAACTATTTTATCCTTCGTCTTGAAGTTTCAAACACGTTAATGGGGGATTTCCCCAATTAACGACTTTGAGATGAAGATATTTCTGGGCCAGGCTTCGAGGACCAACCCTGGCGTGTTTATACTCAGGTGTTTAGCCCCCTGTGCAAAAAAAGGACTTAAATAGCAGCAGAAAATTCTTTAGAATATATCTTAAAGAAAGATCTGGGACTGGGAATGAAAGTTTTACTTTTTTCCCTATAGGAAAGTCAAAGTAAAGTTTTACTTTATTTTATATTGATCAAACAAATTCTTTGTTTGGCTTTGGAACGGCTTATTTATTAACTCATGTGCAAAAACAGGACAGTTGCTTCCTCTTTATTCCCAAGTGCAAACGAACTAAAAGCCGGACAAGTCCTATTAGACCCTAACAGCTTGGCTGAAATAGTAATTGAACGAAGGATTGAGACAGTATGACAATTAACACTATTCTCCAAGGTAACAAACACGAAACACAGATAGAAAAGAATAAGAAATGAAAAGAATTATTCAACCATGAACACTTGTTAGGAACACCATTCGGTTTATAGATAAACGAAAGATCACAAAATCTGTTTTTATAAGGGTAGTCTAGGATACACTGTATAAAAGTCAGTAACCATAGAGATTAATCGGTAAAAAGACAAACACCAAAATCTACTTACAAAACTTAAATAAAAGCAATATGTATAGAACTAGAATGTAATTAATGAATGTCTAACGAGACGAAAATTGTTAAGATCACAAAAAATAGCATCTCCTTTTTGAGGGAGATGATCCAGTCTAGACCATCCCAGAAATTTGTTTTAAGGAGTTGAGACAACTTCCAAAAGCACCAAAAAAAACGGATTAGATGGAATTTTAATATATTTATATGGAAAACCATAAAAAGATTGAGCAATCAGGAGGGATGCAAACTCAGAGCATCCCTTTATTCGTATGTCTCTGTTACCCCCTCCCCTTTAGGCAGTATGAATCAAGATACGTTTACTTTCAAATTTGATTTGGTTCAACACGCAGGATGTTCATCACAGGTATACACAACTTTAGGGGGTGGCTCTTAACTGCATTATAAAGCATACTAGAATACAATTTCTCTACTTTTCAATGAGCGAGTTCTCGAAATCTATTTTTAGAGGATTTTCAACTGCCTTCAGATACTATGCAGCCACATCGCAGTTTTCCGCTTCACCTAATTATTTGATCTTTCGATCACAAAACTGAAACTTAGTCTGTTTTTTTACCAGGGCGTTTCCAGAGCATTTTCTAGGACCCCTTCCCCATCGAAATATTGAGAAAAAAAAATCCTAAGATAGTATATTCTGTGGCTATTTAATAGCGAACCAATAGCTAAAACAAACTTAACACATACACCCAACCATCCACCCAAATCACTACTCAAAAGCTCGAAGTAATTTGTAAGAAAACGCGCACAAAAAAGGGCTTTCATGATCCTTCAGCCAGGGAGTACACCTTCCAGTCTAGCTTCTCCAGATTTCTCCAGGTACCCATTAAGAACTGGTTGAGTCCGGCTGAGCTTACAGAGTTATGCAACTGACCTCCGTTCCCAACCAAATAATCAGCGTTGCCAGGACTCGAACCCCTCCCCTTGCGGAAACAGTATTGCAAGTCCAGCGCACTAACCACTCGGCTAGTTCGGTTCCAGCCCCTCAAAACACAAAAAACTTAAGGGGCTATAATTAGAAGTACGACAGCTTTAACTAAGCCTTCATCACAATGTTGATGAGATATTGATGATAAATGAGCTCTATATAGAAGAAACATGACAAACCGTCTTTCCGTCAGGTTCCTAGCTGCCTCGCCCAACATAATATATTAGGATTTTAATTTCGATTTAGAGTGAGATAGCCCATGGGTTGATTGAATGTTCTAAATTAAATAACGTAAAAGTTGTACATTTGCATACCTGATAGCAAAGCGGTGAGCTCAAAAGACTAAAGAATAATCCATGATGATATGTGCCATATTATAACTCAAACAGTAATCAATGCTGTTGTAGGTACAAAGGATGGTAGTAAAAATCACTTAGCACTCTTTTTCGATAATTTTTCAGGCTTAAATTTGGCTTTCAATTTAAGTGGATGGAGAAAATAGTGCTAAGTTGACGTTAATATTCAACAGCGCACTGCTAGTAACAGTTTAACTGGTTTACATTTCGACCAAGACCCTGCTCTAAATTTTGGCTTGTCTAACATGGCTAAGAATTTGGCAAGGGAAGAAGATTTCGGAGATTCATAGGTACGGTAATTATTTTGGGGCAAAATTAATAAAAAAGAACATCATCAAGATTTCTCAAGTTATCCCGTGGGGTCATTCTGGCCAACATTGGGGAGGATCAAACATATAAAGAAAGTGCTCTCGCTTCCTTCTCAAAATTTTACAATCTCCCAGTATCTTTCTTACAAGTCCATATTTTGGGGGAATAGTATAAAATTGATAACGAGCATTAAGTGAGTTGCCGCACTATGGATAAAGCCCTCCCCCCCCTCCTGGTGATTGAATTTGTGAAAAATGCACTCAAATAACCGAAAATTCAGATAGCGTGGTCAGAAAAGACATCGTTGACGTTTTGTCGGCCCCTTTAAATATATATATATATATATACATATATATATATATATATATATATATATATATATATATATATATATATATATATATATATATATATATATATATATATATATATATATATATATATATATATACATATATATACTACGGGTAAAACCATCTGAATGAATTACATAAAGCAAAAAAGAAATTGAATACGAAGTAGAAGAGGAACGTGAACATAAAAGGTCATCAAACAGTTCGTGGTGACGAACTGTAAGTAAGGAGCGACCCGGCTAAATAGTAATCGAAACTCTAAACAACGGAATTTTTATACCAACTGATCCATAAAAAGAATCAAATTTTAATGTTGATTTCAAATATATAAGATTAATCAAGTTTAGTCATACCTATCAAAACTAACGTGCCTCAGAAAATTTGGCCGATTTTAGAAAAAAGGGGGAAAGACCCCCTAAAATTATAGAACCTTAATGAAAATCACACCATCATATTCAGCGTATCAGAGAACCTTACTGTAGAGGTTTCAAGCTCCTATCTAAAAAAATCTGGAATTTTGTCTTTTTTGCCAGAAAAAAGATCACAGATGCGTGTTTATTTGTTTTTTTTGTTTTTTTCCCCAGGGCTGACCGTACTTACCCAATGCTCCTAGAATATAGTCAGTGGGCTCATTGGATCGTAAATTAAAAGTTCTACTAGGCCCCCTCCCAGGCAACTAGGCCCCCAGGGCAACTAGGCCCCCTCCCACGCTAATTTTTTTCCCAAAGTCATCCGATCAAAATTTTTAGATGGCCATTTTGTTCAGCATGGTCGAAAATATGATAACTATGTCTTTCAGGATGACTTAATCCCCCGAAGTCCCCTGGGGGAGGGCTGAAAGTTATGAACTTTATCCAATGTTAACACATGGTTTTGGTTAGTGGGAAGTATACAGACGTTTTCAGGGGGGATTTTTTCTGGTAGGCGGGGGGGGGGGGTTATATGGGAGGATCTTTCCATGAAGGAAGTTTTCATGGGGGAAGGAACATTGAACATTTCCCAGCATTATTAGAGAAAAAGATCAGAAATTAAAAAAAAAAAAAATTCAACTGAAAATAAGGAGCAACATAAAAACTTAAAACGGACAGAAAATATTACGTATATGATTGGGTTCACCCCTAGTCAATACCTCGCTCTTTAAGCCAAAGATTTTTTAGTACTTTCATAAGAGCTATTTATTCTAATTAACTGCCTTTGTGATTAAGGGGTCATTTTAAAAGAATTGGAACAAAATTCGAACTTTAGCTTAAACAGCAAGGTATTGACTAGGGGGCGAACCCCCTAATATACTTATTAAAAATCTATGAATATAGAGGTTCGTTACGTTAGTTAATTCGTAAGTTACGTATATTTATTACTAATAAAAACGTGTAATTAAAATAAAACAAGTTTCGAGAAAGACATTTAACCAAATAAAACTAAAATTAATATGCAAATTTGTTTTAATTATTCAAGTACTGGGAGCCAAAATTAAAACCTGCATTAAATAACAAAAGTTCAAAAATTAAAAAAAACAGGTTTTTTTAACTGAAAGTAATGAACGACGTTAAAACTTAAAACAGACAGAAATTATTCCGTATATGAAAAGGGCTGTCCCCTCCTCAATGCCTCGCTCTTTATATTAAAGTTTGACTTTCTCACAACTCTATTTTTTTTTTAAACAATAAAAAACTTTAGCGTAAAGAGCGAGGCGTTGAGGAGGGGACAGCCCCTTTCATATACGGAATAATTTCTGTTCGTTTTAAGTTTTAACGTCGTTCCTTACTTTCAGTTAAAAAAATCCTGTTTTTTTTATTTAATCGAGATAACAACACAATAGCCGTACATTAGCCACAGTCGCAAACAGAGGCGGTTTTCTTTGGGGGGGGGGGAGGGGTACTTGCCCTGGGCGTAGAAATTTTAGGGGTACAAAATTTCGAATAATTAATCTAACAGTTCATTTTATAATTTTTGAAATTTATTTTTATTAAAATAAATTAGAAGGTGCAGTTAACTGATGAAAATAATAAATAATTTATCAATTAATAAAATAAAGTTTTAAAATAGTTAAGCAATAATAACTAAATTAATGTAACTAATAATAATCAATAATAATAATTCTCAAATTATTATTAATAATAAATTATTAAGAAATAAATTTAAAATAATTTTGTGAATAAATGAAAATTTTGTCTAAATTTGGCCTGAAAAGTTTTGGGAGACAGGAGAGGGGGCACTAATCAAGATTTGACCCCGGCACAAGAGAGGTCACAACCGCCATTAGTCTTAAATACAAAGGACAGTAAAAATGACATTTGATTCTTGAAATCTTTATATGAAAATTTTTACAACCATATACATCTTAGAAAACCATGGCGTATTTCGGTGCGTTTTCTGGAGGAATTTCACCCGCCTTGCTAAAAGAAAAAGGTCACTGAAAGGAGCAACAAAAGATGATAATCATACTGATAATAATGATAGAGTATATAACTGATGAAGGATATCAAGATAGTTGCTCCACGAAGGATACATCCCCCCTCCTCTAGCCTGGGGATTGTATTAGTAAAAAATATACTTCAGTATCCAAAAATAACATTATTAAAATTGTTAAGACATTTTGGAGGACTATGTTTGAAAAAAACATCTGTTTTACTACAGGTTAATCATATGAATGAATCACAATAAGCCAAGACCAAAACAAAAAATCTAGTAAAAGAAGAAAGTGAAAATAAGAGAGGTTATCGAGATAACAACACAATACCCGAACTTCCGCTACAGTCGTAAACCTAGCTATTACCCCTATACCCCCATAAATCACGGTTTGAATGCTCAGAGGAAAATAACAAAAGTGAAATTGTCAAGGGGTTTTCCGTGAGAGATTGTACCTGATAGATTATTGCAACCATAACAAACAAATGAGGCAAATATAATTAATTGTAGCAATGTAAAGTCAATGAGTCGGAAAATGGTGCTACCTTTCTGGTATATCATGGACAAACACCCAGAACATAAACATCTTATCAATTTCTGAAGCTTTTCAAGAAGCACGAAAAAAGAAGCCTAGGCTACAATCAAAAACCACACACAACATTACACCAAAAGTCTCATTATTTTTTTATGAAAATATAAGATATTTTAAAAGTGTTGTCGGTACTTGTATGATATAGCGCTGACCACTCAAGTTGTTCATCCATTGACGCATTGTAGACTCAGTTTTTTTCGTTAGTTTCTTTCAGCTTAGCGTGGGACAAGACAAAGAGAAGTGACAGAATAGATGGGAAATACATAATTTGGGCTATACATTTGCACATTAGGCGGAGGGGGAGGGAAAAGTATTTCCCAGTGTGAAGCTAGAAAACAATTCGGCACTTCCTTGTTATATAGCACACTCAAGAATTGAAGTTAGGTTAATCATGATGAAATATACCAAAATATGATGAAAATATAATAGTTTAGTAACAAAATTATGAAAACTACAATAAAGAATTATGAAAGGGGGGCTGCCCAGAGCGCATTATATTAATAAGGTAATGTAAACTAACCTAACCTAACCAAAATAACGACTAAATATTTAATTAAAATATAGCTACAATCTAGTTTCCCACCGAGCCAAAGCTAATTGTCTGGTATAAAGACCATGAAAAACCAGTTATTGTCTCATGTTCGCGAGTGTGTGCTATATAACAAGGAAATACCAACAATTCTTACTTTATCATATGCAGAATAATTGTACATAACACATTAGGCATACAGAGCGGCTATAGTTTACCCCCCCCCCCCAAGTGCAAATCTATAGCCTAAATTTGTTTTTAAAGTATTATATTTTTATCATACTTAGGTATTTTTCATTACGATTGAGCGTCAAGAGGAACAGATTCTACTTACATGAAGAATATTAGGTCGGCGCTATATCATACATGTACCGTGCTGTCGAATTGACCAACTTTTTTGATTTGATAAAATTGTTCCCCTCTCAAAACAAAAATCCTTGCATATGTGTTAATCCTTAGGGCTAAAGATTAATTTAGGGTTTAGGCTCTAGTATTATTTTATGTTAAACGATACCTTCAAAAGATTAGAAAAACCAATTAAATTTGAAATGATCATAATCATCAAAAACCCTCAGAGCCAGAGATTTGTAATGCACATACAAAAAACACTCGATTAAATCGCACCTATACAACTGGGGGGGGGGATTCCGTTTTTTTCCAAAAGGAAGGTTCACATGACATATCTGTGTACACCAAAAGGGGAGATAGACGTAAGGTGTTGGGAAGGAATAAAACGATACACCCTGCAACTTCAGTGGCCCCCTCACCCCCTAAAATATTTTTTTAAGTTATGACTCCTCCATCAACCGTGCCCATAGTGTACCGTATGGCGTACGTTCTCCCTTGGCCAACGTCGTAAGAGTATTTCAATGAAAAACACAAAAACAGAAGAAGAAACCTTAAGTTTCAAAACACGTCCTTTGGGATTCAATCGTGCGATGTATGGTTTAAACTCAATGACAAGAATAATTCTGACTTTATGAGATCTTTTCTTTGACATTTTCAGGTCAAATCTAGAAAACACATTTTGACTTAATAACGAACACGGTTGGTATTGTCATGTCTCCCTTTTCATACCAACAAAAAAAAAGGTGAGATAGGGGTTATTCCCCCTAAAAGTCCCCAAAGATCATCCCTTTAATAAGAATTGGTATTGCACATGAAAACATTCAACATTATAACTTCATAAACGTCTTTCCTTTGATAACCCACGGGAGCAAACGGAGAGGAGGGGGGCTCGAGGCGCAGATCCTCACTCCAAAAGAAAGGTTCAAATCTCACTCATTTTGGGTTCATTCTTATTCAAATTATATAAAAAAAAATCATCCAGTGTACACATCTGGGCCTTAAATCTCCTTCTATCCTTGAAGTTTTTTTGTTGAGCTCTTTCTGTCCATAATACTATATATGACATTCTCGTAAAAAATAAGCGGTACTCCTGTATTAAACGTACTCTTTTATATACTGCAATGGAAACCAGTCACGAGAAACCCGTTTTTGACGGGTTAATTCAAGACACCACTATAGAGTATTGGAATGCATAGCGTGGTTTTCACTGCGTGGTTAAAGCATACCATATATTAAATACGTAACCTAGTTTAACCTAGGTACCTCCCCCCCTATCGTAAACGCAATGAAAACTAATCTATACATTCCAATTCTTAATAGCGGTCTATTGATATAACCAGTCTGGCGGGTATCTGTCCCAGTGTCTGTAGCATTTCCAGTTTGACATTCCATATACAGCATATAAAAGAGTACGTTTAATACACAAGTACCAAAACAGTGTAATTTCCACTACCCTAAGGAGCCTTAGTGGGAACCTTAAGGCCTGCGATAGGTTTCTCCATCCCCCCCCCCCTCTACTTTAAGAGGTATTTTCTACCTTGAAGGTAGTTGAGCTAGGTGAATGAAACTCTCAGGAATGAATTCAGAGCATTAATTATCTCCTTGGTAGGTATTTTGAAGCACCTGCCTCCACTTCTTTTCCCTCCAAAGAACATTGACGTTCGAAAATCTGAGTTGTAACAGTGCAACCTTGCGAAATCAACCTTTCTGCTCAAATGAGGGATAGGCGTTTTGAGCCTCATTTGGTAAATTTGATGAATCCCAAAATTTGTAAAGGTTTGTAAACTTAAGCCAATGAAAAAGAGATTGAAAATTATAAAATTAAATACAAAACATTTTTTCATGGGAATTTAGACAGGTGGCCTGTCATATTTACAATTTTCTAAACCCTAAGAATAAGAAAAGAGCAGACAAAGTAGTTGTCAACACTGGTAATACCTTCCTAGGAGATATTTTAGGCCCTAGATTGATTTCAAAAATCTTCATTCACCTAGCTCAACTACTTTCCATGAAGCCGAGAAGCCCTTAAACTAGAATTTTAACGAGAAGCTTTAATCAGCAAACACTAATTGCACATTCTAATCAATTTGTAGGCTACAATCAGGGTTACTTATCCACAACTGTGGCTCTTGGGAAGGAAACCTGTAAAGAAGACTATTCTTACTTCATAATGTGCACAATCATTGTAGTTAACACATTTTTAACCCCCTCCCCATATTGAGCAAATATACGGCATAAATCATATATTTCCCACACATTTTGCCATGGCCGTATCCGGGGGGGGGGGGGTTACCCGGTTTGAACCACCACCCCCCGAAATTTTTGACGGAGTCGAAAATTAGTAAAACCTAGGTAAAAGTCAGTATAATTAGTCGAAAACTTAGTCAAAAATTAGTACCCCCCCCCCGAAAAAAAATCCTGGATCCGTCCTTGCATTTTGTTATGCGCCACTCCCTTCAACTTAATACCAGTAAACTGAATCGACGATGAAATCAAGAAACGGAAATACACAGGAAATATAATGTGGGCTTTATATCTTTACTTGGGGGGGGGGTAAAGCATAGTGATGCGGCTTCAAAACGTGTTAATTAGGCTAAAATTTTTCTGCATATTAGGAAATAAGAATTGTTTTCTAAATGTTTCCTTCTCAAGAGCCCCAGTTTTAGGCCTACAATCTCAAAGAGCCTACATTAATACCCAATCAGGTAAACCCGCAATAGATTGACTTTTCGCTAACTCTGAAAGTTAATGTAGGATACTAAATGAAACTTTCAGGTATGGACCAAGTCTAGGCTAGCTCATGGGCAGTGCTTCCAATTGTCCCCCACCTCCAGAATACTGCTACCAAGGATAAAAAAAATCCTGCCTATGGCTTTTTTTACCACTTCAAGGGATGATCCCAAGCTCGACTGAAGACAAATTCATGGCATTTCTCCGAGAAAGTTAAGTAGGCTAAATATTTCACAGTTCATATTAGCCTATTGACTTACAAATAAAGTAAACATAGGCTACCACTCAATGCCTTTTTTATGCTTTTTCCAAATACGGGCCTAATAACAACTTTTGCCGCAAAAGAATTTGCCGCAATACATAGGTTATATACCAATTCCACCCCTAATTGATATAAATATGGGTGGGGGTAAAATTAAGTTAGGTGTACCTATTTGGAAAGAGCATAAAAAAGGCATTGAGTGGTATGTTTACTTTATTCGTCAGTCAATAATATAAACAGCGAAATATTTACCCATTTACCTCCTTGAAACGCCAGAATTTACTGAAACAATTGAATTCTACAATATATGCTAATTACCTCTAAAGTGTTAAGAACATCGTTACAATCCCTTGGCTGCTTAATTTGATCATGAATTGCCACCAAAATATTGTCATATCCTCCATCCACAAAACTCACTCCTGTTGCAACAACTTTTAAAATATTTAAGCAAGATAACACAAAAACTCCATAAAATAACATTTTCATTCTTAATCACTATTAAAGTAAAAACTGTTTTTTTTTCATACAGGCCACACAAAAAAAATTCTCTACTTCCAACTCGATGGATCTTAGCTGATGTCAGAAAAGCAACTGGTTATTTTTCATTGAAATGAAAGGAACGACTCGCCCAGCTGAGTCTCAGACAACGCCTCCATGCCAAAGTATAAAATACTCCTAAAACTTAATTTCCTACCCTTGGGTTTCGGATTTTTTGGTATATTTATTTTGGTGATTACTTTGTTCAAGATTTATTTATGAAAAATAGCTACGGGGGTAAATTAACCAATTACTCCAAAAAAGGAAAATTACTCCAAGGAAGAGAATACTAAGAGAAAGAAAATTTCCCAATTTCACCAGTAACGCCAATTCACGAAAATGTAGGGGGAGGGGAAGGGAAAAGTAGTTTTCAGAACATAGTGGGGGATTTTATTGGTTTTCTATTTTCGTTGGATATATTATAAAAGGTATTTTCAATGGAAATACAAAAAAGGATTTTTTTTAAATCAACGGAGGGGTGATTTGCCCCCTCCCCAATTGGCACCCATGTTCATTTGGTAATTTAAAGTGAAAACTCTTGCTAATTTTTAATCTGTACCCAGGATTTTTGTTCGTAGGGAGGGGTTATTTTTTTCGCGGGGCGCAAAATACTTTAAAAACGCATAAATATGTTTTTAAGAGTCAGACAAACATTCCTGGGGAGAGATGGAGTCAAAACCCTACCCCTGTGGATACGGCGTTGCATGCAAGGAGAGCAATAAAAAATTAAAATTTTGAATCGTGGATTTAATTTTACTTCTGTTCAACATGTGTGCAGTTTTTTTTTCTAAAGGGGCGTCAAAAACAATAAAAACAGGCAAATTATAAGAAAGTTAGAGAAATCTGCAAAAGAAACGGTTTCTTTTATAATAAAATAAAAAAAACAGGTTTTTTTTAACTGAAAGTAAGGAACGATGTTAAAACTTAAAACGAACAGAAATTATTCCGTATTGATATACGGAATAATTTCCGTATATGAATAATTTCCTGTGAGGAGGGCTGTCCCCTCCTCAACGCCTCGCTCTTTACGCTAAAGTTTTTTATTTTTTAAAAAAAAAATAGTTTTTAGAAAGTCAAACTTTAGAGTAAAGAGCGAGGCGGTGTAGAGGGGACATCCCCTTTCATATAAGGAATAATTTCTGTTCGTTTTAAGTTTTGATGTTCCTCCTTACTTTCAGTAGAAAAACTTGTTTTTTTTTATTTAATTTCCGATCTTTTTCTTTAATAATACTGGAAAATCCGGCGCCCCCTTCATAGCAATGTCCCTTCCCCATGAAAACTTCCTTCTTGGAAATATCTTTCCATATAACCCCCGACCCATCCACCCCCCCACCGAACAGAAAAAATCCCCCCTGAAAACGTCTGTATACTTCCCAATAACCAATACTATATGTTAATATTGGGTAAGGTTCATAACTTTCAGCCCTTCCCCCAGGGACTTCGGGGGATTAAGTCATCCTGAAAGACATAGTTATCATATTTTCGACCATGCTGAACAAAATGGCTATCTCAAAATTTTGATCGGATGACTTTGGGAAAAAATTAGCGTGGGAGGGGGCCTAGTTGACCTCCATTTTTTGGTCACTTAAAAAGGACACTAGAAATATTAATTCCCATTCCAATGAGCCCTCCCACGATATTCTAGGACCACTGGGTCGATACGATCATCCCTGGGAAAAAAAAATAAATAAAAAAAATAAATAAACACGTATCCGTAATCTTTCTTCTGGCCAAAAATGCAAAATCCCACATTTTTGTAGATAGGTGCTTGAAACCTCTACGATAGGGTTCTCTGATACGCTGAATATGACGGTGAGATTTTCATTGAGGTTTTATAACTTTTAGGGGGTCTTTCGCCCTTTTTCTAAAATCAGCCAAATTTTCTCAGGCACGTAGCTTTTGATGGGCAAGATTAAACTTGATGAAACTTATATATTTGAAATCATTATTAAAATCTGATTCTTTTGATGTATCTATTGGTATCAAAATTCAGTTTTTTAGAGTTTCGGTTACCATTGAGCCGGGTCGCTCCTTACTTACAGTTCGTTACCACGAACTGTTTGAAAGATATTTTTAACCATCGAGCTCTGATATATAGAAATCTAGCTTGAATATCAACTGTGGAGGTTTGAAGCCCCCTTCATATTTAAAATAGACTTAGAAGCACAACATCAAAATTAAACGGACAGAACTTATCCTATGCATAAGGGCGGAGAGCTATCACTCCCACCCTCCCTCTTGACTCTCTTTCTCTTTACGCTAAAGTTTGACTAGGGCTTTTCAGAAGCACGTTAGAATGGACAACACCAAATAGTAGCGCAGTTTAAGGGAGTTAAGGGGACGGCAACTCCCACTCTCCCAAACATACACCCACACATCAGATAATTTAATGTTCATTTTAAGCTCTAAACCAATTTTTACTTGCTTTGTACAAAAAAAAAGTTTATTTATTTAGACTGCACAACACAAGTGGCGTATTATCCGAGTGGACACTGTGGGTGTGCACCTTTGGAAGATTTTCACGCACCCAAGAGGACGTAGAATCAAGCACCTTTAAGGTGGTGCCTCGGTGCCTGAGCCCTCCTGAATGTTATTATTCTATGGACTTTTAGTAATTTCCAAGTGATATGTAAGTTTATGACTGTTTTTGGCAAATGGGGGTCACCTTTTTCAAAATCCCCCTCCCCTTTCCGGAAAGGAATATCTACGTACACACCCACCAGTAACTAGTGACCGATTACAAACTTATAGCCAATAAATTTGTTGCAAAATACATAATTGCAGATCTTGAGGGGGTGTGCCTCAAAAATAGGCGCTATAATGTTTTTTGGGGATTAATATTTTTAGGGGGGGGGCATAAAAAAACGACAAAAAATAGGGTAATAATATCAAACATATAAGAAATTACTGAAAATATCTTGAGAGTGTCGTAATGTTTAGAAAGTTCATGGACCCAAACCCATTTTTCTCCTGCTTTGTTTACCTCGTCTATTTCCTTTATACAAAAAAAAACATTTTTTTTGTTAAAACTTAAACAAAACTAGATTAGGCTATTGATAAGACTTTCATTAAAATTTTAAAGTTTCAAAACCTGAACATTCAACGCTTGAACAATATAGGAGTTTCATTTTGTTTTAATTTGAATTAGTTGTTTATATATTTCACAGTTGTGTCTCTGTTTTAGTTGACCGGCCTTTATTGTTGTTCTATTTTTGATTTTGGGGATTTTTACGCTTTCCTTTTTTATTGCGCTGTTTTGCTCTTTTTATAGCCTTTTCCGTATTTTTAAAGAAATACAAATTTCGGTAGTTTTGTTTTCAAGAATATACTGTATCCTATCTTATACTTTCCAAAAACAAAAAAAAACGTTTCGAATGTACCATGAATACCTCATAATCTGCAACTGTTTTTTTGTTTTTGTTTTGCCGACAATCAATGGTTCGGATCACATGTCACATATTAGGTAATCTATTTTGCCTTCTCTCAAAAGAAAAGTTTTGGTGTCAGGCCTCTAACTAGCCCCAAATGGGTGCTATTCTTCCGCTCTGGACTTCAATCCTCCTTGTCAAAGAAAGGCTATTCATAATGCGTCATTGACTTACATAAGCCATGCTTTATGGGCCGTGGACAGACACGTCCCGTGCTGGCCCTAAATACGATTATAATAATGGACAGCTGTTTCACTTTTCGGTATTTTATTCGCGTTTGACCTTTTCAGAAAGTGTCGTGAAGAAAAATCGGCTCTAAATTCTTGAGTCTGTTAGTCTGTGTTCAGTGGCTACTTAAAAATCCGTAAGAGGGAGTGAACAGCAACTCTTTCTTTTATGACTATCCCTAGGTCCCTTCTATGGAAGCTTTCGATAAATTCAAGATCTGAGTTGGGTCTTTATTCCGCTAAGCATATGTCATAGAGAGGGGTCAACTATCAACTATGTAAAGGTTCAACCCATAATAAAGGGGTCAGAAAGTTTTTTCTTTGGGGAAAGTGGTTAAAACAAGGAACATGACTTTTTAGGCACATATTAGGTGAAAGATTTCAGACCTAAGCATTTTCCACTGTTCCCTAGATATTAGTGGAATAAAGCAAATGCTGGGTGACTACACTCTTTGTCCCATTCTGGCTAAATAGTCTTCTTCCTATCCGAGTCTAGAGGAGTGGTGTTGGACACATAGCTAGAAATGACTAGAAATGCCAACCGACTTAACTTGAAGAAATACGCTATAATATTGATGTCTTGAATAGCACGTCGTATATTTTGGCCACAGTTTATAGAATTAGCAGTATGATCATTCCCTATCTCACCCATTATAAAAACCCGGATAGAGGTGCGAGTGTTCCAGTGAACGTTTTTGCAGATATAAACATAAGCGGCATTAGATCTTTTCACGGGTAGACAAGTCAGAACTCTCTTGGACGCGAAACTTACAGTTATAATAGAAATAATCGGAAATAATTGGAAACCCGCTATTACGAATAATGCACTTTGTAACCCTCTTGGACGCGAAACTTACAGTTATAATAGAAATAATCGGAAATAAGTGGAAACCCGCTATTACGAATAATGCACTTTGTAACCATTTCTCATTGATTGACGGAAACAGACAAACCCGCTAATGCAGAAATAAGTGGGAGGAGCTTTTTGTTCGCACCGAGAATGAAGACCAGAAATGATCTGCGATACACTTACTGGATAATTCTATAAACTGTGATTTTGGCTCACCAGAAATTGCTAGCCTTTAAGTATAGCCAGCTATAAGGGGCTTGAGGGAGTTGAGCTATCGGTTCATTTCCTTTTATAAAATTTAGTATGATAAAAAGAAACATAATTTCGTGTAAATCTCAGCCCTATAGGAGGCTGTAACTTTTAACAATTTCGATAGTTATGTCAGTGCCCAACATAGACGGGTGTCAATTTATAAAATATAGGAGTAGGGGCCAAATGAGACTTATAAAATCTAGGGTAATTTTGTGGTAATTTCAACTTTTTTTCAAGAACAAACTAGAAATATCTATCTTCCTGTGAAAATACCAAAAACGGAATTTGTAAACCTAAGGGAGACGAAAACTGCAGGGGGGGGGTAATACCCCGCCCCCAATTGGAAACATCCTTGTTCATACTATGGCCCCATCCATTTAAAGGCCGAAAACTCCTTGTTTGAAAAAAAAACTTGAGTCATGTTTTCGTCTCTACTTAGAACTTTTTCTTAAATGCCAAAAATGAAAATAAATCTCAAGAGTTATGTTTGGATTCATCTATGGGAAGCACTTAAGAAAAATTAAGAAAAACAAACATCAAGAGTTGGAGATATGAACGTGGGAAAATATTTTAATTAATTTGAGCGAAAAGTGAATATACATGAACCTCAATTACAAATATATTAGCTATAAATTCAATTATTTGGGTCTTAGAACCGGGAAAAAATGAAAAATCTGAACGAAGCAAAAATAGTACCTAGAATAAGCAGAAGTAACTAAAATAGAAAAGGGAAAATTAGAGAGAAGAAAACAAGGAGAATAATTTATAATTTGTAAACATAGAATACATAGAAATTAGAAAATATAGAAATTTTTTTAAAATGAATGTACATTTTAACTTTATTTGTGGCAAGAAATTACATTCAAGTTGGTCAGCCTCTACCATTTTTTAATGTATAGAATAAAAATTTTGAATTCAGAGTTTTGAATACGTATCTATGTCCTTTAGATTACGTCTATTTTTTTTTTTTTTTTTTTTTTTTTTAGAGTTTTGAGCATATTGATATTTCTAGATATTTAGCTATTCGTAGCTAAGTTCTCTATTAAAAACTGCCTCTCCATTGCAGCATAATACTTGTAGGCATTAATATATAAAGAGGCTCGATATTGATTTTGTAAAATTTTGACTCTTTTGTTGATAGAAGAGCATCGCCAAGACTTGGCGATGCTAAGACTTGGACACAGCTAAGACTTGGCTGTGTTTCTCCCCGTCTTGCACTGGTTCTGGGACAATTGGTATTTATCCTGAAGCAATCATATTTTGAATGATTTAAATCGTATGAAAATTACAACTTGGAATGTTACAACGTTAAAGAACCTCTGTCGTATTTGGTTGGCTTTAACCACTGTAGAGAAGTTTAAATCTAATGTCGCTTATGTTCCTTCTGGTTTATATGTTCACCGGAGCAGCAGCATCTCGGTCCGGCTTTGTCTAATGGTTGAGATAGGAAATGATCGCACTGTTTATATCTCTCTACAGTGGCTTTAACTAAGGTTCTTCTAGAATTTTGGTACGATCCTGGGCTCCACGTTTGGCCTCACACTCGGTAAATTGACGATAAACGATACAGAAAATTAATAATTTTGTACATTTTTCTAAAGAAATTCAATGTTCGTTATTTTTCTTTCTTTTCGTGTACGTTGGCCGAATCCAGCATAGGGGGGGGGGAGGGGGGTACCTGGCTTAATCTCCGCCTCCCGAAATTTTTGTCTGACTCGTATAAAAGCAGCAAAGAATACATATAATACATGTCCATGGGGAGATTTTTTCTCACCATGAAGAAACAATCTTTTGGCATCGTTTGGAACGTGCCTTACTCACCGGTCTGCTGTTAGTTTTTTTTTTTCCGCGGAATGGAAATCCCCACGTTTGGCCAAAATATCCAGGGTAGGTTCAGCATGTCGTACCAAGGTGTCCGAACGTGGGCTATGCTTGTAAAAGCAGAGTAAACAGCATATTTTAAGGTTGAAGGCAAGCTCAAACCCCAAAACTTGATTGATTCTGGTGTTGTTCAACCGTGTCAGATCAGTAGGAGAACTGAAATGAAATTTTGTCGTGTTAAATTTCATTCAAGATAAAATGCTTAAGAGTAAAACAGAGGATATAAGAAAGAAAGGAGGAAAAGAGGATATAAGAAAGAAAGGAGGAAAAGAGGTTATAAGAAAGAAAGGAGGAAAAGATGGTATAAGAAAGAAATGATTAAAAGAGGGTATAATAAAGAAAGGAGGAAAAGAGGGTATAAGAAAGAAAGGAGGAAAAGAGGGTATAAGAAAGAAAGGAGGAAAAGAGGATATAAGAAAGAAAGGAGGAAAAGAGGATATAAGAAAGAAAGGAGGAAAAGATGATATAAGAAAGAAAGGAGGAAAAGAGTATATAAGAAAGAAAGGAGGAAAAGAGGGTATAAGAAAGAAAGGAGGAAAAGAGGATATAAGAAAGAAAGGAGGAAAAGAGGATATAAGAAAGAAAGGAGGAAAAGAGGATATAAGAAAGAAAGGAGGTGGGGATACAAGAAAAAAAACAGCAGTTTGTTCTTTCCTGGTGGACAAAAAGTAAATCGGATTCTCTGCAAGTGCCATGGGTGTCCCTAGAGGAACGCTGCAAGACTATATGAAAAGAGTTGAGAAGCTGAATATTCCTCCACAAAGTCCGGACCTGGGTTTCCTTACCGTGGTTACAACACTTGATAAATATTCACAAAGGAAGAAGAAAAAGGAGTAGAAACTCCCTTGAAAACTATAGCCGATATGCATTTCGACTGTGCTCCCCTAAAAGCACGTAAACTTGCATACAACTATGCCATTACTAAGGGTATAAAAGTACCGGATAGCTGGTAATACAAAATTATTGGAGACAGTTGAGGAATTGCAGGTGAGGATTGGTACTGTGGTTTTATGGCTTGCCGTAAAACTCTATCAATAAGAACGCCAGTAGGTACAAGCTTAGGATGGGCAGCTGCTTTCAACCATCACAGCGTAGGAGCTTTCTTTGACAACCTAGACTGAGGCCTAGATGAACAAATGTTTAGACCATAAGACATTTAGAATATAGATGAATCGGGTCTGACAAACGTCCACAAGCCTGGTAAGTTTATTGCACAGCGAGGTCAAAAGAAAGTAGGAAAGGTCTTGTCAGCAGAAGGAGATCAGTTGACCACAATTTGTGCCGGTGTTAATAATTGGGAATTATTTCCCCTGGAAAACAGTATCCGAAAATTTTACTCAAGGGAGCTTTACCAGGAGCCATCAAGGCCAGGTCAGAAAATGCTGAAGGTCGTATGACGGGCTCCCTTTATCTGCCTTACTTGCAGAGTTTTATCAATCCCGTCAAACCCTTCAAAAGTCACCTGAATTTCTGATACTAGACGACCACATCAGCCAATACACCATTGAATTGCTTGATTTAGCTAAAAATAATGGTATTGTACCTTTAACCATCGCTCTCCCCACTACTGATAAACTACAGCCTCTTGACAGGATAGTCATGGGGCACCTCAAGGGCTACTACAACCAGGAAGCTGCAAATTTATGACGACTGATAAATATAAAACTATATCAGTGCATAACATTGCTGAACCGCTGGGGAAAGCATAACCAAAGGCTTTAGGCTCATTTTCAGGCTCAGTGGGTTCGAACACGGATTGTTCTCGTCTAGTTTCAAGTTTCTAGTTTTTCGTCTAGTTTCGTCTAGTTTCAGCGGGTTCGAAGTTTCAAACCCGTGTTGTCCCCGAGATCCCGCTTTGTGAAAATCCTTGATGCACTAGACGAGAACAACCCGTGTTCGAAGACGGGTTGTTCACGGCTCAGCGGGTTCGGACACGGGTAGTTATCGTCTAGTGCATCAAGCGTTTTCACAAAGCGGGTTCTCGAGGAAAACATGGGGTTGAAACTTCGAGCCCACTGAAAGTAGACAAAACTAGACGAAAAACTAGAAACTTGAAACTAGACGAGAACAATCCGCGTTCAAACCCCCTGAGCCCGAAAACGCGGCTTTTCACTCCTGAGAATATTATCAGTGAATTCAGAGCAAGTGTGGCCCATCCAACAATCAGAGATGTATTCAAGGATTATGAGTTCCGCTCTTCATATAACTCAGACACAATGCCAGTCATATCTAGTAAAGCACTCACCAAGAAAGTCTCTATGTCCAGCGCCAGTCCTGTAGGACAGACCCCGATACGGATGCAGTCCAGGTTCTGTCTCTAAATGAGGAAGAAAGGTCAGTAGATGATTTGTTAAAAGAGATAATCCATAGTAACTCCTTTCCGAAAGGCTAAACATGAAGAATCAAAAGGATAAAATATGAAGAAGTCGGAAGTGTTTACTGACACCTCTGTGAAAGAACGCATCACTTTTGGGATAAAAGCTATATCTGCCAAGAAAACCCTATTTCTGGAAAGGAAGAAAATGAGAGAAGTGAAAAGGCTAAAAATCAAAAGGCGTGTTTCTTGTAACAAGAGTTACAATTGGAGTGACGATTCAGACGTAGATGAGCCTATATACAATAGCTCTTCAGACTCCAGTGTGAAGGTTGAAGACTAGCCCCCTACCAGCAACTTCCAATTTGGCACTGAGAAAGTCAAGGCTGGTGTTTGCAGAAGTAGCAACTGAAGAACATAAGGTCCACTTTCTGAACATGACCGGGGTAAGAGACTTTGCACTCACTGACGAGACGGATAGTGTTTTTTAAGGACAGAAGTCTAAATGAAACTGCCACCACTGACAGGTCGAACATCAAGAATAGTGGGGCCGCTTACTTTGGATTTGATAAGTCATTTTTTAATTTGAAGTTTTTTTAAACCTTACTGAAGCTGGTTTGTAGTTTTTTGTACTGACCATATTCTCGCATAATTTTGTAGCCAAAAAACAAGTTTTAATGTTTCCCTGGACACTTCTGTGTTTGTTTTGTCAGGTGTTCGAACGTATGCCAGAGACGGCCGGACCAATACCAGGGTCGTCCAGGCTCGTCAATTTTGACCACTTTAATAGAGAGGTATCCAGATGAAACAGTGGTGGAGTATTCTTAATTGTCTTTTTCAAGGATGGCATTGAATAATTTACTTTTGCTTTGGCATACTCAGCACCGTCTCGTCGCGTGAATCACTTCCTGAAAAATTAAAAAGTCTAAACCTGCCGATTGTGAGCCAGTTTACCCTATATAGTTTACTCTGTTCACTGATGGTCCCTTGAAAAAACTCAACAGCAGAATATAGTGCCACTAGTTTTCATGTAGAATGTAGATTTTCAATTTTATGCCCCCATTTAAATATAAAGCCCCTTCAAAATCTGACTCGAGTACGTATCTAGCCCATCTGATTGTAATTACCACATGTTATCTAAAATCTTTTGCTAAAAGGCTTTGCTAAAAAGCCTCTTGGTCTTCCGTGACCGAGAAATTAGCATAAAACAGAAACAAGGAAGAATTTTGCTGCAAAAACATGAAAATCAGGAAAAAACATATGGACGCCCGAAGGTCACATTAGCAACATTATGGAGTCTGAAGGTGCATCTGTATTACTCTTATTTGAAAGTTGAGAGTATGGGCTTTCCTTTTACTGCCAAGGTCACACAATAGAATATGTTATTTTCATGTATTTTCATAGAATATTCGTTTTGTTTGTTTTTATTAATCTAATTTTGATTAAAAAAACGGGTTTAATCAACTGAAAGTAAGCAGCCACATTAAATCTTCAAACGAACAGAAATTATTCCGTATATGAAGGGGGTTACCCCCTCCTCAGCCCTTGCTCTTTACTCTGAAATATTAAAGTTCTATAAAACACTTTTTATTCAAATTCAGGGGCCCTTGTGTTTCAGGAGCTGTTCTTAAAGAATCGGGGCAAAAAGTCAAACTTTTGTGTAAAGAGCGATGGATGAAGAAGGGGCAGCCCCAAGGGATAGCCCCCATCATATAAGAAATAATTTCTGTTCGTTTGAAGTTCTAATGTTGCTCCTTACTTTCAATTGAAAAAAAAACTTGTTTTTTTTTAAATTAATTTCTGACCTTTTTTAAATCATGCCAGGAAATGCCATGTGTAAAAGATCCCCTGGAAAATTTCCTCCGGAAACTTTCCCCCAAACTTTTTTCCCAGGGGAAACCTCCCCCACCCACACGGAATTCTGCCCCAAAAAAGCTCTGTATATTTCCTAATAACAAATACTACATGTAAATGACGAGCAAATTCTATAGCTTATAGCCCGTTTCCCAGGGAGTGTGGGGTCATGTTGACCCCAGAGGCATAGCTATTGGACCTTTCAAATATACTGATTCAAACGACAATCTAAATTTTTTTATTAGATGTCTTTGGGGGAAAAGAAAGCCCTGGAAGGGGGCTAATTACCATCCAATCATTTTGGTCACTCAGAAAGGGCACTAAGACTTTTAATTTTCATTCGAATGAAACTTAATTTTTTGTTTTACTTCAATCACCCATCAGTTAAACAACAAAAAGAATAAACAAAAAAAAAAATAAATAAATAAAAAAAAAAACAAACAAGCATCCGTGATCTTAGTTTTGGCCAAAAACACAATTTCCACATTTTTAAATGGAAGCTTGAAACCTCTATAGTAGTGTTCTTTGATATGCTGAATCTGATGGAGCAATTTTGTTTAAGATCACTTGACTTTTTGGGGGTGTTTCCCCCATTTAAAAAAAAAGATCCCCACTTTTTGGACAGCCTTGAGTCGGGCTCTTGGGCAGCCCAGAAGAGTATTAGGTTATTATGTATGTTGTAAATACTTGTTCAATAAATAACTAAACTAAAAAGAACAGGAGGTAAATTTTCTTAGGTTCCTAGCTTTTAACGAGTAACATTAAACTTAATGAATAAAAAAGCATAAACAAAATATCCGTTTGAGTGGTAAGTGTAAATTTTCTTTCATAAGTTTTGGTTACTATTGGGCCGAGTAGCTTCTTACTTACAGTTCGTTAAAACGAACTGTTTGATCGATGTTCGGTGACTGGCTCAAAATTTCCCACAGGAAAAATTAGGCTTTTAGAAGAAATAGGCTTAATGACTCCTTTTTTGTTCACAGGTTTAAGAATTAGTGTGATTGGCTCGCAAAGACACTTAGTAGACATGAGCCAATGAAACTAAAAGACATCTTTTTTTTAACACAGAACTATAGGATAGTGCTCTCTCTGTTTGACCAATGTTCGGTGACTCGCCCAAAATCAAACAGTTCGTGGTAACAAAACTCTAAAAAGGGAATGTTGATACCAATAGATACATCAAAAGAATCAGATTTTAATGCTGATTTCATGATTCATCAATTTTAGTCTAACTCATCAAAATTTAGGCGCCTGAGAAAATTTGGCTGATTTTAGAATAAAGGGGGAAAGACCCCCTAAAAGGTATAGAACCATAATGAAATTCACACCGTCATATTCAGCGTGTCAGACAACCGTACTGTAGAGGTTTCAAGCATCTATCTACAAAAATATGGGATTTTGCATTTTTTGCCAGAAGAAAGATCACGGATGCGTGTTTATTTTATTTTTTTTTTCCTAGGGGTGATCGATCGATCCAGTGGTCCTAGAATATCGTGGGAGGGCTCATTGGAACGAAAATTAAAAGTTCTAGTGCTCTTTTTAAGTGACAAAAAAAATGGAGGACAACTAGGCCCCCTCCCACGCTCATTTTTTTTTTCCAAAATCACTCGATCAAAATTTTGAGATAGTCATTTTGTTCAGCATGGTCGAAAATATGATCACTATGTCATTTAGGATGACTTAATCCCCCGAAGTCTCCGGGGGGAGGGCTGAAAGCTATGAACTTTACCCAATGTTAACATATAGTATTGGTTATTGGGGAGTATACAGATGTTTTCAAGGGGGATTTTTTCTGGTCGGTCGGGGGGGGGGTCGTGGGTTATATGGGAGGATCTTTCCATGAACGAAGTTTTCATGGGAGAAGGAACATTGCTATGAAGGGGGTGCCGGATTTCCCAGCATTATTAAAGAAAAAGATCAGAAATTAAATAAAAAAAAACAAGTTTTTCAACTGAAAGTAAGGAGCAACATCAAAACTTAAAACGAACAGAAACAATTACGTATATGGTTGGGTTCACCCCCTAGTCAATACCTCGATCTTTAAGCCAAAGATTTTTTAGTACTTTCATAAGAGCTATATATTCTAATTAACGGGCTTTGTGATTAAGGGGTCGTTTTTAAAGAATTGGGACAAAACTCGAACTTTAGCGTAAAGAGCAAGGTATTGACTATGGGGCGAACCCCCTAATATATGTATTAAAAATCTATGAATCTAGATGTTCGTTACGTAATTTAATTCGTAAGTTACGTATAATTATAACTAATAAAAACGTTTGTAAATAAAATCAAACAACTTTCGAGAAAGCCATTTAGCCTAACGAAAGTAAACTAATACTAAAATTTAGTTTCAATTATTCATATACGGTTAACTAAAATAAAAACATGTATTAATTCAAAAACGTTCAAAAATTAAATAAAAAAAACAAGTTTTTTTTAACTGAAAGTAAGGGGCGAAATTAAATTTTAAAACGAACAGAAATTATTCCTTATATGAAAGGGGCTGTCCCCTCCTCGACGCCTCGCTCTTTACGCTAAAGTTTGACTTTCTAAAAGCTTTATTTTTTTTAAAAATAAAAAACTTTAGCGTAAATACCGAGGCGGTGAGGAGGGGACAGCCCCTTTCATACACGGAATAATTTCTGTTCATTTTAAGTTTTAACGTCGTTCCTTACATTCAGTCAAAAAAAACTTGTTTTTTTTTTTTATTTCTCATAGAAACAAATCAGGCTTTTGAGGAAATGGGCTTAATGACTCCTTTTTCTGCCATACGTTTAAGGATTAATATGATTGGCTCGCAAAAGCACTTCGCAGACATGAACCGATAAAACTAAAGCACATTGTTTTTGCCACAAAAATATAGGAAAGTGCGCTCTCTCTTTTGCTCTTTGGAGAACAGAAATAAAATTGGTAATTTACATTAGAATGACACAAAGACACTAATGAATTGTGAGATGTCTACGATAGGGGACAAAGCCCCCTATAAAAACACCCGCACCTGTTTGCATAGCCATTGGTAATTCGAGCTCCGATATTCCAAATGTTTCTTTATCTTAGCTGTTATCCTAGTGGTTAGAATTAAGTATCCATTAAAATGCGAAATTTTGCTCTTATCTAATATTTAGAGCATCATTTACAATTTCATAAGCTAACTCGTACGTTAATTTCTATTTAGAATTTATCTAGAATTAACTTTGAATTCAACCTGAGAATTCGATTCATCAAAGAGAATATGTCTAAATGAATCAAGTGTACTTATGAAAGCAAAAAGGAAAGCCGGTCCGGGAATGAGTAATAGTAGTTTTTTTTTTTTTTTTTGCCAAATAATTATCTGTAAAATAGCCTACTATATAAAGATACGAAAGTTGATATCGACCCTCTCTTAGTTTTTATAGACAAATAATGAAAGCTAACAAAATGCAAATTTAGAAACAAATAAGATATTCTAATCCAAAGTTGCCACCCCCTCCAGCTGATTAAAACAGCAGTTTTTTTATGGAAGGCATAGTTGGGATAGTATAGTTAGGCATATTTAGATAGTATAGTCTTAGCTGTGCTTCCGTACTACACTCCAAGTGGATCACTTAGAAAAAAAAAACATTGTTTGTATAGTCGCAGGTGCGGCTTATGCGCATATGTTTCTTCGCCATCGTCTTATATTTAATTTTGTTCTTGTATTTCTCTTTTAATTTTTTTCTATTTTTACTCCACCATTATTTACATCAGTTTAACGAATTAATCAATTAAGGCAACAAGCTAAATTAATCAAAATTAATCAATTTTTTTGAATTGATCGATTAAAATTTAATCAATAAAGTTCAATTAGCCAAAAATATATCAATTAATAAATTAAATTAATCGATTAACCAATAGATAGTTAATTAAAGGAGTAGTTTTTGTTCAATGAAATAAATATGAAAACGACTAATGAAATGAGCGGTCCTTTCAAAAGGTTCTTTGAGTAACATTTTTAAACTGATCAGTTGTTAAGTTTGAACAATGGACGGAGGACGACCTTACCGAGATAGTTGATGAATGCTCGTTTCCGATATTATCGGTCAAGTTACTCATTCTTCTTTGAAGTCATTAACACAGCAAAATAGTAATCTTCTCAAACACCCCCCAATCTTACAATCCTTCATCCCTCCCATCTCATCAAACCCCTTTCAGAGTTATTGATTGTATTTTAGGTAAGTCTCTCATAAGCCAGAATTTTCACCTTTGGGCCTATAATCATAATTAAAAAGTGCCAAAACAATTTAACTCAATATGTAGGGGTGGAATCGAAGATTATAACCTGGCCCTTCAAAAATATGTCGGGGTTATCCCCTACAGTAGTGAAGGCATTTAGAGGTGAGAGTTTCGTTTTGTAAAATTTAGCGCATTTAGCGATTTTTCACGCTCGTGTCTTTTCCTTCCTTTCCAATTAAAGTCAAGAAATCAAGTTTTATATTTATTACCGTGTAAAATTTTCTGAGAAGAGCGATGTAATTGCAAAGCAAAATTGTTGAGGACCCTTAATGTTTCATCCCGTAGAAACATTTCGAGCGTAAAAACTGTTTCTAATTCGCCCTAAGCGAAAAAAAATGCAATACATACACTACTACTACCACTACTACTACTAACAACTCACCGCAGCACCAAACCGCCTAAGGCCAACACAGCTACGCACGCTCCTCCTCCACCCCAATCTATTCAAAGCCTCCCTTTTTACACACGCCCACGAAGTTCCCATTTCCTTTAAATCTTTCTTTATGACTTCCTCCTACCCAAGACGGGGACGACCTGCTTTCCGTTTAGCCCTAGATGGTTGGCCGAAAAGAACAATCTTCGGCAATCTGTCATCCATACACTATAAAGGTCAAGTTCACGGGATAAATTGAAGGCCAACGTTAAGAACGCACTATATTCTGCGATTTTGTAGGAATCGCAGAATATTGTAGGATATGGCTGAAGATAAAGATATTTTTAGGCATAAAACCCAATTTTTTAAGCCTTATCCCTCCCTTACATTTTTTATAAATGCCCTCTCTCCCTGATTATAGGTGCAATCTTGGAAACAACATGATTCTAATCAGAAAAGGTGTAAATGTCTAATTTTAAAGATAAGATCAATAATTCTTTCATAAAATAAATACACATTCAAATAAGGTCAACTTCGAAGGGATGGATATAACCCAGGCACAAAAAAATGAAAAAAAAAGAATAAACCTTAAGAAAAAATATTTTTCAAAATATTATGATTCGGTATAGTAAAAATCCTAAATTTTTTTATCCTTTCTGTAAATCCCTGTCTTCAATATTATTTTTAATACAAAGTAGGCGGGAGTGAAAGCAGCATTTGATTCACCGTATCTGACTTTTCCCAAAAAATCTCAAATGCAACTCATTTGCCTTTTGAACCCTTTGGGCCCACGCGTCCAAATACTATCACTAATTATTGACAAACAACGAATTGACAAACAAACAAAATTTCAAAAAAAGGACTGATCAATTATCCCTAGGGCCTAAATGTAGTCCCTGGAGAACTCTAATATTAATACAAATACTATCACTAATTATTGACAAGCAACAAATTGACAAACAAACAAAATTTGAAAAAAAAAGAACTGTACACTAAATAAAAAAGAGATTCCTCCTAAAAACTATTTATTTGTACTAGTAGAAAGAAGATGTTTCTTATAATTATATTTAAATGACGGAACTGAAAAAGAATCTTTTATTTGCAACGGATTACTGTTCCATAATTTTACCCCAACGTATTAGATAGAAAAGGCTGCTCTTTGCATGTGACGAATATCCAGGATGAGAGAAAAATGTGTAGATGACGACGTTGGATAAGCATGTTAATATGACGATAAATGAAAAAGGACAAGTTGTGTTAGTCCTGGTTGTTAGTTGTGCTTGTACTTGAATCGAATAAATTTAAGAAGAGAAGTTTTTCTGATGAAAGTAAAGAGCAAAGTTGTTTAGAACACGACCAGTCATTCTGATATTTAAATTGCAAGGAGAGGATGTTTTCTATAGCATTCCAATATCTCCTACTGACTGCTGTGATTGTGCCTTATATTTCAGGAAAGAATTGGAGAGGGATGGGGGTGTTAGTTTAAATTAAAAGAAAAGAGAAATTGCAGGATAAGGCTCTGGATTAGACCCCAAAGCCGCGCTGAAATAAAAATTCGGCGGCGGTGGCGCCCGTGGCACCGAAAGTTTTTTGGCGGCACTCCGCCTAATAATTACTGGCGGCACGAGATCATTTTATCGGCGTTTGTTCTATTTTTAGATTTTTTTTGGCTACTTTTAAAAAGTTTTGGAAACCAAATTGGTATCTGTTTTCATCGGAATTCGATCCACAATTTCTTTTTAGCTTAATTACCATGACCGAACCTCGGACAAATTAAGGACGTGACATCAATTTTAACTTCTCAAAAACACTGTTTTTCGTCCAAATGATCGACAGCGAGACCTTAACCTGCCTGATAATTGAACTTATCCGACAAAATAGGCAATTTAAAATTTAATTTAAATTAAGTTTAAAAACTTAAATTAAACAAATTTTCTTGCACCTTAAATCCATGGCTAATTTATGAAACATTAATGGAATCTGATGTGTATATCTCACTTCATGTCTGAATTTCCTGGTCTGGCAACCTGTATTCTACTTTTTTGACTACCCTATCCTTCAACCCCTTACTCTCTACGCTACGGTAGCTATTATTTTTTCATTGCTTCAAGACTGAATCCTATCACTTAAGACTTATATAATAAAAATTTTAAAGTTATAGCCTACATTTCAATAAACTCCTTTGAGAATGAAAGAGCTTACTGATTCTCCTTCCTCTCTCAGCAATTAAGGTAATGTGGTTCTGGACGTACTTGAACATGGCGATGACGGGTAAGCATATCAAAGTTTTACTTTTGCGTATAGAATTTGAAATTGGATTTATTTTTTCTTTTTTTTTTCTTTTTTTTTTTACATAGCCAATTTGTAGAAAACTTAGGATGTTGTTCTTTAAGAGCAGATCGTTTCAATGTATAGTTTTGAATATAAGTCTTGAAACACGAAACATGACACCTAATTTAATGCAATGTGGACCAATCTTATCTTGCAATTTATATTGGATTCTAGAACCCTAAGTAGAACACGGGTTAATAGAATTTATGATGGAAATGGAATCAGATAAACTAGGTTTGTAATACCAGAAAGTGGAGCTCGGACAATTTTAATATAGTAGAACGTGTTTCTAAGAACCTTGGAAATCATTTATATACGGATATCTGAAGTGGTTAAAGTAGTTCCTCTCGTGCAATGCTTCTGTAAAGTTCTTCTCTTTTATTTGTTTTCGAAACATGTATCTAGGCTTTGTAGAATAAATGAATTTATAGTAATTATATGAATATATAGTAAATGAATATATAGTAATTTATAGTAAAGAGGCTCTTCTTGTACGTCTTCCCACGTGAACCCTTAGCTCTAAAAGATTCGGCTACACGCTTACCAGTACACGCATACCAATAACCGACGATTATTAAAGTAAACCCATGACACCAAAAAGGAGTAAAAGGCAACATCTTGTAAAGAAAAGCATTATCTATTAATAAACTTTCAATTCTGGCTTTAAATTTCAGAGTTTAATTTAAATTGTTTTAAATTCCCTGTTTTGTCAATTCTCAGGCAGCTTAAGGAGCCAGAGTTAAAAATTAAAAATACTTAGCTATAATTAAACTCAAGCACTTTCCTTTAAAGCTTTGACAAGCTTGTAGTTATCATGTATAAAAATAAGCTTGTTTACGCGGTGTATACCCAACATAGAACGCTTACTAGTAACGATTGGTCCTGCACCACTGAAAACTCTTTCTGCTGTGGCACTTGCTGCCGGTAACAAAAGAACTTTTCATGCCGAGGCTGCAATCCATGACAGCTGAGAAAAATATCTTTTCCAGAAGGCAATGATTGGACTGATTGCATCAACTAGAACAGGATCTTTTGATCTCCTGGCATGGGCTGCCAAGCCCTGATATAAATCTATCTGACGCCGAATCACATCATCATTTTCATCCTGTTCTGCATCATCGCTCTGAGACATTATTTCATCTATCAGCCTTCTTTTTTTGATGTATGACCAAGAAGAGATTTATAGTTGCTACTCTTCTGAGAAAACATACTAGCCATATTCACACAACTGATTGGGGTAGCTGATCCACCGGCTACACCAGAGATTGCAGCCCCCTCTTTAGGCTATCGAGGGTCTTCTCCTCTTTGTTCAAAAGAATTTCTACTGCACTAAAATGCTCACCACAAATTAAAGTGGAGCGACCTGGAGCATCAATTGGACAAATTCGGTTCACAGGAGATGTGATAAAGTATCTTATGTCAGTTTTCAGCACTAGAATCTTGACCATTTTGAACAAAAATTTCCTTCTTTTCAAGAAGGTTCAGATGCTCATCAATTTCGTTTATCTTGAATGTTTCAAAGTCCAAAAATTCAGCTGTCACCATGAGATCTTCCCTTGGGAAACGAAAGTCAAACTTGTTCCTCATCTTTTCCTTCACAAGCAAAATACAGCTACTATCATTTGTTTGCTCCTCAAGGTGACCTTTTGGGAGGCCCTGACAGAGCAGAGCAATATTTAGGGTGGGAAAGAATTTTTTTTCAATAGCCTAGCCTGTAGTAGAAAAATTTGATAGTAGAGAGCAAAGGTCACGCATCAGTTCATATTCCTCATCATCTAGAACATGGCCAGGTTTCCCAATTTACACAACACATTTGCAAAAGGGTTTTTGTATTGAATAATGCTTTGCATCATACTATATGTCGCATTCCATCTTGTGGGCAAATCCCGTTTTCGGGAACTGTATTGTTCATATCTTGGTAACATAGGAGGCAGATCATGAACAATCTGCACAATGGGCAACTGAGCATCAGTATCAAGATCTTTATCAAAGTCACTGAAGGTTTCAAGTAAAAAAGAGCTCTCTGATCGATCAAGCAGAATCTCCTCTATAAGGTCTGCATCTGTGTAAGTTAGAGCCTTGACGATCAGCCTCGCTTTTCTAACTAATAAGCCAACTTCTTCATCTTAGGCTATCCCATCAATATTTCCCTCTCAATAACAACAGAAAATAATTTGGCGCTTGAAATTTCCAGCGGCGCGCCACCACCATCCGTATCGGCGGTAGCGCACTGAAAGATTTTCGGCGGCACGCCGTCAATTTTCGGAGCGGCTTCAGGAACTACTCTGAATAGGATATTTAAGGGATGAAACAAAAAATTTGAAGCCTTAGCCCTCCCTTGAATATTTCAGGTGCCTGCCCCCCTTCTCGCAACAATTCTACATGCTACCTTGGAGCCAACAGGGCCCTCCTAATCAGGAAACATATGGATGTATAATAATGTCAAAACTATGATAATTTATCCCTTGAGAAGCTGAATTTATTGGTTAAGATTCCAAATCGGGTGGAAATCAAATTGGGGAAAGGAATCTTACCATCAATTTTTTTCATTCAATGCTCTTTCCAAATATAATAATCACTCAGGGTCGTATCCAGGATTTTTGTGGGGGGAGAGGGGGGGTGGTGAAAAAAAATTCGAGGGAGGGGTGTTTTACAAAAAAAATAACAAATACATCAACAATTTGTTTATATTCTTTTTGTTACGTTTTTACTTTACGAGTCGGACAAACATCTCGGGGGGGGGGTCAAACCCCCTATCCCCCATGGGCATGGCCCTGTAATCGCTGTTGCCATAATTGCGTTCCAGTCCCCCCTAATTGGGTCACATGTAGTTCTAGGCTATATGCAATGTTTGTTTATTTTATGCTTATTTCTCATCAGTAATTGGTATTAATGCCAAATCAATCCAAAAAAAGAAAACAGAAAATCCCGAACCCCTTGAAAGAGTTGAAAGAGTTCGTTATAAAATGGTTTAAAACAAGTGTGATTTAGGGTAGGGGCACATTAGGGCTTAAAAGGATCTCCAACATTCGTGTTGGCGTTTGACGGCTTATTGTTGCAATGAATAGCTATTAGTTGCAGTAGTAGTAAGATTTTTCCGACAGCAATAATTGAAAATGTCGTTAAATAATCGTAATGCAAGGATGCTTTTTTTCAGTTGGATTGAATCTGAGAGAATAATAAAGTCAAACTTAAAACAGTCTTTTGAATAGCCAAAACAATTCTTTTATTATAGATATCACGGCATTGATAGCCTTGCGAGCAGGAAGATTAAAGAAACAATTGCTTCAAGAATTAAAATTTTTGCCATTTCCAGCTTCACGGACAATGCAAGTAAAGCATTTATTGGAAACTGTCCACAATATAGACACACCGAATTTTGGCTGCACAAGGAGTGCGGTACAGATAATTATTCTGGGGGCTTTGGGGCCTTTCCTATCTTAAATCCAAGTTATTTTAATCGCTTCCCGCTTTTTATTCAAGCCGCAAATGAAAATATTCTTTGGTACTGGTGCATTATATGGTCACTTCTAAAAAGTCAAGTTTGGTTAATGCTAATTAAATAAAATAGGATGAATACATAATAGTTTATAAACAAATTTGGGCTATATATTTTTAAATTAGGGGGGGGGGGGCATAGCTTGTAATAAAAACATAACCTAACCTAACCTAGGTTCCTTTCCTCCCCCTAAACCACTCAAAACAACAGTTTAAATATCGTAAACGCAATGAAAACCACGCTTTGCATTGCATTTCTCTATAGCGATCTATTGCAATCACAGTTATATAATTAGCAGTATGATCTTTCCCTATCTCACCCATTATAAAAACCCGGACCGAGGTGCGAGTGCTCCAGAGAACGTATAAACATAAGCGGCATTAGATCTTTTCACGGGTAGACAAAGAATAATCACCTACGGAAAAATTACTGACAAAACCACTTGACCGGCTCACCAATAAGTGGACAATAAGTGCACAAATAAGTGGGAGGAGCTTTTTGTTCGCACCGAGAATGAAGAGCCAGAAATCATCTGCGGTAAACTTACTGGATAATTATATAAACTGTGATTGCAATTAACCCGTCTAGTGGGTTTTTCGTGACTGGTTTCCTTGTAAACGACCATATAGCGCACTAGTACCTATTCTTTTTTATTAACAGCCCCCACCCCGCAAAAAAGTTCTTGCATATATATTTGACGTACTAGATGCAGCGAAAGGACCGACTTTAGACATTTCTTAGAGTCAGTACAAAGGAATCTGGTGTGGATTTAAACCACCACCTTCGCTGAGGTCGAGCAATAGCCATTCAAGGCAATGACCATTCAGACAAGGAAATATTGCATCAACGTTGCAATCAAGGTAAGGCAAAAAGCTGTGTAAAATTTGGAACCAGGTGTCTAATAATGCAGCCTTAACTTTTTCTTCTAACCAGAATTAGATGTTCCTTCTTGCCCTCCATCGTTCAAACGGTTCAGACTTCAGATATAATACCAGACAATTCTTATTACAGATTAATTTTAAAAAGAAACAAGTTTTTCTGATGGATTTAAAGATCGAAGTTGAAACTTAAAACGAACAAAAATTATTGCTCCACAGTTCATCTAACATATATCGATAAAACTAGGAAAAATAAACCAACTGATGATATTTACCTATACTTGTGTGACTATAGAAAACTAGCGCTTCACTGAAAACACAAAAGCCAAGCATAAAAAAATAAGAATATTGATTTAGCGGTCAAAAGTGAGAACGTAGCCTGACAACTACAATCTAATCTATAACACTTTTAATAGTCTTACACCAGCTGTGATATCAGTAACGTTCAGTATACAATTAAATTATCTTAAAAAACTTAAAGCGTATGAATAAATGTTATTGTAATAGCCGCAGTCAATGAAGAGCATACAAAAATAATGGATAGATTTATCAGGTAACATCTTGGTCTCGCCAGCTATAATACCAGTAGTGAGTAATATACAATTTTAAATTGTAAAAAACACTCTTTACTAATACTCGAAATGAAGAAAAAAAAAAAAACATAAAATGAACTCCGGAAATCCGGTTATTTTTCTCTATGCAACGGAGAATTTCAAGTTATGATACCAATTCTAAAGCTAGTCCATAGTCCTAATACGGCTTTTCTTCGGACTTTTCTGCAAGTTATCATGAAATGTCCCTCTCACCAAATCGAGAGCCAATCATTAGACTAAGCTCATTGTGCAGAAGCGATACCAAACTAAACGAAAAAGAAAATTTAGCATCAGCCCTAAAATGCTTCATTTTAATACCGTGAAAATTGTCCTTACTCGGTTCACTTTTACTGTACCAAAACTCCTGTCTTTAGTAAATTGTTATTTTACAATAACATCCCCTTTTAAAATTTATCCCGGAAAGTTCCCCCTGAAACTTTCCTTCCCATGTAAAATTCTTCGCGTGGAAAAACCCCCTGTCTGCAACCCCCCCGCCTAGAAAATGCCCTTATATTTCACAATAACAAATACTAGGCTATATATGGCAAATTGAGTAACTTGCAACCCTTTCTTCGGAGACTATGATAACCAAAAGAAACAATAGATTGACACATTCAAATAATTGGATTTATTGTTTTTTTGAAATACTAAATGAAAATGTAAACCATTTTTTTTTTATCCACGAATTATCAGGAAAAAAAATCACGCTCAAAATCGCTCAAATTTTGGTGCCTAATCGTGATTCTTTTTTTTTTTTTTTTTTTTTTGGGTAGTGGGAAAAACAGTATTGGTTAAGAATTACCGTGGTCAGCCTTAACAAAGACAGGCTCTCCAAATAATTATATAGAAGGCACAAAACTATGATTTTGTAAAAATGCCCGAATGCCCGAAAAAAAAGAAAAATGCCCAATAAGGGACTAGAACACTTGACATCCCGATTTACATTCCATAACTCTACCGACTTAGCTAACATGCCTAGAAACTCAATTTCAATTATTGATAGTTTTAGCGCCACAATAGCATAACTTACAGCCCTTTCCCCAGGGACTATGGAGGGCCATGTCATCACCAAAGGCATAGTTATTGGACCTTTCAACTATACGGAGCAAAATAACTATCTCAAAATTTTTATCGGACGGTTTTGGTGGAAGGGAGCCGGGGGGGGGGGTTAGCTGTCCTCCAATTATTTTGGTCAGTTAAAAATGCCACTAGAACTTTTAATTTCTGTTCGAATGAGCCATTAAAAATCTCTCTATGATATTCTGGTAGCCCGCTTGCCCTGCTAGAAAAAAAGGGAGACACAATAGTACCACCCATGCAAAAGAGCGACTCTCCTTGTTCTTATAGATGGAGGAGTCCGTTCTGATTTCGACAGGTTTCAGGCTCTTTTTCGAAATCACCATAAATTTGTTTTCGCAATAAACTTTTACTTTTAAGATTAACCGAAATAATAGTTACAATTCATGAATGAGTGTCAGATGGCAATCTTTTCTCATGTGGAAGTTTTTTTTTTCAAAACAGGTTTTCCAACTTTTGGTTACTATGGGCTGTGGCTCACTCCTTACTAGGTTGCAGCTACTGCTGAAACCGTGATATACCATTAATAAGAACAGAATTTTTGTTCGAACCTCTACCACCCCATCCCTCGTCGTCCAAAAAAGTTCATATGGATCATCAGGCACATTTTTACAACACGCACACAGTCAATAAAAAAAAAAGAGAAAAACCTTTCACTGAAACAAACTATCTTGAAAATAAGGAAAAAAAAATAATTAAAAACCGAAAAAAAATTTAACATGATTCATTTATCTCCTGCCTGTCATGAACTACTTTTGGTTGAAGAAGTTCAATATTGATCTGGTTATAAATTAACCGTTGATCTGACTGAAAAAAAAATTAATTCAAATATTATTTGCTTGTCAAAACAGATTGCGAGAGTAAAAAAATACACTTTTTACGTCATCCTTAATTTCTCCATGTGCCCTAGACATGAATGATATTAAATGCAATCAGAACTAGCGCGGAAGAACGTACACTAGGGGGGGCCTCAAAGGTAGACCCCCTCCCCGAAAACCTAAATTTTCCTTGACTTCCGGCCGTTTTTAATGCAAATCATCCGAGAAACTTATTTTCTTGTCCCTCCCTCAAAAAGTCCTGCGTACGCACCTGCTAGTGCAGTCCATTTTTTTTTTACTTTCGTTGTTAAAAATCCTATCAGTCACTGAAACAATTGCTTAAAAGACTTTCACTATGGTGGCATTTTAGAAATCCATTAAAGAGAATGTTAAATTTACAAGAAACAGCTAAAAGAACCTCCTGTGGGTCAAAACTAGGTCAAGTGAATTTTGACCTAATTCATTTTAATCGGTCCTAATTTTCCTTTACACAGTGACAACATTCCAAGTAGGGGACCAGCTGAACCGTATTTTTAAGACAAAACCATGTAAACTATCTTCAAATTTTAAAGTGGTATTTAACATGTTCTCACTGTTTCTTGAAAAATGACTCAGTACTCTGTGTATCAAACAGTTCGTAGTAACAAACTGTAAGTACGGAGTAAAAAAAATTAAAAATGCTGAAAAAAATATAAATGTTTTTACTTTTATAACTTTAATAAATCAAATAATATTACAATTTTGATTACTAACTATCAGTACATGTATACTAAACTGACAATGCACATTCATTTGTATTTTTTTAGTAAAGTGCAAATTTTGTTCTGGCCTGGGGGAGGCACAGGGGTTTTGAGCCCAACTTATTCATTTATTTATCGATGCTGATTTGTGGTAGTTTCATGCTTGGTAAATTATTTGATTTTATTTTTGCTCATTTTTGGTTTAATGGAGTTCTTTACTTTTCTTTGAAAAACTTATTTTGTGGAAAAAGCCTTTTTTAATTAATTTATGTTCGTTTTATATTGACATAGTCTTTTAAGGGAAAAAGAAAATAATACTTAAAATCTTTTCGTTTTTTTAAGACTATAGTTTGGCCTGGTATTTGTATGCTGGAGGAAAGTTTTCAGCAATTCTTAAGAAAATGCACCGTTTCAAAAATCTGGACACAAATAGTAGCGTTTAATTTAGTTTCATACCTCCTCTAGTTGACCTGTAATGGAAATCTTGATACCATTCGCAAAACAATCTGTTTACTTTCTTTGATAGTTTGATACACTTACGCTATTTTGATTTGGTTAAATTTTAAGAGCAGAAGTAGCCCCAAAAGTTTGAACATAATACCCTCAGTCGTTCTTGGGATACTGCTGAGAAGCCTTATTGAGAATTACCGTAAACACAGTGCATTTTGATTTAATCAGTAGGGATGCACAAGAAGGTACAGGGGGGACAACGCACATGCGCACTCCAACGACGTAGAATACTAACGAGACAAGATTATTGATCTACTAACTGTACAAGATCACGTGTCTCTTTCTAGGCCAATCAGGGACTTAGAATACTGCGGGGAAAATACACATGCGCACTGAATACGAGCATGAAAATGTTATTGATCCACAACGGGACAAAATCATGTTTCTCTTTCTAGACCAATCAGAGATGTTCCTACACCTAATGAATGCTGCGGGGAATCCATATTTCTAGGAAATTGATTTACATAATCGACAATAATGAAAATCTGACGGGGAGTTCTAATGTATCATGAGGGGAATTAAGAAACAATATGGCTTCTCTGCTTTAGTGTCAGAGATAAATTCTGGAATTAATATTCTTTCGAAGCCTTTATAGTATAACTAGGAACACCTTAGATAATTTTCAGAAATACAAACGAGATACAAGGGGATTCAATAAATTTAACTTGGGAATTGTTTCCCGGGAAATTTAACTGTGAAAGTGCAAGGAAGCCAAAACAAAAGAACATTAAGAAATTAATTTTAGGGGAGTATTTGGGCGAAACAGATTGAGACATTTTAGGGACTTTTTGGGTGAAACAGCTTGAGACATTTTAGAGGATGATTTTGGGTGAAAATCAGTGGTCGCTATAATAGACAAGTACACAATATCGGATTAGTGAGACGATTATGAATTTGAACATTAAGGACAACGACCATCAATGACCCTAGCCATCAAGGACCTCAACCTCCAAGGTCCCCTATCCCAACCCCCAAGGGCCACCCTCTCCCCAACTTCCTCCCCCTCCATTTTTTATAATCCTTTTTTTTGCACGCTTGAGACACAGAAGGGCACCCCCTCCCCCCTTTTTTTTGCCCCCCCCCACATTTTTAATATTTTTTTGCGCGCTTGAGACACAGAAGGACCCCCTCCCCCCCACTTTTTTGCCCTCCCCCCCAACATTTTTAATACTGTTTTGCGCGCTTGAGACACAGAAGGGCCTCCCCCTACCCCAAACATTTTGGGCCCCTCCCCACATTTTTAATACTTTTTTTTGCGTGCTTGAGACATAGAAATTAACAAACAAAAGAAGGTTTTTCAGCTAAAGCAGGGAACAAGTTTAAAACTTTTCCAACAACGCACACACAACATGAGAAGAAACCTAGCAAAGGAAGCAAGAAACAACAGACTTTCACACAAGTAAAGTCATGAACCAGCATAAGTAAAAATACCAAATCATAAGTTTCCAGCAACACACACACAACATGAGAAGAAACCTATCAAGGGAAGCAAGAAACAACAGACTTTCACACAAGTAAAATCATGAACCAGCATAAGTAAAAATATCAAATCATAAGTTTCCAACAACACACACGCAACCTGAGAAGAAACCTAGCAAGGGGAGCAAGAAACAACAGACTTTCATACAAGTAAAATCATGAACCAGTATAAGTAAAAATACCATTTCATAAGTTTCCAACAACACACACACACAACATGAGAAGAAACCTAGCAAGGGAAGCAAGAAACAACAGACTTTCACACAAGCAAAATCATGAACCAGCATAAGTAAAAATAACAAATCATTAATTTCCTACAACAAACACACCATGTGAAGAAACATAGCAAGGGAAGCAAGAAACAACAGACTTTCACACAAGTAAAATCATGAACCAGCATAAATAAAATACCAAATCATAAGTTTCCAACAACACACACACAACATGAGAAGAAACCTAGCAAGGGAAGCAAGAAACAACAAACTTCCACACAAGTAAAATCATGAACCGGCATAAGTAAGAAATACCAAATCATAAGTTTCCAACAACACACACACAACATGAGAAGAAACCTAGCAAGGGAAGCAAGAAACAACAGAATTTCACACAAGTAAAATCATGAACCAGCATAAGTAAAAATACTAAATAATAAGTTTCCAACAACACACACACAGCATGAGAAGAAACCTAGCAAGGGAAGCAAGAAACAACAGACTTTCATAAACGTAAAATCATGAACCAGCATAAGTAAAAATATCAAATCATAAGATTCCAACAACACACACACAATATGAGAAGAAACCTAGCAAAAGAAGCAAGAAACAACAGACTTTCACACAAGAAAAATCATGAACCAGCATAAGTAAAAATACCAAATCATAATTTTCCAACAACACACACACACAACATGAGAAGAAACCTAGCAAGGGAAGCAAGAAACACCAGACTTTCACACAAGTAAAATCATGAACCAGCATAAATAAAAATACCAAATCATAAGTTTATAACAACACACACACAACCTGAGAAGAAACCTAGCAAAGGAAGCAAGAAACAACAGACTTTCACACAATTAAAATCATTAACCAGCATAAGTAAAAATACCAAATCATAAGTTTTCAACAACACACACACAACATGAGGAAAAACCTAGCAAGGGAAGCAAGGAACAACAGACTTTCACAGAAGTAAAATCATGAACCAGCATAAGTAAAAATACCAAAACATAAGTTTCCAACAAAATACACACAACATGAGAAGAAACCTAACAAGGGACGCAAGAAACAACAGACTTTCACACAAGTAAAATCATGAACTAGCATAAGTAAAAATACCAAATAATAAATTTCCAACAACACACACACAACATGAGAAGAAAAATACCAAGGGAAGCCAGAAACAACAGACTTTCACACAAGTAAAATCATGAGCCAGCATAAGCAAAAATACTAAATCATAAGTTTCCAACAACACACACACAACATGAGAAAAAACATAGCAAGGGAGGCAAGAAACAACAGACACTCACACAAGTAAAATTATTAACCAGTATAAGTAAAAATACCAAATCATAAGTTTCCAACAACACGCACACAAAATGAGAAGAAACCTAGCAAGGGAAGCAATAAACAACAGACTTTCACATTAGTAATATCATGAACAAGCATAAGTAAAAATACCAAATCATTAGTTTACAACACCACACACACAACATGAGAAGAAACCTAGCAAGGGAAGCAAGAAACAACAGACTTTCACACAAGTAAAATTATGATCCAGCATAAGTAAAAATGCCAAATCATAAGATTCCAACAACACACACACACAACATGAAAAGAAACCTAGCAAGGGAAGCAAGAAACAACAGACTTTCAAACAAGTAGAATCATGAACCAGCATAAGTAAAAATACCAAATCATAATTTTCCAACAACACACAACTTTCACACACGTAAAATCATGAACCAGCAAAAGTAAAAATACCAAATCATAAGTTTCCAACAAAATACATACAACATGAGAAGAAACCTAACAAGGGAAGCAAGAAACAACAGACTTTCACACAAGTAAAATCATGAACTAGCATAAGTAAAAATACCATCTCATAAGTTTCCAACAACACACACACACCATGAGAAGAAACATAGCAAGGGAAAGCCAGAAACAACAGACTTTCACACAAGTAAAATCATGAGCCAGCATAAGTAAAAATACCAAATCATAAGTTTCCAACAACACACAAACAACATGAGTAAAAACCTAGCAAGGGAGGCGAAGAACAACAGACATTCACACAAGTAAAATCATGAACCAGTATAAGTAAAAATACCAAATCATAAGTTTCCAACAAAACGCACACAAAATAAGAAGAAACCTAGCAAGGGAAGCAAGAAACAACAGACTTTCACACAAGTAATATCATGAACAAGCATAAGTAAAAATACCAAATCATAAGTTTACAACAACACACACATAACATGAGAAGAAACCTAGCAAGGGAAGTAAGAAACAACAGACTTTCACATACGTAAAATCATGAACCAGCATAAGTAAAAATACCGAATCATAAGATTCCAACAACACACACACAACATGAGAAGAAACCTAGCAAGAGAAGCAAGAAACAACAAACTTTTACACAAGTAAAACCATGAACCAGCACAAGTAAAAATACCGAAACATAAGTTTCCAACAACACACACACGACATAAGAGGAAACCTAGCAAAGGAAGCAAGAAACAACAAACTTTTATACAAGTAACATCATGAACCAGCATAAGTAAAAAATACCAAATCATAAGTTTCCAACAACACACACACAACAAGGGAAGAAACATAGCAAAGGAAGCAAGAAACAACAGAGTTTCACATAAGTAAAATCATGAACCAGCACAAGTAAAAATACCAAATCATAAGTTTCCAACAACACACACACAGCATGAGGAAAAACCTAGCAAGGGAAGCAAGAAACAACAGACTTTCACACAAGTAAAATCATGAACCAGCCTTAGTAAAAATACTAAATCATAAGTTTCCAACAACACACACACAACATGAGAAGAAACCTAGCAAAGGAAGCAAGAAACAACAGACTTTCACACAAGTAAAATCATGAACCAGCAAAAGTAAAAATACCAAATCATAAGTTTCCAAAAAAATACATACAACATGAGAAGAAACCTAGCAAAGGAAGCAAGAAACAACAGACTTCCACGCAAGTAAAACCATGAAACATCCTAATTAAAAATATACAAACATAAGTTTCCAACAACACACACAACATAAGAATAAACCTAGCAAAGTAAGCAAGAAAAAACACACTGTCACACAATTAAAATCAATAAACATCATATGTAAAAATACCAAATAATTAGATTCCAACACCAACCACGCGACATGGGAAGAAACATAACAAAGGAAGAAAGAAAAAGAAAACTTTCACACAAGTAAAATCATGAACAAGCACAAGTAAAAATACCAAATCATACGTTTCCAACAAGACACACATAACATGAGAAGAAACCTAGCAAGGGAAGCAAGAAACAACAGACTTTCAAACAAATAAAATCCTGAACCATCATAAATAAAAATATCAAATCATAAGTTGCCAAAAACACACATACAACATGAGAACAAATCTAGCAAGGGAAGCAATAAACAACAGACTTTCACGTAAGTAAAATCATGAACCAGCATAAGTAAAAAACACCAAATCATAAGTTTCCAACAACACACACACCGACATGAGAAGAATCTAGCAAAGGAAGCAAGAAACAACAGCCTTTCACACAAGTAAAATCATGAACCAGCACAACTAAAAATACCAAATCAAAAGTTTCCAACAAGACCTAATGTCCAAAACTTTAAACTACGTTGAATAAAATGGCTATTTAAAAAGTTTGATTGGATGTGTTTTGGGAAAAGGTGGGCATAAGAAGGGGGTTAGTTGCCCTCAAATCACTTTCGACTATTAAAAAGGGCACTATCCCTTTGAATTTCCAATTGAATGAGCCATTTTTGAAGATTCTACGACAAAGATTTCAAAAAAACCTTATATGCCCCCAGGGCATAACTTATAACCCTTGCCCTGAAGACTGTAAGGGGAGTGTCCTGCTCAAAGGTTTAATTTCCTGAACTTTAAACTGCGAGGATCAAAATGGCTATCTCAAAATTTTAATTGGATGTGTTTGGGGAACAGTGGGCGTCGACAGGGGGTTATTTGCTTTCCAATCCATTTCAACTAGTAAAAATGTTACTAGGCCTTTCAATTTCCAATCGAATGAGCCCTTTTTGTAGTTTCTGCAACTACCCGTTCTAAAAAAACCATATATGTCCCACGGACATAACTTACAACCCTTGCCCTGAAGGCTCTGGGGGTGTTGTCATCCTCAAAGACTTAATTTCCAGAACTTAAAACTACGTTAAATAAAATGGCTATCTCAAAATTTTGATTGAATGTGTTTGGGGAAAAGGTGGGCGTGAGAGGGGAGTTAGTTGCCCTCCAATCATTTTCGACTATTAAAAAGGGCACTAGCCCTTTGAATTTCCAATCTAATGAGCCTTTTTTGAAGTTTGTACTACAACGCCTTCTATAAAAACCTTATATGCCCCAAGGGCGTAACTTACAACCCTTGCCCTGAGGTCTGTGGGGGAGTGTCCTCCTCACAAACATAATTTTATTTGGAAATCAACTACGCTGAACAAAATGGCAATATCAAAATTTTGATTGGATGTGTTTCAGGAAATGGTGGGCTTGGAAAGGGTGTTAGGTGCCTTCCAATCACTTTCGACTATTAAAAAGGGCACAAACCACTCCAATTTCAAATTGAAAGAGCCCTTTTCGAAGTTTCTACGACAACTTCTTCGATACGAAGTGCCCTGCTCTAAAGTAAAAGAATAATGAATAATACATTGTGCCAACATCGTGCTTATATGCCCCCAGGGCATAACTCAAAACCCTTGCCCCGAGGGTTGTGGGGGAGTGTCCTCCTGAAAAAAATATTTTCTATTCGGAAATCAACTACCCTGAACAAAATGGCTATCTCAAAATTTTGATTGGATGTTTTTGGGGGAATGATGGGCGTGAGGGGAGGGGCTAGATGCCCTCCAATCACTTTTGACTATCAAAAAGGGCACTAGCCACTCCAATTTCCAATCGAATGAGCGCTTTTCGAATTTTCTACGACAGCTCCTTCGATAAGAAGTGCCCTGGTATGGAAAAAAACAAAAATAAAAATAAATAAATAATACATTGTGCCAACATTGTTCTTTACTTAGGCAGCGCGATTGCGCTAACCTATGGTATAAGATTCGTGAAGTTTTGTATTACCCATCAAAAGCTAAGAAATATACCTGATTTAAAAAAAAATGGAGAAACACATCAAAAGTCAAGATATCTCAATAAAAATCACACCATCGCACTCGTTGCATCATTTACCCTACTGTGGAGGTTTTAAGTTCCATCTCCTAAATATGGATTTTTTTTGCCAGAAGAAAGATCAGGAATGTTGTTTTATTTGTTCGTATTTTTTTCGTGTTTATTTATTTTTTTATTTACCCAGGGGTGATCGTATCAAGCCAAAAGCCCTAGAATATCGGGAGAAGGTTCATTATAACGGAAATTAAAAGTTCTTGTGACTTTTGTAAGTGACTAAAAAGGTTTAAGGGTAGCTAGTCCAGTCCCACGCCCTTTTCCCCCCAAAGTCGTCCGGTCAATATTTTGAGATAGTTATTTTGTTCAGCATAGTGGAAATGTCCGATAACTATACCTTTGGGAATAACACACCCCCTAACAGCCGTATTAGTAACAGTTCAATAGGGAAAATCCTTTTCTTAGACGGTGAATTAGTGATTGAGACACTGAAATTAGACAGTGAAATATCCAGAGATTATTTTTGGGGGTTCACTGTCTAATAAAAGGATTTTCCCTATTAAACTATTGTTTATATGGCATGAAAAGGCAGTATGGTCTTCGAAAACACCTTCCCCCACAGCCCCTGGGGAAAACGCTGCAAGCAATGAAATTTTTTCATTGTCTACGCTTTGTATTTGAAATTAAGAAGTCTACAGACATTTTTCGGGGGGGATTTTCCATGGGGAGAATTTTCCAATTGAATGTTCCATTCTAAGTTTGACTTTTTGTTCCAATTCTTTAAGAGCAACTCCTGAAACACAAGGGCCGTTTAATTATTGTAAACAGTGTAAATACTTGTAAACAGTTTAAACAGTGTAAATACTTGTAAACAGTTTGTAAACGTAAATAGGTAGTATAAATAGTGTAACAGGTATTCATTATAGTGTAAGTAAGTGTTTATTTTCGATTCTGAAAATACTCTAAGGATAAACGTGAGAATTCCGTTCCTGGGATATTGCATCTATATCATTTTTAATACCTGGTTGTAATCGAACTTTTTTATTTAGCTCAACAGCAAAAGATGTAGTAGCAGTAGTAGCCCTGAAAGTTTGAACTTAATACCCTCGGGCATTCCTGATATTTTTCTGATAAAGCCTATTGACAACCGGCATGGAAATTGTGTGTGTTTTAATTTAGTTCAAAATCCCCCTCAACGTTCTGTAAAATTTTCATTTAATACCCTTGGCCTTTTAGGGGACCTAGGGTCAAACATGCCTCCCTTTCCCAACGACAAACCCTGTATTAGACAACGGACAACTCCCAATTGAATAAGCCCTTCCGAAGTTTCCGGGAAAACACCTTCCATACAATGTGGCCTGTTGGAAAAAAATAATACATTTAAGCCATATCGCTCTTTACTTAGGTGGCCCTATTGCAATGCCGATGAAAATTGTTCCAATTCATCCCGCCCTTCCTATGTAAATCAGTTCGTGGGAACACACTTCAGGGAAGGAGCGAATCGGCCCAACAGTAACTGAAACTTTAAAAACGAAATTTTGATATGAATAAACGCAACAAAACAATTGGCTTTTCATCCTGACTCCAGATATGTAAAATTTATCAATTAATGTTACCTATCAAATACCAAAAGCTTGATAAAATGTGTGTGATTTCCGAAAAAGGGGAAACACCCCCCAAAAGGGATAGTAGTAGCCCCGAAAGTTTCAGCTTAATACTACCAGTCGTTCTCGATATTGCTGAGGTGTCTTATTTGCAACCTTACACACAACGCCTTTTGATTTATTTATAAAGCAACACTTAGTTTTAAAGGACAATGGGCCAGTTACATAATTGTGAGGGGTTGACATACCCAATATCCATAAAGATATCGTTACTGGACCGTTCTACTATGCTGAACAAAATGTCTGTCTCAAAACTTTGATTGAATGTGTTTGGAAAATAAATGGGCTTGGGAAGAGGGCTGCTTGCCTTCCAATCTCTTTGGACTCTTGAAAAGGGCACTAGAACTTTTATTTTAGTTCAACATCTGCCTAAATATTCCTTGAAAGCTTCACCTTAATGCTCTTAGCTTGCGTAGTAGCAATAGTTATAGCAGTATTTTGAACGAAATGGCAATCTCACAATTTCGATCGGATGCATTTGGGGAAAAGAGGATGTCAGGGAGGAGGTGGGCTAGTTGCCCTCCTTCACTTTCGACTCTTAAAAGGGAACTAGAACTTTGAATTTCCTATCAAATAAGCCTCCTTTAAAGTTCACACAACCACCCCTTCCATAAAAACCTTATACATCCCCGGGGCATAGCTTACAACCCTTGCCCTGAGGGCCTTGGGATTTTGTCATTCTCAAAGACATAATTCCCGAACCTTTCAACTTTGTTGAACAAAATGGCTATCTTAAATTTTTGATTGGATTTTTTCGGGCAAATGATTGGCGAGGAGAGGGGCTGGCCACCCTCTAATCACTTTTGACCATTAAAAAGGTCACTAGAACTTTGAATTTTCAATCGAATGAGCCCCTTTCGAAGTTTCTATTACAACTCCTTCTATAGTCTTGTCGCTTAGTCCACAAAACAGGATGGTTCGTGCAAATTTGGAAAAAAGTGTGAAACTTCGTCGACATATGCAGTTTGATGTGCTCTTTTGAATGAGACTGGGACACAATCGACCCGATCAAACCTACGGGGAGGGGGGAACAGGGGGTAAAAGTCACCCAAAGGGGGGAAATGCGAAAAAGCATCTTTTTGCCTATATCAGAGTAGTATTGATATAATATAAGGTATGAGACAGGCAGGAAATTACTGGTACAATCTAAGGTAGCAGACAGTCTCCCCATATAGCTATAACGATTACAAGCGGGGTGTCTCCCATATAGCTACAAAGCTTACAATAAGACAATCCCGCCAATACAAGCAGACAGTGTAATGACCGGAATTCAACCACCGTGAAAATTCGTGTTGATCTGTGTTCAAAGTGCGTGATGATTCCTTTGTATGAAATTATGAAATTCTTTTTGTAATTTAATTTGTTAGGCATGGTTGACTTATATGTTTAACCTTGAACTAATTTACATAAATTAATTTATTATTAATTAATTTACATAATTACATTAATTTACATAATTACATTATTTATTTATTTATTTATTCTTTAATAGTTTTTTTTTATTGATGTCATTTTATTGTACTCTAATGATGCTATTTTTCTTTTCCAATGATATGATTTTTTACATTCTAAGTATCTTCCCATTGATTTATATGAAATTTGTGTTTGATGTAGGAGTGGAACGTGAGACCCGTAATTTCCTATGGTAAATGAACGAAACGTTAAGTGACTGAATGAGCAAGTCTTTAAACATATTATAATTTTAGAAATACCTACATTGAATTGTTTCTGGGACATTGCCCAACTGATGTTAAGCTTCACAATATCGCAACTGGTTCATTCCATTGAACAGTTCAAGCACATTCGAATTATCAAGTTGATTTTTGATAGTTGTTAAAAGTGACATGTTTCGGGGTATTTTTATGGCAGCAACGTGAGAATATGCACACCACGGTGATTTGAGATGCATAATAGACAAACGTTCTCTTCTGATACTTGGACCCCACATCCTACCACTGCATTTCAACCCTATCCCTCCAACCTCCCTTCCGCCCCTAGCCCCCCCCCCTCCCTCGAACCCTCCCCCCCCCAACGTTTTTTTTTTTAACTTTTTTTTTCAAAGTTCAGTTTGGATTTTTACATTCTCTTGATTTTTCAAAGTTCATTTTGAATTTCTTTCATTGAAATGCAAGAGTTGGATTATTTCGGTAGTGTTTTGTCGTGGTTTACCTTGTTACAGTTACATTATCTTAATTTTTCAAATTTCATTTTGAATTTCTTTCGTTGAAATGCAAGAGTTGTAATATTTCAGTAGTGTTTTGTTGTGCTTTATCTTGTCACAGTTACAATCTCTTGATTTTTCAAAGTTCATTTTGACTTTCTTTCATTGAAATGCAAGTGTTGGAATATTTCAATAGTGTTTTGTCGTGGTTTACCATGTCACAGTTAAATTCTCTTGATTTTTCAAAGTTCATTTTGAATTTCTTTCATGAAATGCAAGAGTTGAAATATTTCAGCAGTGTTTTATCGTGGTTTACCTTGTCCCAGTTACATTCTAATGATTTTTCAAAGTTCATTTTGAATTTCTTTCCTTGAAATGCAAGAGTTGGAATATTTCAGTAGTGTGTTGTTGTGCTTTACCTTGTCACTGTTACATTCTCTTAATTTTTCAAAGTTCATTTTTGATTTCATTCGTCGAAATACAAGAATTGGAATATTTCAGTAGTGTCTCGTTGTGCTTTACCTTGTCGCAGTTACATTCTCTTGATTTTTCAAAGTTCATTTTGAATTTCTTTCGTCAAATGCAAGAGTTTGAATATTTCAGTAGTGCTTTATCGTGTTTTACCTTGTCCCCGTTACATTCTGTTGATTTGTCAAAGTTTAGTTTGGTTCTCCTTCCTTGAAATGCAAGAGTTGGAATGTTTCAGTAGTATTTTGTCGTGGTTTACCTTGTCACAGTTATATTCTTTTCATTTTTCAAAGTTTGTTGTGGGTTTCTTTCGTTGAAATCCAAGAGTTTGATTATTTCAGTAGTGTTTTGTTGTGGTTAATCATGTCACGGTAACATTCTCTTAATTTTTCAAAGTTCATTTTGTGTTTATTTCTTTGAAATTCAAGAGTTGGATTATTTCAGTAGTGTCTTGTTGTGCTTTACCTTGTCACAGTTACATTCTCTTGATTTTTCAAAGTTCATTTTGGATTTCTTTCGTTGAAATGCAAGAGTTGAAATATTTCAGTAGTGTTTTGTTTTGGTTTACCTTCTCACAGTTACATTTTCTTGATTTTTCAAAGTTCATTGTGGATTTCTTTCGTTGAAATGCAAGAGTTGGATTATTTCAGTAGTGTCTTGTTGTGCTTTACCTTCTCACAGTTACATTCTCTTGATTTTTCAAAGTTCATTTTGGATTTCTTTCGTTGAAATGCAAGAGTTGGATTATTTCAGTAGTGTCTTGTTGTGCTTTACCTTCTCACAGTTACATTCTCTTGATTTTTCAAAGTTCATTTTGGATTTCTTTCGTTGAAATGCAAGAGTTGGATTATTTCAGTAGTGTCTTGTTGTGCTTTACCTTGTCACAGTTACATTCTCTTGATTTTTGAAAGTTCATTTTTGATTTCTTTCGTTAAAATGCAAGAGTTGAAATATTTCAGTAGGGTCTTGTTATGGTTTACCTTCTCACAGTTACATTTTCATGATTTTTCAAAGTTCGTTTTGGATTTCTTTCGTTGAAATGCAAGAGTTGGAATATTTCAGTAGTGTCTTGTTGTGCTTTACCTTGTCACAGTTACATTCTCTTGATTTTTCAAAGTTCATTGTGGATTTCTTTCGTTGAAATGCAAGAGTTGGAATATTTCAGTAGTGTCTTGTTGTGCTTTACCTTCTCACAGTTACATTCTCTTGATTTTTCTAAGTTCATTTTGTATTTCTTTCGTTAAAATGTAAGTGTTGGAATATTTCAGTAGTGTTTTGTAGTGGTTTAACTTGTCATAGTAACATTCTCTTGATTTTTCAAAGCTCCTTTTGGATTTTTACATTCTCTTGATTTTTCAAACTTCATTTTGAATTTCTTTCATGAAATGCAAGAGTTGGAATATTTTAGTAGTGTCTTGTTGTGCTTTACCTTGTCACTGTTACATTCTCTTAATTTTTCAAAGTTCATTTGGTATTTCTGTCGTTGAAATGCAAGAGTTGGAATATTTCAGTAGTGTTTTTCTGTGCTTTCCCTTGTCACAATTACATTCTCTTGATTTTTCAAAGTTGATTTTGAATTTCTTTCCTTGAAATGCAAGAGTTGGAATATTTCAGTAGTGTTTTGGCATGGTTCACCACATCACTGTTACATGCTCTTGATTTTTCAAAGTTCATTTTGAATTTCGTTCGTGAAAGGCAAGAGTTGGAATATTTCAGTAGTGTTTTGTCGTGGTTTACCTTGTCACAGTTATATTGTCTTGATTTTTCGAAGTTCATTTTGGATTTTTTTCCTTGAAATACAAGAGTTGGAATATTTCAGTAGTGTTTTTTTGTGGTTTACTTGTCACAGTTACATTCTCATGATTTTTAAAACTTCATTTTTGGATTTCTATCGCTGAAATGCAAGAGTTGGAATATTTTAGTAGTGTTTTGTTGTGCTTTACCTTGTCACAGTTACATTCTCTTGATTTTTTAAAGTTAATTTTTTAATTTCTTTCGTTGAAATGCAAGAGTTGGAATATTTCCGTAGTGTTTTGTCATGGTTTACCTTGCCACAGTTACATTCTCTCGATTTTTCAAATTTCATTTTGAATTTCTTTCATTGAAATGCAACAGTTGGATTATTTCAGTAGTGTTTTGTTATGGTTTACCTTGTCACAGTTACATTCTCTAAATTTTTCAAAGTTCATTTTGAATTTTCTTTCGTTGAAATGCGAGAGTTGGAATATTTCAGTAGTGTTTTGTCATGGTTTACCTTGTCATAGTTACATTCTCATGATTTTTTCAAAGTTCATTTTGAATTTCTTTTATTGAAATGCAAGAGTTGGAGTATTTCAGTAGTGTTTTGTTGTGGTTTACATTGTCAAACTTACATACTCTATATTTTTCAAAGTTCATGTTTTATTTCTTTGGTTGAAATGAAAGAGTTGTACTATTTCAGTAGTGTATTTTTGTGCTTTACCTTGTCGCAGTTAAATTCTCTTTATTTTTCAAATTTCATTTTGAATTTCTTTCGTGAAATGCAAGAGTTGGAATATTTCAGTAGTGTTTTGTTATGATTTACCTTGTCACAGTTACATTCTCTTGAATTTTTCAAAGTTTTTCAAAGTTCATTTTGAATTTCTTTCGTGAAATGCAAGAGTTGGAATATTTCAGTAGTGTTTCGTTGTGCTTTACCTTGTCACAGTTACATTCTCTTGATTTTTTCAAAGTTCATTTTTAATTTCTTTCATTGAAATGCCAAAGTTGGAATATTTCAGTAGTGTTTTGTCATGGTTTACCTTGACACAGTTACATTATCTTGATTTTTCAAAGTTCATTTTGAATTTCTTTCTTTGAAATGCAAGAGTTGGAATATTTCAGTAGTGTTTTGTCGTGGTTCACCATCTCACAATTACATTCTCTTGATTTTTTCAATGTACATTTTTAATTTCTTTTGTTGAAATGCAAGACTTGGAATATTTCAGAAGTGTTTGTTTTGATTTACCTTGCCACAGTTACATTTTCTTTATTTTTCAAAGTTCATTTTGAAATTCTTTCTTTGAAATGCAAGAGTTGGAATATTTCAGTAGTGTTTTGTCGTGGTTCACCATCTTACAGTTAAATTCTCTTGATTTTTCAAAGTTCATTTTGGATTTATTTCGTTGAAATGCAAGAGTTGGAATATTTCAGTAGTGTTTTTGTCATGGTTTACCATGTCACAGTTACATTCTTATGATTTTTCAAAGTTCATTTTGAATTTTTTTCACTGAAATGAAAGAGTTGGATTATTTTAGTATTGTTTCGTCGTGGTTTACCTTGTTACAGTTACATTCTCTTAATTTTTCAAAGTTCATTTTGAATTTCTTTCGTTGAAATGAAAGAGATGGAATATTTAAGTAGTGTCTTGTTGTGATTTACCTTGTCACAGTTACATTATCTTGATTTTTCAAAGTTCATTTTGAATTTCTTTCATTGAAATGCAAGAGTTGGAATATTTTAGTAGTGTATTGTCGTGATTTTCATTGTCACACTTACAGTCTCTTGAGTTTTCAAAGTTCATTTTGGATTTCTTCGTGGAAATACAAGAGATGAAGTATTTCAGTAGGGTTTTTGTCATGGTTTACAATGTTACGGTTACAATTTTATGATTTTTCAATATTCATTTTTAATTTCTTTAGTGAAATGCAAGAGTTGGAATATTCAAGTAGTGTTTTGTCATGGTTTACCTTGCCACAGTTACATTCTCTTGATTTTTCAAAGTTTATTTTGAAATTCTTTCATTGAAATGCAAGAGTTGGAATATTTCAGTAGTGTTTTGTCGTGGTTCACCATCTCACAATTACATTCTCTTGATTTTTCAAAGTTCATTTTGGATTTCTTTCGTTGAAATGCAAGAGTTGGAATATTTCAGTAGTGTTTTGTCATGGTTTACCATGTCACAGTTACATTCTCATGAATTTTCAAAGTTAATTTTGAATTTCTTTCATTAAAATGCAAGATTTGGATTATTTCAGTAGTGTTTTGTCGTGGTTTACCTTGTTACAGTTACATTCTCTTGATTTTTCAAAGTTCATTTTGAATTTCTTTCGTTGAAATGCAAGAGTTGGAATATTTTAGTAGTGTTTTGTTGTGCTTTACCTTGTCACAGTTACATTTTCTTGATTTTTCAAAGTTCATTTTGAATTTCTTTCATTGAAATGCAAGAGTTGGAATATTTCAGTAGTGTTTTGTCATGGTTTACCATCTCACAATTACATTCTCTTGATTTTTTCAATGTTCATTTTTAATTTCTTTTGTTGAAATGCAAGACTTGGAATATTCCAGTAGTGTTTTGTCATGGTTTACCTTGCCACAGTTACATTCTCTTGATTTTTCAAAGTTCATTTTGAAATTCTTTCATTGAAATGCAAGAGTTGGAATATTTCAGTAATGTTTTGTCGTGGTTCACCATCTCACAATTACATTCTCTTGATTTTTCAAAGTTCATTTTGGATTTATTTCGTTGAAATGCAAGAGTTGGAATATTTCAGTAGTGTTTTGTCATGGTTTACCATGTCACAGTTACATTCTCATGATTTTTCAAAGTTCATTTTGAATTTCTTTCATTGAAATGAAAGAGTTGGATTATTTTAGTGGTGTTTCGTCGTGGTTTACCTTGTTACAGTTACATTCTCTTAATATTTCAAAGTTCATTTTGAATTTCTTTCGTTGAAATGCAAGAGTTGGAATATTTTAGTAGTGTTTTGTTGTGCTTTACTTTGTCACAGTTACATTCTCATGATTTTTCAAAGTTCATCTCGAATTTCTTTAGTTGAAATGCAAGAGTTGGAATATTTTAGTAGTGTCTTGTCGTGATTTACATTGTCACACTTACAGTCTCTTGAGTTTTCCAAGTTCGTTTTGGATTTCTTCGTGGAAATAAAAGAGTTGAAATATTTCAGTAGGTTTTCCGTCATGGTTTACCATATTACGCTTACAATTTTAAGATTTTTCAATGGTCATTTTGAATTTCTTTCTTGAAAGGCACGAGTTGGAATATTCTAGTAGTGTTTTGTCATGGTTTACCATGTCACAGTTACATTCTCATGATTTTTCAAAGTTCATTTTGAATTTGTTTCATTGAAATGCAAGAGTTGGATTATTTCAGTAGTGTTTTGTCGTGGTTTACCTTGTTAAAGTTATATTCTCTTAATATTTCAAAGTTCATTTTGAATTTCTTTCATTGAAATGCAAGAGTTGGACTATTTTAGTAGTGTTTTTTTGTGCTCTACCTTGTCACAGTTACATTCTCGCGATTTTTCAAAGTTAATCGCGGAGTTCTTTTGTTTAAATGAAAGATTTGGAATATTTTAGTAGTGTCTTGTCGTGATTTACATTGTCACAATTATATTTTCTTGATTTTTCAAAGTTCATTTTGGATTTCTTCGTGGAAATACAAGAGATGGAATATTTCAGTAGTGTTTTCGTCATGGTTTACCTTGTCACAGTTACATTTTCTTGATTTTTCAAAGTTCATTTTGAATTTCTTTCGTGAAATGCAAGAGTTGGAATATTCAAGTAGTGTTTTGTCATGGTTTACCTTGTCACAGTTACATTCTCTTGATTTTTCAAAGTTTATTTTGGATTTCTTTCATTGAAATGCATGAGTTGGAATATTTCTTTAGTGTTTTGTCATGGTTTACCTTGCCACAGTTACATTCTCTTGATTTTTCGAAGTTCATTTTGGATTTCTTTCGTTGAAATGCAAGAGTTTGAATATTTCAATAGTGTTTTGTCATGGTTTACCTTGTCACAGTTACATTCTCTTAATTTTTCAAAGTTCATTTTGTATTTTTTTCGTTGAAATTCAAGAGTTGGAATATTTAAGTAGTGTTTTGTTGTGCTTTACCTTTTCCCAGTTACATTCTCTTGATTTTTCAAAGTTCATTTTGAATTTCTTTCATTGAAATGCAAGAGTTGGATTATTTCAGTAGTGTTTTGTCGTGGTTTACCTTGTCACAGTAACATTCTCTTGATTTTTCAAAGTTAATTTTGGATTTCTTTCTTTGAAATGCAAGAGTTGGAATATTTCAGTAGTGTTTTGTTGTGGTTTACCTTGTCACAGTTACATCCTCTTGATTTTTCAAAGTTCATTTTTGGATTTCTATCGTTGAAATGCAAGAGTTGGAATATTTAAGTAGTGTTTTGTTGTGCTTTACATTGTCACAGTTACATTCTATTGATTTTTTCAAAGTTCATTTTGGATTTCATTCCTTGAAAAGCAAGAGTTGGAATATTTCAGTAGTGTTTTGTCGTGGTTTACCTTGTCACAGTAACATTCTCTTGATGTTTCAAAGTTCATTTTAAATTTCATTCCTAGAAATGCAAGATTTGGAATATTTCAGTATTGTTTTGTCATCGTTTACCGTTTCACAGTTCCAGCCTCTTGATTTTTAAAAGTTCAGTTTTGGATTTCTTTCGTTGAAATGCAAGAGTTGGATTATTTCAGTAGTGTTTTGTTATGGTTTACCTTGTCACAGTTACATTCTTTTGATTTTTTCAAAGTTCATTTTGGATTTCTTTCGTTGAAATGCAAGAGTTGGAATATTTCAGTAGTGTTTTGTCATGGGGTACCTTGCCATAGTTACATTTCTTTTATTTTTCAAAGTTTATTTTGAATATTTTTAATTGAAATGCAAGGTTCGGAATATTTCAGTAGTGTTTTGTCGTGGTTCACCATCTCACAGTTACAGTGTATTGATTTTTCCAAATTCATTTTGGATTTCTTTCGTTGAAATGCAAGAGTTGGAATATTTAAGTAGTGTTTTATCCTGGTTTACCATGTCACAGTTACATTCTAATGATTTTTCAAAGTTCATTTTAAATTTCTTTCATTGAAATGCATGAGTTGGATTATTTTAGTAGTATTCTGTCGTGGTTTACAATGTCACACTTACATTCTCTTAATTTTTCAAAGTTTATTTTGAATTTATTTAGTTGAAATTCAAGAGTTGGAATATTTTAGTAGTTTCTTTTTGTGCTTTACCTTATCACAGTTACATTCTCTTGATTTTTCAAAGTTCATTTCGTAATTATTTCGTTTAAATGCAAGATTTGGAATATTTTAGTAGTGTCTTGTCGTGATTTACATTGTCACAATTATATTCTTTTAATTTTTCAAAGTTCATTTTGGATTTCTTTCGTTGAAATACAAGAGATGGAATATTTCAGTAGTGTTTCTGTCATGGTTTACCTTGTTACACTTACATTCTCTTGATTTTTCAAAGTTCATTTTGAATTTCTTTCGTGAAAGGCAAGAATTGGAATATTCTAGTAGTGTTTTGTCATGGTTTACCTTGTCACAGTTACATCCTCTTGATATTTCAAAGTTTATTTTGGATTTCTTTCATTGAAATACATGAGTTGGAATATTTCAGTAGTGTTATCTCATGGTTTACCTTCCCACAATTACATTCTCTTGATTTTTCAAAGTTCATTTTGAATTTCTTTCGTTGAAATGCAAGAGTTGGAATATTTCAGTAGTGTTTTGTCGTGGTTTACCATCACACAGTTACATTCTTTTGATTTTTCAAAGTTAATTTTGTATTTCTTTCATTGAAATGCAAGAGTTGGAATATTTTAGTAGTGTTTTGTCATGGTTTACCGTGTCACAGTTACATTCTCTTTATTTTTCAAAGTTCATATGAATTTCTTTCTTTGAAATGCAAGAATTGGATTATTTCAGTAGTGTTTTGTCGTGGTTTACATTATCACAGTTACATTTTGAATTTATTTCTTTGAAATGCAAGAGTTGGAATATTCCAGTAGTGTTTTGTCGTAGTTTACCATGTCACAGTTACATTCTCATGATTTTTCAAAGTTCATTTTGGATTTCTTTCATTGAAATGCAAGAGATGGATTATTTAAGTAGTGTTTTGTTGTGGTTTACATTCTCAAACTTACATTCTCTTGATTTTTCAAAGTTCATGTTGGATTTCTTTCGTTGAAATGTAAGAGTTGGAATATTTCAATAGTGTTTTGTCATGGTTTACTTTGTCACATTTACATTCTCTTGATTTTTCAAAGTTCATTTTGAATTTCTTTTGTTGAAATGCAAGAGTTGGAATATTTCAGTAGTGTTTTATTTTTCTTTACCTTCTCGCAGTTACATTCTCATGATTTTTCAAAGTTCATTTTGAATTTCTTTCGTTGAAATGCAAGAGTTGGATTATTTCAGTAGTGTTTTGTCATGGTTTATCATGTCACAGTTACATTCTCATGATTTTTCAAAGTTCATTTTGAATTTCTTTCATTGAAATGCAAGAGTTGGATTATTTCAGTAGTGTTTTATCGTGGTTTACCTTGTCACAGTTACATTCTCTTAATTTTTCAAAGTTCATTTTGAATTTCTTTTGTTGAAATGCAAGAGTTGGAATATTTCAGTAGTGTTTTGTCGTGGTTAACCTTGTCACAGTTACATTCTCATGATTTTTCAAAGTTCATTTTGGATTTCTTTCCTTGAAATGCAAGAGTTGGAATATTTCAGTAGTGTTTTGTTGTGGTTTACCTTGTCACAGTTACATCCTCTTGATTTTTCAAAGTTCATTTTTGGATTTCTACCGTTGAAATGCAAGAGTTGGAATATTTAAGTAGTGTTTTGTTATGGTTTACCTTGTCACAGTTACATTCTATTGATTTTTTCAAAGTTCATTTTGGATTTCATTCCTTGAAATGCAAGAGTTGGAATATTTCAGTAGTGTTTTGTCGTGGTTAACCTTGTCACAGTTACATTCTCATGATTTTTCAAAGTTCATTTTGAATTTCTTTCATTGAAATGCAAGAGATGGATTATTTAAGTAGTGTTTTGTTGTGGTTTACATTCTCACACTTACCTTTTCTTGATTTTTCGAAGTTCATTTTGGATTTCTTTCGTTGAAATACAAGAGATGGAATATTTCAGTAGTGTTTTTGTCATGGTTTACCTTGTCACAGTTACATTCTCTTGATTTTTGAAAGTTTATTTTGAATATCTTTCGTGAAATGCAAGAGTTGGAATATTCTAGTAGTGTTTTGTCGTAGTTAACCTTGTCACAGTTACATTCTCATGATTTTTCAAAGTTCATTTTGAATTTCTTTCATTGAAATGCAAGAGATGGATTATTTAAGTAGTGTTTTATTGTGGTTTATATTGTCACACTTCCATTCTCTTGATTTTTCAAAGTTCATTTTGGATTTCTTTCGTTGAAATGCAAGAGTTGGAATATTTCAATAGTGTTTTGTCATGGTTTACCTTTTCACATTTAAATTCTCATGATATTTAAAAGTTCATTTTGAATTTCTTTTTTTGAAATGCGAGAGTTGGAATATTTAAGTAATGTTTTGTTGTGCTTTACCTTATCACGGTTACATTCTATTGATTTTTTCAAAGTTCATTTTGGATTTCTTTCGTTGAAATTCAAAAGTTGGAATATTACAGTAGTGTTTTGTTGTCGTTTACCTTGTCACAGTTACATACTCTTGATTTTTAAAAGTTAAGTTTTGGATTTCTATCGTTGAAATGCAAGAGTTGGATTATTTCAGTAGTGTTTTGCTATGGTTTACCTTGTCACAGTTACATTCTCATATTTTTTCAAAGTTTATTTTGGATTTCTTTCGTTGAAACGCAAGAGTTGGAATATTTCAGTAGTGTTTTGTCGTGGTTCACCATCTCACAGTTACATTCGATTGATTTTTCCAAATTGATTTTGTATTTCTTTCGTTGAAATGCCAGAGTTGAAATATTTCAGTAGTGTTTTATCATGGTTTACCATGTCACAGTTACATTCTCATGATTTTTCAAAGTTCATTTTGAATTTCTTTCATTGAAATGCAAGAGTTGGATTATTTCAGTAGTGTTCTGACGTGGTTTACCTTGTCACATTTACATTCTCTTAATTTTTCAAAGTTCATTTTGAATTTCCTTCGTTGAAATGCAAGAGTTGGAATATTTTAGTAGTGTTTTGTTGTGCTTTACCTTGTCACAGTTACATTCTCTTGATTCTCTTGATTTTCCTTCATTGAAATGCAAGAGTTGGAATATTTAGTAGTGTATTGTCGTGATTCACATTGTCACATGCATAGTTTCTTGATTTTTCAAGGTTCATTTTGGATTTCTTCATGGAAGTGAAAGAGATGAAGTATTTCAGTAGTGTTTGTGTCATTGTTTACCATGTTACGGTTGCAATTTCTTGATATTTAAAAGTTCATTTTGAATATATTTCGTGAAATGCACGAGTTGGAATATTATAGTAGTGTTTTGTCATGGTTTAAGTTGTCACAGTTACATTCTCTTGATTTTTCAAGTTCATTTTGAATTTCTTTCATTGAAATGCATGAGTTGGAAATATTTCAGTAGTGTTTTGTCATGGTTTACCTTGCCACAGTTACATTCTCTTGATTTTTCAAAGTTCGTTTTGAATTTCTTTCATTGAAATGCAAGAGTTGGAATATTTCAGTAGTGTTTTGTCGTGGTTTACCTTCACACAGTTACATTCTCTTGATTTTTCAGAGTTGATTTTGAATTTTTTTCGTTGAAATGCAAGAGTTGGAATATTTTAGTAGTGTTTTGTATTTGTTTACCATGTCACAGTTACATTATAATGATTTTTAAAAGTTCATTTTGAATTTTTTTCATTGAAATGAAAGAGTTGGATTATTTCAGTAGTGTTTTATCGTGGTTTACCTTATTACAGTTACATTCTCTTAATTTTTCAAAGTTCATTTTGAATTTCTTTCGTTGAAATGCAAAAGTTGGTTTATTTCAGTAGTGTTTTGTCGTGGTTAACCTTGTCACAGTTACATTCTCATGATTTTTCAAAGTTCATTTTGAATTTCTTTCATTGAAATGCAAGAGATGGATTATTTCAGTAGTGTTTTGTTGTGGTTTACATTATCACACTTACATTCTCTTGATTTTTCAAAGTTCATGTTGGATTTCTTTCGTTGAAATGTAAGAGTTGGAATATTTCAATAGTGTTTTGTCATGGTTTACCTTGTCACATTTACATTCTCTTAATTTTTCAAAGTTCATTTTGAATTTCTTTCGTTGAAATGCAAGAGTTGGAATATTTCAGTAATGTTTTGTTGTGCTTTACCTTGTCACAGTTACTTTCTGTTGATTTTTCAAAGTTCATTTTGAATTTTTTCATTGAAATGGAAGAGTTGGATTATCTCAGTAGTGTTTTGTCATAGTTTACCATGTCACAGTTACATTGTCTTAATTTTTCTAAGTTCATTTTGGATTTCTTTCGTTGAAATGCAAGAGTTGGAATATTTCAGTAGTGTTTTGTTGTGCTCTACCTTATCACACTTACATTCTCTTGATATTTCAAAGTTCATTTTGAATTTCTTTCATTGAAATGCAAGAGTTTGAATATTTTAGTAGTGTATTGTCGTGATTCACCTTGTCACAATTACATTCTCTTGATTTTTCAAAGTTCATTTTGGATTTCTTTCGTTGAAATAAAAGAGATGGAATATTTCAGTAGTGTTTTTGTCATGGTTTACCTTGTCACAGTTACATTCTCTTGATTTTTCAAAGTTCATTTTGAATTTCATTCGCGAAATGCAAGAGTTGGAATATTCTAGTAGTGCTTTGTCATGGTTTACCTTGTCACAGTTACATTCTCTTGATTTTTCAAAGTTCATTTTGAATTTCTTTCATTGAAATGCATGAGTTGGAATATTTCAGTAGTGTTTTGTCATGGTATACCTTGCCACAGTTACATTCTCTTGATTTTTCAAAGTTCATTTTGAATTTCTTTCATTGAAATGCAAGAGTTGGAATATTTTAGTAGTGTTTTGTCGTGGTTCACCATCACACAGTTACATTTTCTTGATTTTTCAAAGTTCATTTTGGATTTCTTTGGTTGAAATGCAAGAGTTGGAATATTTCAGTAGTGTTTTGTCATGGTTTACCATGTCACAGTTACATTCTCATGATTTTTCAAAGTTTATTTTGAATTTCTTTCGTTGAAATGCAAGACTTGGATTATTTCAGCAGTGGTTCGTCTTGGTTTTAAATAACACACTGAAAGTCTCTGAATTGTGCCCAGCCTATTTTGTATTTCTGTCTTTGAAACGCAAGAGTTCGAAAATTTCAGTTATGTTTTGTATTGTTAAACATTTCCATAGTTACATTCTCTTGAGTGTTTAAATTTCATTTTGTTTTTCTTTCTCTCAAATGAAAGAGATGGATTATTTAAGTAGTGTTTTGTTGTGGTTTACATTGTCAAACTTACATTCTCTTGATTTTTCAAAGTTCATTTTGGATTTCTTTCGTTGAAATGCAAGAGTTGGAATATTTCAATAGTGTTTTGTCGTGGTTTACCTTGTCACAGTTACATTCTCTTAATTTTTCAAAGTTCATTTTGAATTTCTTTCGTTGAAATGCAAGAGTTGGAATATTTTAGTAGTGTTTTGTTGTGCTTTACCTTGTCACAGTTACATTCTCTTGATTTTTCAAAGTTAATTTTGAAATTCTTTCATGGAAATGCAAGAGTTGGATTATTTCAGTAGTGTTTTGTCGTGATTTACCTTGTCACAATTACATTCTCTTGATTTTTCAAAGTTCATTTTGGATTTCTTTCGTTGAAATGCAAGAGTTGGAATATTTCAGTAGTGTTTTTGTCATGGTTTACCTTTTCACAGTTACATTCTCTTGATTTTTCAAAGTTCATTTTGAATTTCATTCGCGAAATGCAAGAGTTGGAATATTCTAGTAGTGCTTTGTCATGGTTTACCTTGTCACAGTTACATTAACTTGATTTTTCAAATTTAATTTTTTATTTTTTGCCTTTACATGCGACAGATGGAATATCCCATTTGGTATCTTCTTCGTTATAGAGTGCCATAGTTACAGTCACTAGATTTTTCGAATTTCATTTTATACTTAATTAATTTAAAAGAAATCGTTGGACTACTTCAACAGCATCTCTACGTGGTTCACCTTCTCACATTTAGATTCTATTGATTTTTCCAAGTTGATTTTGAATTTCTTTGGTTGAAATGCAAGAGTTGGAATATTTCAGTAGTGTTTTGTCATGGTTTACCATGTCACAGTTACATTCTCATGATTTTTCAAAGTTCATTTTGAATTTCTTTCATTGAAATGCAAGAGTTGGATTATTTCAGTAGTGTTTTATCGTGGTTTACCTTATCACAGTTACATTTTCTTAATTTTTCAAAGTTCATTTTGAATTTCTTTCGTTGAAATGCAAGAGTTGGAATATTTCAGTAGTGTTTTGTCGTGGTTAACCTTGTCACAGTTACATTCTCTTGATTTTTCAAAGTTCATTTTGTATTTATTTCATTAAAGGCAAGAGTTGGAATATTTCAGTAGTGTTTTGTAGTGGCTTACCTTCTCACAGTTACATTCTCTTGATTTTTCAAAGTTCATTTTGAATTTTTTCGTTGAAATGCAAGAGTTGGAATATTTAAGTAGTGTTTTGTCGTGGTTAACCTTGTCACAGTTACATTCTCATGATTTTTCAAAGTTCATTTTGAATTTCTTTCATTGAAATGCAAGAGATCGATTATTTAAGTAGTGTTTTGTTGTGGTTTACATTCTCACACTTACATTCTCTTGATTTTTCAAAGTTCATTTTGGATTTCTTTTGTTGAAATGCAAGAGTTGGAATATTTCAGTAGTGTTTTGTCGTGGTTTACCTTGTCACAGTTACATTCTCTTGATTTTTCAAATTTCATTTTAATTTCTTTCTTTGAAATTCAAGAGTTTGAATATTTAAGTATTTCTTTGTTGTTCTTTACCGTGTCACGGTTACATTCTAGTGATTTTTTCAAATTTCATTTTGGATTTGTTTCCTTGAAATGCAAGAGTTAGAATTTTTAAGGAGTGTTTTGTAGTGGTTTACCTTGTCACAGTTACATTAGATTGATTTTCCAAAGTTCATTTTGGAATTTTTACTTGAAATGCAAGAGTTGGAATATTTAAGTAGCGTTTTGTCATCATTTACCTTGTCACAGTTACATCCTCTTGATTTTTCAAAGTTCAGTTAGCCTACGTACGCGTGCGTACGTAGGCTACCCTAACCTAACCTATGGTTTTGATATTTCTGTGCAATAGTGTGGAATTTGAACTTTGAAAAATCATGAGAATGTAACTGTGACAAGGTAAACCACGACAAAACACTACTGAAATATTCCAACTCTTGCATTTCAAGGAAAGAAATCCAAAATGAATTTTGAAAAATCAAGAGAATGAAATTATGACAAGGTAAACCACGACAATACACTACTGAAATATTCCAACTCTTGCATTTCAATGAAAGAAATTCAAAATGAACTTTGAAAAATCATGAGAATGTAACTGTGACAAGGTTAACCACGACAAAACACTACTGAAATATTCCAACTCTTGCATTTCAATGAAAGAAATTCAAAATGAACTTTGAAAAATTAAGATAATGTAACTGTGACAAGGTAAACCACTACAAAACAGTACTGAAATATTCCAAGTCTTGCCTTTCATGAAAGAAATTCAAAATGAACATTGAAAAATCATGAGAATGTAACTGTGACAAGGTAAACCACGACAAAACACTACTGAAATATTCCAACTCTTGCATTTCAACGAAAGAAATCCAAAATGAGCTTTGAAAAATCAAGAGAATCTAATTGTGAGATGGTGAACCAAGTCTTGCATTTCAACGAAAAAAATTAAAAATGAACTTTGAAAAAATCAAGAAAATGTAACTGTGACAAAGTAAACCATAACAAAACACTACTGAAATATTCCAAATCTTGCATTTCACGAAATAAATTCAAAATTAACTTTTAAAAACTTTGAAAAAATCAAGAGAATTTAACTGTGACAAGGTAAACCATAACAAAACACTACTGAAATATTCCAACTCTTGCATTTCAAGAAAGAAATTCAAAATGAACTTTGAAAAACATTGAAAAAATCAGGAGAATGTAGCTGTGACAAGGTAGATCATAACAAAACACTACTGAAATATTTCAACTCTTGCATTTCAACGAAAGAAATTCAAAATGAACTTTGAAAAATCAAGAGAATAAAACTGTGACAAGGTTAACCACGACGAAACACTACTGAAATATTCCAACTCTTGCATTTCAACGAAAGAAATACAAAATGAACTTTGAAAAATCAAGAGAATGTAAGTTTGACAAGGTAAACCACAACAAAACACTACTGAAATAATCCAACTCTTGCATTTCAATGCCAGAAATTCAAAATGAACTTTGAAAAAATCATGAGAATGTAACTGTGACAAGGTAAACCATGACAAAACACTACTGAAATATTCCAACTCTTGCATTTCAAGGAAAGAAATTCAAAATGAACTTGGAAAAATTAAGAGAATGTAACTGTGACAAGGTAAACCACGAGAAAACACTACTGAAATAATCCAACTCTTGCATTTCAACGAAAGAAATTCAAAATGAACTTTGAAAAATCAATAAAATGTAACTGTGACATGGTAAACCATGACTAGACACTACTGAAATATTCCAACTCTTGCATTTCAATGAAAGAAATCCAAAACGAAATTTGAAATATCGAGAGAATGTAATTGTGAAATGGTGAACAGCGATAAAACATTTATAAAATGTTCCAACTCTTGCATTTCAATGAAAGAAATACAAAATGAACTTTGAAAAATCTAGAGAATTTAAATGTGTCAAGGGAAAACATTAAAAAATACTACTTAAATATTCCAAGTATGGCATTTCAGCAAAAGAAATTAAAAAATTAACATTAAAAAATCAAGAGAATGTAACTGTGACAAGGTAAAGCACTACAAAACACTACTAAAATATTCCAACTCTTGCATTTCAGCGATAAAAATCCAAAATTCAAGTTTTAAAAATCATGCGAATGTAATTGTGACAATGTAAACCACAACAAAATACTACTGAAATATTCCAACTCTTGCATTTCAAGGGAAAGAAATCCAAAATGAACTTTGAAAAATCAAGACAATATAACTGTGACAAGGTAAACCACGACAAAACACTACTGAAATATTCCAACTCTTGCCTTTGACGAACGAAATTCAAAATGAACTTTGAAAAATCAAGAGCATGTAACAGTGACAAGATAAAGCACAATAAGACACTACTGAAATATTCCAACTCTTGCATTTCATGAAAGAAATTCAAAATGAACTTTGAAAAATCAAGAGAATGTAAAAATCATAAATGAACTTTGAAAAATCAAGAGAATGTTACTATGACAAGTTAAACCACAACAAAACACTACTGAAATATTCCAACTCTTACATTTCAAGGAAAGAAATACAAAATGAACTTTGAAAAATCATGAGAATGTAACTGTGAGAAGGTAAACCATAACAAAACAATACTGAAATATTCCAACTCTTGCATTTCAACGAAAGAAATCCAAATAAACTTTGAAAAATCAAGAGAATGTAACTGTGACAAGGTAAAGCACAAACAAGACACTACTGAAATAATCCAAACCTTGCATTTCAACTAAAGAAATTAAGAATGAACTTTGAAAAACTAAGAAAATGTATCTGTGATATGGTAAAACACGACAAAATACCACTGAATTATTCAAACTCTTGCATTTCACGAAAGAAATTCAAAATGAACTTTGAAAAAATCAATGGAATGTAACTGTGACAAGGTAAACCTTGACAAAACACTACTGAAATATTCCAACTCTTGCATTTCAAGGAAAGAAATCCACAATGAACTTTGAAAAATCAAGAGAATGTAACTATGACAAGGTAAACCACGACAAATCGCTACTGAAATATTCCAACTCTTTCATTTCAAGGAAAGAAAACCATAATGAACTTTGAAAAATCAATAGAATGTAACTGAGACAAGGTAAACCATGATGAAACAGTACTGAAATATATTCCAACTCCTACATTTCACGAAAGAAATTCAAAATGATCTTAGAAAAATCAAGAGAATGTAACTGTGACAAGGTAAAGCACAACGAAACACTACTGAAATATTCCAAGTCTTGCATTTCAACGAAAGAAATCCAAAATGAACTTTGAAAAATCAAGAGAATGTAACTGTGACAAGTTAAAGCACAACAAGACACTACTGAAATATTCCAACTCTTGCATTTCAACGAAAGAAATTCAAAATGAACTTTGAAAAATTAAGAGAATGTAACTGTGACATGGTAAACCACGACAAAACACTACTGAAACGAAAGAAATTCAAAATGAACTTTTAATAATTAAGAGAATGTAACTTTAACATGATAAACCACGACAAAACACTACTGAAATATTCCAACTCTTGTATTTCACGAACGAAATTCAAAATGAACTTTGAAAAATCAAGAGAATGTAACCGTGACAAGGTAAACCATAACAAAACACTACTGAAATATTCCAAAAAAAGAATTTCACAATTTCAATCATAGGAATCATCACGCACTTTTAACACAGATCAACACGAATTTTCACGGTGGTTGAATTCCGGTCATTACACTGTCTGCTTGTATTGGCGGGACTGTCTTGTTGTAAGCATTGTAGCTATATGGGAGACACCCCGCTTGTAATCGTTATAGCTATATGGGGAGACTGTCTGCTACCTTAGATTGTACCAGTAATTTCCTACCTGTCTCATACCTTATATTATATCAATACTACTTATCAGCTTGATATTTGGTGTATATTCGTTATTAGATAGAAACTGAAGGGAAGTCATGGGAAAAGTGCTTGGATTGTTCCACCACCTTGGGGGGGCGGGGTAAAATTCAACCAGTAGGGGGAAACCGGAAATGTTTGTTTTTGCCATTTTTAACTCGATATTCGGTTTGTATTCTCGGGTATTAGAAAGAAAGAAAAGTTCTAGTAATGGAATATAATAAGGGAAAGTTCTCGGAGTGCCTTAGTAACTTACGGGAGGGGGGGGATGGTCACGAAGGGCTTCGATTTGCATCTTATTCTTAAAATTGTTTTCCAGTATCCTTAAAAATTCCATTAAAAATTCCGTTAGTCCCTTGTATCGCACCGATAGACGAACCATCCATCACTGGAGAGCAGCCTGTGAACGTAGAAGAAGATTGGTTGAATCATGTTGAAGAAGTAGTGGAGAAACAGAAAGGAAGCACTTCAATGCCGGTCTCGTGGGCTGCATTCCACTCCACTAGGCAACCGACGGTGGAAAAGCCAAAAAGCATGATTGCACTGTTACCTATTTTTAAGGATCAAGCGCATTAAGGAGCGATGATACTTCACACTGTGAATTTGGTTAAGACAATGGTCGCGTATCTGAACCCAGTTCAGACTCCAGTTTTGACAGCTGATCAGCCACTTCTGTGCACTGGCCAAACTGATACAGTGGAACTTTCCAGAAATAAATCCGAAAGATTGGTTTATTGTCGTTTTCGGTGGCCTGCACATAGAAATGAATATCCTGATAGTGCTAGGGGACTGGATGAAAGGATTTGAATGGGACGAGTTTTTCGTCCAAGGTGATGTCACAAAGACAGGAAGCGCAGATACTATTCATAAAGGGTCGCATGTTACCTTGTGCCGTTACAATCACCAAGGAACTGCTTCAGTCCTTCATATCCTTAGGCGCCGAACATATGATGAGTATGCTGCTGAGAATGAAGAGAGCCACAATGAGGGGCTGTCTTTCGATGAATGGCGTGAATCAAGAAAAGAATTCAGCGCTCAGTTTAGTTACTGGTCAACTGTACTTGATATTGAACTGATTTTGTTGATGTTCGTAAGATCCATCCGCCAGGCATATTTTATGCTTTATGTCGATGCTCTGCGAAAGATTCTGCCGTGGATGCTCTTGACCACAGTAACAACGCCAGATGGCTGTCGGTACACGTTCAAGACATGATTGCCCTCAGTATTCAGAACCCAGCTGTATTTTGTGAGTTTATTAAATGGAACTTATCGATTCGAAAGACAATACACAGATTTTCTGCCATGGCAATTGGTTAAGCGCATGGATCGATGAGCAAGAAATTGAAAGTATAAATCCGCTTGTTTGAACTCACCGAATAACAAGATACCATTCTTCGATGGATCATATCAGGTCCCAATGTTCAAAGGGCCGTTGAGGAGTATGAAGAATGTACACAAACTCTTCTTCTGAAGAAAACTTGAACCATCATGAGGGCACACCAAAATTACAGATGCGATTCATGTGCCGTGTTCAGGACTTTCTTCAAGCCATTGAAGGAAGGGGTCGTCCATTTGCTGAATCAGAAAAGAACCATCTTACCCTTGAAACGAGGAAGGTCATGCCCATTAACGTAGTACACAGCGCCAGGAACGCACTCGACCAATAGAAGAAGTTTACCGAAGAGCGGCTAACAACATGCTCCACGCCAGTCACAGATGTTATTAAGAAAAATAACCTACCACTGTTCACAAGTGTGATAGCCAAGAAACCGTCAAAAGCGAAACAAGAGATTTCTATTCTGAAAAACGGTTGTTCTTTGTTTGGTAAATTGTACATTGCCTGCCAGTCTTGTGACGGTGACGTGGACGAGTTTTTTAAGCAGACTAAGCAGACGTCTCTAAACTAGAGACGGTCAGTCGTATCGACGTTATATGGGATAGGTACATCAAAAGCAGCTTGAAGAAAGGAGAAAGAGAAGGGAGAGGTTTCAGACAGCAAGACAACATAAAAGACTCGACTTCTATCCCTCAGAACTGGACTGCTTTTCACTTTAACGAAGAAAACAAAGAGCAACTGTTCTTCCTGTTAGCAGACCGCTTGGCAAGCATAAATTTGTTTGGAAAAGAAGTTTATAGTACAAAGGATTCAGGATGTTGTGCCTTCGGTGTCAGCTGCTCGAGATGATTTGGTCCCTTGCGATCATGAAGAGGCAGATACGCGAATTATCCTCCACGTTCACTGCTACCTGTCTGGTCACCAACAAGTTATGATACGAGCCCTAGATACAGATGTGCTCGTGCTAGCTGTGGCCACTTGCTCATACGTTCCACTTATTGAGCTCTGGGTGGACTTTGGTATGAAGTAGCAGCGTAGAATCATCCCAGCTCACGAAATTCATCATACGCTTGGCCCCCAAAAGTCAAAAGCTTTGCCTAGTTTCCATGCATTTACAGGCTGCAATACAGTATCTTCCTTTTCTGGCATTGGAAACAAGAACGGCTTTGATGCCTGGAGTTATTATCCCGATGCAACTGTCACGTCCTTGGATTTGCCGTCTGCGTCGACTGCTACAAAACCGCGAACTCAAGAGCTACTGGAGAGACTTGTAGTTTCATGCTATGAGCGGGCAAGCGAAGTCCAGGGTGTTGACGAAGCGAGAAAAGTGCTTTTTGCCAAGGCACGGCAGATTGACCACATCCCACCAACATCCGACGCCCTTCTTCAGCACACCAGATGTGCAAAGTTTCAGGCTGGCCGAATTTGGGGAATAGCAGCCGACCCCATCCAGAAACCTCCTTCCCCCTCTGAATTTGGATATAAGCTCGTAAATGATGAGTGACATCCTGTCTGGACGACGCTACCCGAGGCTTCCAAGGCATGCAAAGAACTGGTCAAATGTGGCTGCAAGAAAGCCTACGAGTCACCATGCAACTGCATGAAGGCTTGATTACTTTGCACTGATCTGTGTGCCTCTAATGGGGCCTGCTACAGACCTGAGGCCAGCAACGAATAGGCTGCTGAACCAGGGCACCAACTGCGTACAACTTTTCTTTTTTTTTCTTATTTGTCCTCTTTTTGTTTCTTTCTTCAGTGACTAAAGTTATATCTTTAAAAGAAAGTTATAGCAGTGCATTTGACTCATAAAGAAGAGTAAACGAGGGGGGAGGCAGTCGTAGTTTTGCGCGTCACAGCTGTCATCCCCGGTCTCCTTTGCCCAGTGTTTGCCACCTACTCCCAATAGAGTCATCATAACCGCAGCAGCCAAAATTGAAAAGAAACTCAGTTTGGTATTTTCTCCTGCCCCCCCCCCACCCAAGTTTCCCCTCTTTCCCCTATCCAGGATTTAGGATGTATTACTGCACCACTCGATCTTGAGAATGCCTCCTGAAATGGCGATAACAAACTTAGAGACAGCAGATCACAAATTTCCCTTCTTTAGTATTTCCCCGGGGAAAATATTTACCCCTGTTTCCCCCTCCCAGGACATCCTCTGCACTTTCATCATGGCGTTAAATTAGTGACTATATAAGATTGAATAAACAAACCGAATACCGATTTGAAATAGGCAAAAACAAATATTTCCCGTTTCTCCCTGTTAGGTGAATTCCCCCCCCCCTTCCAACCAAACCCCTTCCTTTGATGGTGGGACAATCCAAGCACCTTTTCCATCACTTTGCTTCAATTTCTGTCTAATACCGAGTATAAACGCCGAATATAAAGCTAAAATAGGGAAAAAGAATTTTTTTGCTTTTCCCCCTTTTGGGTGACTTTTACCCCCTTTTTCTCCCTTTTAAGGTGGTCGAATCGCTTGTGTCTCAGTCTCTTTCGAAAGAGCACATCAAACTGCCCCTCTGAACCAACTTTCACACTTTTTTCCAAATTTGAATGAAACTTTGACAAAGCGACTAGACTACTATACGAAGTGCCCTGGTCTAAAAAAAATAATAATACATTGTGCTCACAACCCTCTTTACTTAGGCAGAACTGTTGCGCTGCCTATGAAACCAAATTTCAATTTAAGAAAAGAAGTTGATAAATGAAGTGGTACATTCCCTCACATTTAAGAGAGCCTAGGATCAAACGGTCCATAATAAAGAAACTTTCAATAAAGAGTGACATCTGTCAATAGAAAAAGAAATTGGCGTGCTAAGAATAATCTTAGCAGTATTAAAATTGACTTTCGAGCATTACTAACAGGAACCTGGAAATTTAAATGTTTTCTTGATCAAACATGAGTTTTTGACACACAAAAAGTTAGCCTTAGCAAAGATGCTAGTCAAATTTTGACAGGAGCTTCCGAGCAGCAACTAAAATTAATATTTTATATTTCATTTTTGTTTAAAATCTATCATGCAACAAAGAAATATACACAAAACAGGAAAACAAGAAAATGTACAAAAAAAAACAAGAGATTTTATCATACAATGATTTGAATTGTTTTTAATAGGAAAAAAAATAGTTAGTGGATCTATTTATTAAAAATAAGAAAGGAAATACTCAGAAAAACTCCGATTGAACTTAAAGATAAATAACAAAATCTATAAAATGTTAAAACTGACGGAATATTCTTTTGGGATTTCTTGACTTCAGGCACTTGGTAATATAAGCAGAGCCATTCCTAGAGTTTGTGGTACCCGAGGCAAAACTAATTACAGCGGAATTAATTACAGACTAATAATCCTCTCCTGACTAAAACATAAGCAAAAAAAGCCGAATCAAAGTGAAAAATTTGACCAAATTGGGCAATCCCCCAGCCGCGGCGCCCCCTAATCTATAGCTGCGAGGGCAGCTGACCCATTTTCCACCCTAGGAATGGCTCTGAATGCAGGGATGGGGAGGATTACCTTCGAGCTTCCAACTCACAAAAATCAAGATTTTTACAAATATTATTATCTAGTTTTATTTTTATTATATTTTTTTCACAGATATTATTTTATTATATAAACACAATACTAGAATCTGTCTAATTTACAATCCATTAGTATGCTAATCAGGGCTGGAAAAAGGGAATGACAGGGCCCAGTCGGGACCCGCGTTTGAAGGACCCCCGCGGCACCACCAAAATGAACAATTGGTTTTCGAAATCGTGGTTTACGTAAATGTTCTTAACAATTCCAGTAAGCGTTGCTTCTGGAGAGAGATCGTTTTCCAGGCTAGAACCATTAAAAAAAACTATGTGATATCAACAATAAATCAAGATAGATTAAATAGTTTAGCAAACATCTTAACTGGAAGTTAAGACACAGGGAAAATAGATTTTAAAACCGTTTTAGAAGCATTTGCAGAACAAAAATCCAGAAATATGTAAATTCATGTGCCCATATTCGGTGATGTAAATTTCAAAAGGTGTTTTCGGTAGTTTCATAATATCTAGGGGACGCAAACATAAATTAAAGTTTGCACAAAATGAGTACAAAAAAGAACAAAAGAGGACAAAACGGTAAGCTCAAAATGAGAAAACTGGACCATCAAATAAGACAGTATCAAGAGAACGACCAGAGAAATGTAAATGTACGACGGGTGATAATGAACAACCTAGACCATCAAAAGTGATAAGACCAATCCAAGCAACTAAGACAAAAGGCAGTGATAAAGTTTCTGAAGCAATGATAAACGAAAAATAAATATAAAAGAGATATGTAATTAAAATATTAGCGAAACCGACAATTAGAACAAGTCAAAAACGAAATTGAAGAACATATAAATATCCAATTAAAAGATAAGTGGGAGTGAGAATCAGAACGAGTCAAAAATGAAAGTGCAGAAGAAAAAAAGAAACTTGTGTACATAATGGTACGCACTCGAGAATAAACCGGTTTCATCTCTCTGTATTAAGAGACAATTAGCTTACGCTGGGTGAAAAGCAAGCGACGGGTGGCAGAATACATTGGACTTATAAAATTTGGGCTATACCTTTACACATTATGGGGGTGGGGGTTTGGGTAAAGCATTTGGACAGCGTGAAGTTAGAAAACAATTCTTTTTCATAATATGGAGAATAACTTTAGCTAACACAATTTGCATGCAGACCCTCTATACTTTACCCCTCCCTTCTCCTAATGCACAAATATATAGCCCAGATTTGTTTCTAAAGTATTATTTTTCATCTTATTTTGGTATATTTCATTACGATCGACCTAACTTCACTTCTCGAGTGTTTACAATTGTATAAACAAGTACCGAAAAAGACAATATGTTAGAAGAAAAACACCCTCAGAATCTTTGATGCAAACAAATTGTGGCATAAAACCCAGTAAAAACCTACAAAGATGCATTAAACTACGCAAGCGTTGTTTGCAAGTCATTGGGACCCTTCAACTCGAAATGCATTCACTGTGGAGTCCTCCATTATCCCACAGTGAAAGTAACCAACAAAGATCATTTACTTGAGGGCAGCTGTCTGCTTGGTCAAATTGCATTACTGCATAAATAATTCCGAAATGAATGAGTTTAGTCTATTGTAGGTTATCACTTGCTCTTTAAACAGTTCAAATAACCAATACGAAACTGGAACTCACGTTTTGCTTTAGGTTCATTCAAAGTAAGCGATCGAATCAAAAATAGTCGTAATGTTTTCAGCTTCAAAATAGCTGGACAAATTTATCACAAAATCAATTTAGTAGGACACCTATCTCTGAAGACTGAAGTTGATTTTGAACCATAATCATATGGCCAAATGCACTTTTTAGACCCCAATGGAGATGTTAAAGAACACCTTTCGCATCTGTTAAATTATTAAATCAGTCGTAACCCAACATATCTCTAGGAAGAAATATTGTGAGACACAAGCAGCTAGGCTAAAGGTTGCATGAAAATACAATCCCTTCCACTCCTGACCGACTGAAGTAAAGATGTCTGGAAACCATTATTAATCGTCTCGCAGAACCGGGATAATTTTAATTTTAAACTTATCAAACAGATTCAGTTATTATTTTAATGCTATTAAAAAAATTACAGATTTTTTTTATTTCAAGGAAGATTTTACATAACATTAAATGTAAATTTTATTTTCAATTATTATTTGAGAGTTTTATTAGTATTTTTGGGTTCTTCTAAGAAAAAATTCTTTATACGTAACGAATATACTTCAGGAAGAAATATCTTACATTTGAAGAAAAGTTCAAGATCCAAAAAATGCAATCAATGTCATCATTTTGGATTTTTTGTAAAGCTGTAGAAATTGAATCTGGGTGAATATAGATTCATGTAGCAGCTTGGTATTCAGATGAAGCTAATATAAGGACGCCAGTGCTGCCATGCTCACAGATTTCCTTTGACATTTCACAGGTTTTTTAGACGAAATGGTCACAGAAAGTGACAGATTTCGGAGCTATAGCTCCAGTGGTGCCAGCAAAGGGACAATGTATCGTTTTTATGACAGTTTTTTCACCTTAGGTAGGTTTTATGTTCCTTATCGAAAGTAAACTTTTGATAAGTAACTGGTCCTAAAAAAGGTCATATACAAGGCCGTACCCAGAGGGGGCTATGGGGTGTGACCACCCCCCTCCAAAAAAGATTGTCTGATTCGTCAAAACGTAACAAAATGCATGTAAAAAAAATTTTCATACGTTAAAAAAATTTTTTTTAACCCATCCCGCGAACAAAAATTCTGGCTGCGACCCTGCTCACAAGTTTTGACGAATTTCACAGGTTTTTTCGCACTTTTTTCAAAGGTTTTTAAAATTCATTGTGGTAACTCTAAATAAAGTATTATGCTGCATTTATTGATCTTGCAATTAAAGATTTTACCCTGAAACTCCCTAGCGATGGCACACGGTTGTCACCGTTGGTGATTTCTTTCAGCTTGGTGACTTTTTGGTCTTTTGGTGATTTTATAAAAAAAAACGCGACTTTAATCAAAGGTGTAATTTCGTCAAAATTCTGGGGGAGGGGGAGTTGGAGCCAATTTTCTAAAAACAAGTGAAAATGACGGTAAAAAAACAAGTGAAAGATGAGCCATATAGCACCATAAATGCAAAGATATACTAAAGATATACATCAATTTCTTGCTATAAATTATGTTTGCTTTCTTTATAAAAAAAGACCATTAGCCTCAAGTTCTCACTGTGCTAATATTTTTAGTAGTCAAGGGTTAGGACTGGGAGTCGGGAATGAGTTCAGTCGTTAGCATATCAGAATTATCTGAGCTTGAGTTATTGTTCCACCAACGGATAATTTTATAGCTCTCGTTACCGTAAAGCTAATCTATGCGAGAAATATTTGACCCTTTATCAAGGTCTAATCTATCGGATGGAGGGCTATAGGAGACACACACAAGTTATTTCACATAGTTTCTGGCATTACGAATCGGTATAAACCCATTTTTTTTTAATTTTTTGCCTTCATTAAGGTTCTCTTGCAAATACCTATCCGTCGTTTTCCAAATATACATTCTGAAAAAAAGTTTTTTGGCTGTCTTTCGGGCAGTCTTTGGCTAAACGAATTTTTTTACATTAGGCTTTTTTGGCTCTAAGCTTCAAATTGTGAAAACCACGATTTTTTATCTGGTTGCTTCAAAATTATCGATTTTTGAATAGAGTGCCACATTTTTATCTGTGTTGCCACATTGAAGATGCAAAATCAATAAGCACAATAAGTAAGTCGAATCTAACAACATTTTTCGTCCATAAGAATCCTACCACTGACATTCAGTTGATTGACATGATATAGACAAATACACCTTCAAACACAAGCAAAAACTGCATTAAGCTGTTTGGAGCTGCCATCTATTCTAGATTTTTTTTTGCTGATGCTCATCTATGTTTTTTTTTCTTTTTCTGCGTCACCCGCTACAACAAGGAACTGTACAATAGCAAATTGAGCTCATTAAGAAGTAATTTCCTTTTTGCTTAGTTTTTTAATACATTTCTGTGTAATTTTTAATTTAACAAATCCAATCTTTTGATACCGTTTTCATTCTTCTTGGAGCTTTAACATTTTACTTTTAGCTTAATTTAATTATTTTTTTATTTGGTTATTTAATTACTTTAATGTATTCTAATTATTTTACTCATTTTTAACATTTAACTTATTGGAGCTTTAAACTTTTACTGTCGTAAGATATATTGCTTGTTCCTAAGTCTACATTATTTCATAAGCTCTGAATCAATAAAACATCTATAAAATATAAAAACAATTTTTAATCAAACATAATTCTTATATAGATATCCACTAACCCTAGTTTTATCACAATGTGTTGTGAAAATAACACAAAATAAACTGCACGCAATGAAAAAAGAAACATTTAAAATATTGTTATGAACATCCATTTCACAACTTATGTAATTCAAAGAGTTTGCAATGTAGTAAACAATAAAGACTGTATTTAGAGTGGTCTTAAATTAAAGACAAGCTTATATCCTTTTTCTTTTTAAATCTGGATATTTTTCTCCTTGGGGAGAGGAGGAATAGAGGCAGTTTTATAATAATTTGGAGACAGTTTTACAAAATTACAAACAGCTCCGGAAACAAACATCAAGTTTTAGCGGCAAGATTTCCTGAAAAGTCAAGCACGGTGGCAGGCATATTCTACCCGGCGTCAAATCAAGGAAACAACTTGGCTTACGTGCAAAACTGTCCAAATCCTGACACTAATATTGCTACTACAAGAAATATAAATGCTTATTTTGAAACTAATTACAAAAAGACAAGAATAGTTTCATACCACCATAAAGCTCTAGTTATCATAATAAAAAGAAAAATTTGTTCCTAACCTTTCCGTTAAAAAAAAAAAAAAAAAAAATAGATATTTTGTAAGTTGCCACATGATTTTAAATATGCCAAAAAAATCACAGCTAGAGTATATTGCTATTAAACCCGTTCAGTTACTTTGGGCTGGGCCGGGGTTCACCTTTGTTAAGTTGGAGCTACTGCTGCTACTATGAAGTCGAATCGATGAAAAACAACAATGTTTTTTAGACTAATGTGTTCTTCTTGCTACGCACATGAATTCACTCACAAAGCTGAAATTTTTTTTGCGAAAGTCTGACAGCTTTTTGATGATTGGGAAACGTTTACTGATTTCCACTGATTAAGAGAGGCTGCTTCAGCTGCACCCTTTAGATTTACACCTTTCTATATTTAGAGTCAACTAGGTTTTATTTTTTGTCTTTCGACAGATCCAGCTACTGGTTTTGTCATTTTACTGCAACAGATACATTTGAGGAAGAAGCAGTGTAAGCAAAGCTACCTACAGAAAAAACTTGACGGTCGGACGTGTCAAACCCCAAATAACAAAAATTCTAACAGGACTTGAAGACATACGAAAAGACTCGTAGAAATCCATACTAAGAATTTAAAACGAATCTCGACCCTGAAAAAGCAAGTGAATACCTTCCAGCTGAAGATGTGTATTTGGGGATGGCAAATTCATTGGCGAGGTTGATCTAACGTAGCTAGTCTTCATGAAATTCATGGTTAGATTTCTTAGAAGTATCTCCACCTCTAATTTTATTTTGTGAAACAAAGGTTTTTCACACTGGAAAAGAAAATTAAAATCTGTAAACAGCTCCAGCACACAGAGCTGGAATTCAAGTTGAATCTAAAGCAGTGAATTTTTTAGGGCTTGCGATGCCCTGTCATTCGCGTGAGTTGGATATTCAGCTGCTACTCCCTGAAAATAGCTGCTAAGTGCAGCCCAATTGTGCAATAGTCGCTAAACGCACATCCGAAAAGACAGCCAACGTTTTTGCCTGGGGCAAGCACATTCAGGACCGGGGTGTCTGTAAACTTCTGTTGCAATTCGAACTCAGAGCGTCATTTGGCACTCATGCTGAAGTGATTATATACTGTGCGACACAGATCTTCCAATTGCTTTGGCAATCGTTGCAAGCATAAGAAGCAACTAAATGAATTGAATGACTGCTGCACTTGACACATATCACAGATGGAAATTGCCTTCGATTTTACTCACAACCGAGTTATCACGCCCAAACATAGTATTATACGTGTCCGCACAGAATCAAACCCAGTTCTCTGTAGGTATATTTTTATCTTAAAGAATATCACAAATAAGGTTGAAAATGGTTTCCGCTTTCCCATCACAACAGTCAACCATATCACGGTTGTCTACTTGTATTTCAAACTCCTTATTGCAGAACAAAACTGCCACAAATTTTCAAAACATTCCCCTTTCTTAAACTAGTGATAAGTTTTTTTTAATCACTAAGAGAACGATCCACCCATTTCACTAGTTTGAAAATCCTTCTGCAGCACAAAAAAAGAAAAACCTAGAACAGTTAAAAATCCGACAAATATCTGTTTTTTACTAAAAACCCGACAAATGAAGTCAAAAATTGTGATCAAAGTGACATTATAAGCCCCCATTATATTTGACTGATAGATGGGAATCAAGGAGATGCCCCAAGGGCTGAAGAACCAATTCTGGCATAGGAGAATTAGCCATTTAAAAATGTCTGTTTCTTGGTGGCTCTCAAATTGATTTAGTTGCCGGAATGGTCAACTAAAATATCTTACTTTGAAAAAGAGAAATCATCATCAAAAAAAAAAAAAAATTTCAACAGCACCCGGTGTTCCCCGGCGATCACCCATCCAAGTGTTAAACGGACGACGTTTTGCAACTACAAGGTCTGACGAGACTGGGCACTTTCAACGTGGTATGGCCGTTCGCTGAGAAATTTTGTAACAAAATTATTATTGGTCCACAAACTGAAAAGAAATAAACTGCCTAACTTTGGAGTCATGAAGCAAGGTTATTATTATAAAAAAAATTAGAAAGAATCAAAACATGTCTATTCACTGTTTTGTTTTAATATTTTTTCCTTCTGAAAAGAAACGGCAAACCCGCCAGATTGTTTCTACCTTTGATGACCACCCTATGGCTTCCTAGGCTAGTTTAAATTAGTCGAATTAAAGGGTCTTTGAATTGGCTATTTTTTAAACAGCTCTATTTATTTTTTAAAATTCTTTTAAATGTTTTCACTTTTATAATTTTAAGATATAAAAAATTAATTAAGATTCCAAGGAGTAAATATCAGCATCCGTATATTAAACTGAAAATGCACATTTTTTTCAGTAAATTCATTTGATTTTTTTTCAGTAAAGTACAAATTATATTCTGGCTTTTAGAAAGTATAGGGTTTAGAGCCCTACTCAGATCAATTTTTACTCGTTTTGAGTTTGACTTATTTTAATTTCTGTTTTTTTTTTGGGGTTTCATTTATTTATTGATACTGATTTATGGTAGTTGTAAGCTTGGTAGATTATTTGATTTTATTTTTGTTCCTTTTTGGTTTAATGGAGCTCTTTACTTTTTTTTAGAAAAACTTGTTTTGTGCAGAAAGTGTTTTTGGTTAATTACAGTAAGGAACGAACTGTAGCTCATAGTAACTGAAGTAATAAGAGGAATCATTATTTAGATGATAATTTTAATAATATTTCTCAAGAAATCATCATAAGTAAAAATTACCCATACAGGGAATCGAATTCGAGCCAACTGGGTGAGAACGAGCTATCCCAACCGCTAGACAATGTAGGATATATTAAAATATCTGATTAATTAAGTTTGTGTTAAAGAACAAATTGTGGACTTATTTATCCGGGTTGTTGCAGCGGTAGCTAGCAACTTAGTAAGAGACGATCACGCCCAATAGTAAAAAATAAAACAGTCCATAGCTTTTAAAACTAGAATCAGATAAACAAAGAAGAAGAAAAACAGAAATATGCCCCTTCTCCCTGTAACTTGACTGAACTTTGGCTTAATTCTCCTGCTGATTTGGCAACAGGGTCAAGAGAGCAGACACCATCTTTTTCCAGTGCGCCTGGTCTTGGGCTGCCACGGGTGCAACTTCAAGTGTTATTCCAGCCTTGCTTATGAAATGATAAAAACTATCGAACTAGCTTATTCTTGGATGATCACTTGGTAGTTTCCAACCAGCAGCCACGGGGTTTAATTCGTAGATGATGCGGAAGGGGGTTTCTTCTGATATTTGGACGATGTGGCCGTACCGTCTCAGTGTACGTTGTACAACTTGACAGAAACTTGGAGTTGCTGACAAAATCGTACCAGTGAAGTCCCTCTATATTTCGGAGTTTTTAGGTTGCATTGTATCAAGAGTCCCTGAAGTAAAAATAGTTGTTCACCAAGTTTCTGTGTCGTAAGACGCACCTATGTAGAGACAAATTTTAGTGGAATGCTGGCACACCGCCGGTCTGTCAATATTTAGCCTTATGTTCATGCAGTGATATGTTGATTTCGGTGTGCCAAGTAAGCTAAATTGCTAAGTAATTTTGTAAAAATCTGTCAATATTAAGTTCTAACCAAAAAACGGAAATAAGAGCTTGCAGACAGAATAGGCAGTGGCATATTTAAGGTGAAGACTAGGGCCTGGGTCCCCCAGAAATTTGTCAAGATTTTTTTTAAAGAACTTATTCTCTCAATAAAAGCTGTGCTATTGATTTCTTGTCTAGTAATTGTCTAGAAAGCTGTCTAGTAATTTATTTGAAGAGGATCACAGTAATAAAAAAAAATCCCTTTTACAGATCTTTTTTTGCTATTATACATCTATAAGAATTATCAAAACTTTCATAGTAAAAAACTGTATGTAAGAAGCGACTTGGCCAAATAGCAACCAAAACCCTAAAAGACGGAATTTTGATAAGAATAGACTCACCAAAAAAACTGGCTTTTTATCTTGTTTCCAAATCTATAAAGTTTACTGTTAAGTTTAATGTTGGCCATCAAATGCTACGAGGGTGAGAAGATTTTCATAATTTTCGAAAAAGGGAGGAAACTTCCTCCCAAACTTGAAGTATCTGAAAGAAAATTGGACTATCAGGTTCAGTGCATCGTTGAACCCTGCTGTAGAGGTTTTAATTTCCCATCTACAAAAAATCTGGGATTTCTACTTTTTTTTGCCAGAAGAATAATCACGGATGTGAATTTAATTGTTTTTTTTACCAAGGTCAGAAATTATTTTGTATTCTTCTGCATGCAAAGAACAAAAGCAGCTTCACTTTTGTGACACACGCTGGGTTGAAAGTTATCAATTTTGGATTACTGGGTTTTATTGAGTACAACAACAGATATTACGAAAGCAAAAAAATAGAGGCAAGTAAAGATATATGTTTATCGAAAAGCAAGATATTAAAAAATCTGAAAAATGAATCATGACCGTATAAATTTTGAGTGTTGTTGCCTGCGTCATGTTTTCTTAAAATCTATGTGTGTCAATGTGTCTTACATACACTTGGAGTTTTAAATGGCTTAAAATACTTCTCTGTTTATTCGAATTTAAACGATATGGTTTTTGAAAGTGTTTTAAACTGATTTGAAACTCCTCTCCATCAGTGGACAAACGATAGCTGTAAGAAAAATTTATTGAAAGAAAAATTTATTGGGCGAGATTTTCAAAACAAAAAATCATGGACACAAATAGTCAACTGGAGTTTATTAATAGTTGCATGATTGATCTCAGCTTAGTTCTCAGTTTAGTTCTCAGCTCAGTAGCGGGGTCTTTCACCACAGCCATTTCTGGCTGAGTATTTATTTGTATCCCTTTTTTTGTCATGATCATGATGAACATCGGCGCTGATTTTGTAAATCGGCACCGAAAACTAGAAAATTTTTCAAGCTCAAATCTATGCCGATTTCTTTTAAAATCGGCGCTGATTTGGAAATCAGTTCTCGAAATCAGCTACGTGTGCCCAGCCCTTAAGAAAAATTGGTGGCGCACTGCCGTTTCCTCTAAAAGCAGCTATTTGTCGCCGAAAACGAAACCACCGCGAAGTTAGGGTCTACTAAAAAATAATTAAAACAATCTGTTTCAAAATAAAAGTCATTTTATCTGTTGAAGCAGTCAAATTATAATTTTAATTTTTTTTTACTGATTTTTCGTACGCGAATCTCCTGATTTCTTTCCTGACCTAGTATTTTTTTTGCAGAAATTTAGTGATTTTTTTTACCTTGTGTTAACGCTGCTTGTGCTTACGTGAATAGTTTAGCAGTATCAGCACCAGCACCAGCAGTAGAAGTAGTAGAAAAAAAAATAAGGCTGTTGAAACTTCTTTATGTACCAATTATTATTGTATTATATTCTGGCTATTTAAATAATGTAAAGTTGCTAATAGGGTATATGCTTAGACAAGAAAACATATTAAGAAAACAATGGTAAAATTCTACTTTAGCTACTTTTGGCTGTTTTGGAATGGGGGTTAAGTTAGAAAAAAGAAACTTTCAGGGACAGGTCTACAGGCTAAAATATGTCCCGGGAAAGTATTTTGAAGTACCTACCTCCACTCTTTCTGCCTCTAGAGGCTCCTGAAATTTGCCTACATGACAGGTCTAGCCTATACCTATTGAAATTTTGACAAAAAAAACTTTTAACCTTAATTTTCAGTTTCTTTGTCTCTGGCTTTAGTTTTTAAAATGCAATTCCTGTTATTTGAGTAGAATTCTAAGCCATATCAATGTTTTTTTTTTAATTTAGGAAATATATTTGCATATCTTTAAAACCTTATAAATTGGGATTGAGCAAAGTTGTGAAGCTGAAAAGAATTTTGCTTTACTTTATTTAAGCAGAAGATCTATTTTGCAAGGTTTCATTTTTATAAAACACAGAGATTTTTAAAGGTCATCAAAGGTTAGGACCCTCTAGAGGGAGGAGTGGAGGTAAATACTTCAAAACACCTTCCCAGGGCATACTTTGGCCTGTAGACACATCCCTGAAACTTTCATTCTCCTAATCTAACCTCTCTCCAAGATAGCCAAAAGTAGCTAAAGTAGAATTTTACCAAAAACAATTTCTAATAGGCTATGAAGAATGAATAGGCTAGGCCTATTAGCTTACACATTTTGCATGCAGCCCAGCTATTAGCCTAGGCTAGTCTAACCCCCCCCCTCTCCATAATGTGCAAACATATAGTCCAAATTATAGTAAAATTCTACTTTAGCTACTTTTGGCTATTTTAGAAAGGGGTTAGGTTGGGAAAATGAAACTTTCAGGGATGGGTCTACAGGCTAAAGTAGGGTAAAAGACCTCTTTTTGGGAAAGACCACTTTTCTTTGGCATTCCAGAAAAATAGCAATGGGTTTTTGGGCCACCCCTTTTTACTACAACATGAAGCAATGTGAGGGCAGTAACAAGAGCCTTCTTGGTCAAATTTTCACCAATGATTTGTCAGCATAAATTGAAAATATGGTCTCTGTTTTGAAAAGCAATTGAAAAGAAAAATTATATTTAAATATTTGTGATTTATGGAACAAATATCAAGCAATAAAAAATACATTTTGGTAAATTTCTACCAAATCATATTATTGAGTTAGGAATAAAGTGAATACACCATTCAATGCCTTTTTTATGCTGATTACAAATGTAATAATCATTTCTATCAGAAATAAATAACACCCCCCCCCCCCATATTTGCCAATTCAGGGTATATATTTCTACATTAGGGTGGGGGGTGGGGGTAAAGTTTAAACTTACCTCCCATTTACATCAGAAACAAAATTTGTTCCCCCCCCCCTAATGTAGAAATATATACCCTGAATTGGCATATATAGGGGGGGGGGCAAAATTCATTTTATTAAGATAAAATGAAATAATTCACTTTATCTTAATTCTCAGTTATCAGTTTCTTCTTCTTTGGTTTTAGTTCTGAAAATGCAATTCCTGCTATTTGAGTTGCATTTTAAGCCATATTAATGGGTTTTCTCTAAATTTAGGAAATATAGCCTACTTACAGATCTTTGAAACATCATAAACTGGAATTGAGAAAAGTTAAAGTTGTGAAGCTGAAAGCGTTTTTGTTGTTCTTCATTCAAGCCTATTTTGCAAAGTATCACTTTTTATAACAGAAAGATTTTTAAAGGTCATCAAAGGTCAGGACCCTCTAGAGGATTAAGGAGTGGAGACAGACAGCCTACTTTCAAACACTTTACCAGGACATAGGCCACTTTGGTCTGTAGACCTACCCCTGAAACTTTCATTTTCCTAACCTAACCCCTTTCCAAGATAGCAAAAAGTTACTAACCTAGAATATTACCAAAATTATTTATTTCCTATGTGTTCTGCCACACATTACCTTAATTCACACTTCAGAGCAATTAAGGTCCATACAGGATCTGTTGTGCTCCAGGTTGATGATGGCAAAATTTTGTCACTGTGTTAGGGCCCAGTGACAGAGATCCAAATTAAGCCCAAAGCAGCATCAGTCTCCTAGCAAGGCACTCATTATGAGGAAATTGGCATCAGTCAGTAGTTGAGTGGGTCAGACAGTCCAACTCAGATTTCCATGGCTTGTCATTCCATTCCTTGTCCAGTCTGGACTTAAAGGACACATCCATGGGTGCAGTTGCCATTTCAGCTTGAAGGCTATCCCAATTGTTGACATCATGCTTGGAGAAGAAGTGTTGCCTTGTTTGTATATTGACAGAACATTTTGACAGCTTTTGTGAGTGTCCTCTTGTATGGTGCTGACTTGAATGTTTGGTAAAAGGGGGGTTATTTGGTTGTGCATTATACTTGTAGGTCAGCATCATATCACAATGGCTGCATCTGAAGATGAGTCTTGGCAGCTGCATGCATTCCAGTCTCTTGTTGTATAGGAGATCTCGTAGGCCAGCTATGCACTTTGTGGCACGCCTCTGAACTCCTTTGATTAGACTGATATCATTCTTATAGGAAGGGGAGGTGAGACATGTACAAAAATCCAAAACAGGCCTAACTATAGCCTTGTAGAGCCTTAGAAAAACTGTACAGGAACGGCTGGTTATGGTGCATTTGAAGAGACCAAGGCTTGAATTTGCTTTTGAAACTGCTTGTTGCCAGTGGCCGTGAAACTTTAATTGTTCATATATCAGCGCACCTAGATCTCTTTCTTTGAGACTTGTCTTTAGTACTAAGTCAGCCAGTGAATTGGGATTGGACATGTTGTATTGGTGACAGGGGTTGTTGCTTCCAAAGTGAAGGACACTGCACTTTGATGTGTTGAATTCAAGTAGCCAATCTTGTGCCCATGTTTGGACTTTATGAAGGTCACACTGCAGACTTTGTTGATTTGCAGGCCTGAACAGCTTGGAGTCATCAGCATAGAGAGTGATGTTGTTTTCTCTTCTGTTCACCATGTCATTGATGTATATGAGGAATAGGGTAGGGCCCAAAACAGTTCCTTGGAGAAGTCTGCTTACAACATCACATGGTTTGGAGAAAACCTTGTTGCCATTAGCTGTGAAGAGTTTTACCTTTTGCAAGACATGCTACCAAAATGATATCCAGCATGCAAGAACTTTCTGACCCTGCAAAACTAGCTAAGCTGAAACACCCAACACTTGTATACAGGAGAAATTGAGGTGATGTCATTCTAAACTAAAAGTTAATGATGGCCAATATTCTCCCAGCATTATGAACCTTAAACCTGAAATTGCACTTGCCAGCAACTCTTTTTGGCAATAAGCCACTGTGAGTAAATTTGACTTTTCAAGCTAAGAGGGGTAAGGATTGTCATTATTAACCTCTTATGCATTTAGCTTTATGCCATAGGACTGATTCTAGAGTTTCTTGGCCTGATTTATTAATTTGGTTGGCAATTCACATAGCCTACCCAACTCTAGTTTAGGCCAAATTAAGACTGAAAAGTTTTGAAACAACTAAGGGAGAACAACTACTGAAACCTCTCTTAAATATATCAAAGCCTGACTAGCCTTTAGAGCAACAGTCTGGACATGCTAACTAAACTTTAATTCTTCATCAATTGATGGATCCAGGTTATGTTGGCATGACTACTGACAATAGGTTGTCTTGTTTTGTCCACTGACTCAATTGATTACTGGTGTCTTGATTTTGTTTTACCAAAGTGGATAACTTTACATTTCTGGATGTTGAACTCCAGCTTCCAAGTCTCTGCCTAGCAAATAAAGAAGTCCAGGTCTGCTTGAATGGTTTCTATTTTTCTGAACTTACAACTTTACCAATTACTTTTGAATTGTCTACATAAAGGCTTGTTTTATTTTTGATGCTAGAAGGTGCATCATTAATGCAAAAATTGAATAATATTGGGCCCAGAACTATGTCTTGATGCACTCCTTTTCTTACTTTCACAGCATCAGAGAGAAATATTTGGCCATTTTCCCCAAAAACTTTAAATGTTTGTTTTCTATTATGCCCATGCCTTATTATAGTCACACTTGTCAATAAAATCAAAATTCTGCACAACTACAGTGCCAATTACATTTGCTGTTTGTAATTTCTCAAGTTGAACATTGTTCAACTTTCAAGCCTAAATTTCTTGACTGACCAATCAAAGTGAATGTTTAAGGCATACTTTTTGAAACTAGAAAAGATGGAAACTTAGAACAGCAGTTTTTCTATCTGGGAGAGGAATTTGACAAAAGTTAAGAAGACTTAGCATTAGTAGAAGACAGTTGGACACAAATTGCCCTTGGAGCAAACTCTTTTAACTAATTTCTTGTAATTTTAATTTTTTGCTTTTTAAACACAAGTATGATGCTAAAATCAAGAAAATTGCCATGTCATTCATGATATTTTTTTTTTTGTATTGACAGATGTGACTATGATGTGGCATGGGCATTACTCAAGAAAAATATATACTTTCTGTATTAACTCAGATAGCTTCTAGCTTAATATACAGTCTTCTGGGGCATACCTTATTGAATGCTTTTGCCATGTCCAGCAAAGTCATGTCTACTGGGAAACCCTTGTCTTTAAATTTAATGACATATTTATATGCATCAATAAGGTTCGTCTCAACTGATCTGGAAGAACAGAAACAAGCTGGCATGATGACAACAGCTTATCTTGAGTCAGATGTTCAATGACTATGGACTTGACTGCTTTCAAGTATTTTTCCTACAGCAGAGGTTGTACTGATTGGTTGGTAGTTAACTGCCTCATCTCTGGTACTACCTTTGTATACTGTGGTAAAATATGCTAACTTCCATTCCACAGGTATGCACAGGTCAGGATTTACCAATAGGCTCACTTGGCTCATTGTCAAAGTGCTAGGTGCACTCTGCTGCCTATTCACAGAAAACATATTTAAAACAACAGAGGAATTCCATGGCCACTTAAAAACTGTCAGATGTCTCCAAAGAATGGCAGCTGAGAGATTGGTACCACCTCTCTCTTTCAGTACTTTTGGCTCATCAGTTGTGTTCTGTTCAGTGCTTACACTATCCCTGAATTTTGGGGGGGGTTTCCCAAAAATTCTTGCAAAAATGGAGCAGCAAAAATGCATGGGCCTAGAAGTATCTAAGCTTTAAATCTGGCCATGGACTTTAAATCTAGAGACTTCTGGAAAAGCTGGATAAAAGGAAAAGACAGTTCAGCATGTGCCTCTTTTAGAAGTTGAGGGTGAATGCCATCTGGTCCAACTGATTTATTTGGGTTCAGTCTTTTAAGGGAGGTTTCAAGGTCAACTCTACTAATAGTAATAGGTTTCATTACACTTAGGATATCATACTTGGGGGATCTGGGAATGGAGCACTGTCCACAGGTGTGAAAACAGAGGCAAATTGATCATTAAGGGAATTTGCTATTGCTTAGGGATCATCAATTTTACATTCATTTTGTACCAGTTGGGTAACTGATTGTCTTCCAGGCTTTTTATCTGACGCATAATTCCAAAATCTTTTAGGATTTGATTTAGCTGATGCAGCTATTGCCTCCTCATACTGCTCAGAAATCTTTCTAGAGATATTTCTCACCTGGTTGCACCCTTGTTTGTATCTTTGGCAATGATCTGCATTACTTACATTCTGTGAATGCAACCTCCAAAACTTTTTTTTCCTGTTCCTGTCCATTTTTAATTTCTTTGACATAAATTTGAGGGTTTTGGGTTTGTGCATCCTTTTTGTAGATTAATCTCTATTGACAACATCAAGCAATAAACTCTTAGTGACGTGGCATGAATCATCTACACTCATTGCATCAGTGAAGGACATTCTGCTAGTTCCTTTCAGGTTACACTATAATATGTACACACATGTATATGCATAATATACATATGTATACACATAATATGTATAGCCTTCACATGTTTTCTAAAAAATGACCCTTTTAGGTATAGTCTTATTTTCTGTTGTTGGCTACTCTTTAAAAAGAAAAATAGCTTTTATGATGCAATTTTTTTCAAAATGCAATTTTATGATTTGTATGCTTGAAAATAAACTATTTTTGGGGTAAAGGGGAAGACAACCAGCTCCTGTATGACGCAAAATTTATCTGGTAGGATGAAACGTTGGAGTAATCATTTCAAGTTGGGGGAAACATTTGCTTTCTGGCTGCAGCCAGATTGTATTTCAAGAAATATGAAGACTCCAGTTGCTTAGACATGAAGAAAAGTTAGTTTAGAAGAAAAATTTGCACAGCTCATGTAAAAAGAAATTTGTTTGTGGTAGTATTCCTGTGCAGTATAAACAGTGGCTGGAATTTACCCCCCCCCCCGGAAAATATCCCCCTGTATGGAAATAAGGCTTTCCAAATTTGAGAATTTGATTTGATTTTTTTTTTATTTCCATAGGTGGAAGGAATTTTGGTACTTTTATATTTTGCGCCACTCACTCAAGTTTATGCTGTGTAAAACTCAAGAACAAACCGGTTTCTTTGTTAGTTTCTTTCATCATATCATGAGACAAGACAAGTGACAGAATAGATGGGAAATATATAATTTGGGGTATATATTTGCACAGTGGGGGGTGGTAAAGCGTTTGGACAGTTTGAGGTCAGAAAACAATTCCTTCTAGGTATGGCCACTAAAAAATTACAGAAGAATAGCAAGGTATCTGGAAATTTTGTTAACTAAAAAAAAAAAAAAAAAAAAAATCCCAGTTTAGTCTGCATATCTAATATGCAGAATAATTGTACCAAACACATTTTTCATGCAGACCCACTATACTTTAACCCCCCCCCCCTAATATGCAAATCAATAGCCCAAATTTATTTCTAAAGTAACAAAAAACTGGTGTGTTCTCGAATTTTAGTACCAAAATTCGTTTCCTCTATGGAAAAAAAAAAAAAAAAATTTCAAATTTGGAAAGCCTTAATTTCCATGGGGGGTATTTTCCGGGGGGGGGGGGTAAACGCCTGGAACCAGTATAAACATCTTTAACATATCTATTATGTAAATATTAATTTAGCCTATGAAAATGACAAATGTCATGCAGTGGCAGTTATATTTAAGATTAATTTTAGTCTGAATGCAAATCGAAATTTAAGTCTAGGGTAAATAAACTACTCAGCTCTGATGATAACAGAAAACCCTGTAAAAAAGAATGATTAATGGGGAAAGAAGGAGGAAGAAGAGGCTTGGCTCCGTTCTTTCCATACCCAGCTCCTGGATCTGTATAATTACAAGCAGCCATCAAAAAAAATGTACCTCTCATCTCGCATTCTTTCAACTTGTCTCTTTCGTCTTAGATGTGGCCATGCAAGGACTAAATCAACACTATTCCATTGGAAAATGACCCCTTTCCCCAACTGCGACACATGTGGAGTGTACGAAGACATACGTCACATCATCTTCAACTGTAGAAAATATGAAAAGGAGAGGGAAATACTAAGGAATTGCTGTGAGAGGGCATTTAAGGCATTCACAATGTGCTCTGTTCTGAGACATTACACGTCTCCTCCTTGGGCTATATAACTAAGCACAAACCTTTTAGGTAGATTTGTTAAGACTACTGGTTTGGTTCATTCCCTTTAGGGTTTTTTTTTTTTTTTTTTTTTTTTTTTTTTTTTTTTACACCCTTATATTAGCTCATTTTAGAGTCACCACAATTTGTATATTTTTTCTTTTTATCTATGTTCTATCAGTTGTTTTTTTTTTTTTTTTTTTTTTTTTTTTTTTTTTTTTTTTTTAGTTGACGCATGTGACAGGAATATTGTATATTGGCATTATTTATTTAATTGTGTTGCAATTGTATTTTAATTGTTTTATGACAAAGCAGTGCCGAATTACTCTGATTCTTGTTTTTTGACGCAGGCATTTGCTACAGGTGAATGACCCCCTACCAATAGCACAATAAGTGATACCTGACATGGCTCAATGATTATTGACTAAAGTGACACCCAAGCAAGCTAGTGATTACAGAAGGCACAGATTAATCAAGTGATACGAACGCATATGACCGATTGGTCGAACGCGTCAAACCCCAAACAACAACAACAACAATGGGGAAAACAGTGCCAGGGTTAACTGTCATATGTTGATAATTTTATGGCAAAAATGAGTGCTACAACTTTGTTGTTTAAGTTGTTTTTCATTTGCTTTTTTTGTATGAATGGACCAAGATCTGTAAGTTTCTGTACTCATATAACAAAATTCCAATTAGTACCCACATAGAAAGGTGATCCACCTACTGATATTTACAATTAGTAATTTAAGCCACGAATAGAAATTATTTATTTCAGTAAATCATTCAATTAGAGAAAGGGCTTAAAAGATGCTGATGTGCTCAAGTTGCATATTTGGCAAGAATTTATTTACTCATCAATAAAAAAAGAAAGAAGAAAAAAAACAGTTTGGGGTGGGGGGGTCTCTCTTCTTAAATAATTATCCTAAATTGGCATTTTGAAGTATGTCCATTTCATAATTTCTTCTCAACAATGTTTTGTCTTTTGTATTAAGAACGGAATTGTTGCTTAAATTCTGAAGCTTTTTTATAAACTTAAAAAAATTAATTTAGGACAGATGGGACTCTCATCTTAAATAATTCTTCAAAATAGGGATTTTGAAGTATGTCTATTTCATAACTTCTTCTCAACAATTTTTTTTCTTAATTAAGAATGAAATGTTTACTTTACTTCCGAAGCATATTTTGTGAACTTTCTGATGTTGCATTGAAGGTTTTTTAAATTGTTGTTGTGTTTTACCATTGTTTATGGGAATCATCTAAAATAATAATTTTAAATGCATCTGATATAAGAGCACATAAAATAGAAATTGTACTTCCTTAATCATCTTGGTCAATTATTGTCAAGATTGATCATATGTAGACTAAGGGTTTGGGAGGGGTTTTGAGTTTTTGAGTAAAGAAAAAGAGTCTAGAATGATTAGTGAGAAGAACAGTGCCATAAGGTAAAGATAAATAAAAGTTAAAGTCCTAAAATGATAACGACCAGTTAGCAAAGGTTGTATGAAAATCATTAAATCAAGTTTTTAAAAATAGAAAAAAAATTGTTCAATTGTTTAGTGTGTTTTTGAGTAAAATGATGCAAGGTTTTTCATTTGGCTGAATTGAAGTATTTGGGAGGAAGGGATTTTATGGTAAATAGAAGGGTTTTGGAGCAATTGTATTTAGTTTTTGTTGATTTATTGCAATTTTGGTTCCACCATAGAAGGAATGCCCTATGACAGAATGGCAACATTTTACCTTCATGGGCCAATCACTGATAAAGGGTTGTAGAATGCCACAAAATTTAATCTGTTTAGTTTTTGACTGCTCAAACTTTAGGATTAATTCAAAAGGCAAATATTTAAATTTATTTATTTTTAAGTGTAAGTTGTTTTAAGTGGTTCTGCACAAATATAGCTATTAATTTTGGAATTAAAGACATTAGAACCACTGAAGAAAAGAGGAACTGGGATCACATAAAAAAATGTAGGCTACATTAGAGGTCTTATTTTACATGCCTTCTCTACCAAAATGGTTTTTTGGCCTTTATTTTGGAACTGAATAATTTCAGTAATTCAGTAACTATTTACATTTCAATAACTTGAATCAGTGACTAATTTTGTTAGTGCAATAATTGCTCCTTTTTTAGAATATAAAACGAAGTGCTTTTCTATTTACTTTATTATTTAACTATTTCTTTTTAGAAATGGAACAGAAACCCCGTCGTAAAGTTGAAGATCTTTTGCAAATTCAAGAAGAAGTACAGAAGACTTGGGAGAGGGCTAAAGTATTTGAAGAGGATGCACCAGAAGATGGTACAGGAAAAGAAAAGTACCTTGTAACTTTTCCCTACCCTTATATGAATGGAAGACTTCATTTGGGACACACCTTCTCCCTATCTAAGTGTGAGGTAAACTAATTGTTATATTTTCGGGCTTTCATCATGGGGAACACACAGGGGGTGTGGAAACATAATGTTTAGTAATTTAAAATGACCCCAAGGCCATGATTGCTGACATAGAGGGGAATAGTCCACCTCTTCCAGATTGGTCTGAAGGACATTCTACCAGAAAAGCTGGAAAATAGTGGGCTAAAGAGACTAATTTTATTTTACTTACAGTGTCAGATATTCTGCATCAGTCATTTAAGTTTCTTCTTCACTGTTGCATATTTTCTTAACTTCTCAAATGATTTTGTTCTAGATTTTTAAATTTTGATGTTTAGCCACCAAGCACGTGAGTCCAAATGCTACTAGTAGAATACATGGGCTGTATCTTTAATGAGTTGCAAAAATAGCCTCTTTCTTTGCTCAACAGATTTGCACAAGGGTATTTTTCATCTCTTGGAATATCTCAGCAAGAATGAGCCCTCTTGGCAAAGGCTTGCCACCATAGCGCTACTGGCTTTTTTATAATAGTGATCTGTAATACTTGGTGCATAATATATGATTTAATTTTTGTGCCAACCTATAGGCTGTTTTATGCTACGATTATAAATGGTTTTTTTTTTCTGGTAACAAATATTAGTAATAATACTGCATCATCATGACAGTTTTTAGAACAGAAATATAAAACTCTATAACTGGAAAAACTTGAAAATATACTTAAATAAATTAAATAAGCTGAAAATAAGTTGGAATTTCAGATCAACCAAGAGGGCCACTACAAGAAACTTTGAAAAAAAAAGAAAAATAGACAAACGACATCACTAGAAATAGTTCTCTACCTGTCTTTTTTATGTTTAGTTTACATGAAAAAAAGAATCATTCCAAAAATAAACTGAAGTTACTCTGTCAAGCATTTATTCCTTCAAGCTGTTTTTTCTGCTTTTGAGTAGAAAGCTTTGTTCAAGCAAGTAAGTAAGCAGTAGGCGGTTTCAAATTGAAATTAGATTTAAGTCGGAAGTATTGAAGACGTGCGACGGATCCCTGGCCCCATTTCCAAAATATTCATAGAGTAATAAATAGAAAAATTTTCCAGTTTCACAAGGGCCTGAAAATGCTGCCATCTACTTTTATTCGTCATTTCTGTTAATGATTCTGCTGAGTTTGTGATGTCATTCTCTGGCCTTGGAGCCAAGGTTTGGAAACTATTACATGTGCCTCCTGAACTTCAACAGTTCTCTCATTGTTAGAGAAATTAGGATTTCCTTTTGCTTCGTTTTTATTATTAGTATTAGAAAGTCGTCCCACTCAAGAAAAGTCAATTTTTAAATTAAGAGATGTACATTGTCATTTTAACCCTTATTGATAATCTTTGATGAGCTGATGAATATATATTGTGTTATTTTTATTCTGTTCAAAAATAATTTCATGAGAAACGCATTGTGAAAATTTGAGAGAGTGGTAACTGCTTTGCTGTGGTACATACCAAAAATAAATTGGCTAGTGACTCTACTCAAAATTCAGCTAAGACCTAATTTATTTCAAGCTCGAAGCAGAGATTGAGTATATGATTCTCCAATCTCCTGCCTCCTCCTGCGTCCATGCCATCTCAACTCTGACAAATAGGTAGGTATATTGCCAAGGCCGTATCCAGGATTTTTTTCCGGGGGGGGGGGGCAAAGGATTTTTCTCGGGCGGGTTTACAAAGAAACTTCTAAAAGCGCATAAAAAATTGGTTTATATTCATTTTTTACATTTTTATGAGTTGGACAAACATTTGGAGAAGGGGGGTCCAACCCCCTAAACCCCTGGGTATGGCCTTGTATATTGCATTTATACAGACCCTAATCACGTAAGGATTTTATACGATTGAAGAGCCACAGTTTGTAATTGGCACCCTTCCCCCGCTCGTCCATCATATTGCCAAATTTTTAGCAAGAAGGTAGGCATGTTGTACTTCGTTTGAAGTGAAACCTTGCAACGATTTTTAATTTCTATGACAGGAGGACGTAAGTGTGCCGTTGGCCTCTCTAATACCCCGTTTAATTTTATCCCCCCCCCCCTTCCACACACACACACCTCACCATCACCCTTAGAATAAAAGGGCAGTCATGCGGCACCATGTTTGAATCGAAATCATGCAAGGATTTCAGCAGAGAATTTGTGGGGTTCACATTCAGAAGCACAAAGTGGGCTTACGACTCTTCCAAAAACACTCCCTTGCCACTCTACCAGATTTTTAGTGCAAATGTGGACATGTTGCACTTTTTTTGAACCAAAATCATAAGTTGTAGGTATTTTCGAAGACCACACTGCCTTTCCATGACATATAACTTACAGTTCAATAGGGAAAATCCTTTTATTTCACAGTGAAACACACACACACACACAAAAAGAATTTTAAAAGAATAAAAGGATTTTTCCTGTTGAACTGTTGTTTATACAAAATCATATAAAGATCTTTGTATGACTAGATAAACAGAGTGGGCCCATGGCCCCTCCCACCCACCTTCCGTGCTAAATTTGCTTTGTTGGTAAGATGTACCTACCAACGGGGATCAGCACCGCCAGTTTGAACTATAACGCCTAGTGTCATTTCTTTATGTTTTTTTTTTCCCACAGTGAAGATGACATCAGTCAAGACATTTTAGACACTTGAGTTTTACGGCTCAGATGCTGGCAAGTTTTTCCAGTGTTTGGAGATCTCTCTTTTATCACAAAGAATAACGTATAAGTAAGAATCGTACTTGAGTTTTACGGCTCAGATGCTAGCAGGTTTTTCCAGTGTTTGGAGATCTCTCTTTTATCACAAAGATTAACGTCTAAGTAAGAATCGTAAAGTTTGGAAGGTCTTTAAGGAACGTGCCATCAAATATTTTGTGATGGCACGTCAAAACTTGAGTTTTACGGCTCAGATGCTAGCAGGTTTTTCCAGTGTTTGGAGATCTCTCTTTTATCTCAAAGATTAACGTCTAAGTAAGAATCGTAAAGTTTGGAAGGTCTTTAAGGAACGTGCCATCAAATATTTTGTGATGGCACGTCAAAACTTGAGTTTTACGGCTCAGATGCTAGCAGGTTTTTCCAGTGTTTGGAGATCTCTCTTTTATCTCAAAGATTAACGTATAAGTAAGAATCGTAAAGTTTGGAAGGTCTTTAAGGAACGTGCCATCAAATGTTTTTTGATGGCACGTCAAAACTTGAGTTTTACGGCTCAGATGCTAGCAGGTTTTTTCAGTGTTTGGAGATCTCTCTTTTATCTCAAAGATTAACGTATAAGTAAGAATCGTAAAGTTTGGAAGGTCTTTAAGGAACGTGCCATCAAATTTTTTTTGATGGCACGTCAAAACTTGAGTTTTACGGCTCAGATACTAGCAGGTTTTTCCAGTGTTTGGAGATCTCTCTTTTATCACAAAGATTAACGTATAAGTGAGAATCGTTAAGTTTGGAAGGTCTTTAAGGAACGTTCCATCAAATGTTTTTTGATTGCACGTCAAAACTTGAGTTTTACGGCTCAGATGCTAGCAGGTTTTTGCAGTGGTTGTAGACCTCTCTTTTATCATAAAGATTAACGTATAAGTAAGAATAGTAAAGTTTGGTAGGTCTTTAAGGAATGTGCCATCAAAGGTTTTTTGATGGCACGTCAAAACTTGAATTTTACGGCTCAGATGCTAGCAGGTTTTTCCAGTGTTTTTGAGATCTCTCTTTTATCACAAAGATTAACGTCTAAGTAAGAATCGTAAAGTTTGGAAGGTCTTTAAGGAACGTGCCATCAAATATTTTGTGATGGCACGTCAAAACTTGAGTTTTACGGCTCAGATGCTAGCAGGTTTTTCCAGTGTTTGGAGATCTCTCTTTTATCTCAAAGATTAACGTATAAGTAAGAATCGTAAAGTTTGGAAGGTCTTTAAGGAACGTGCCATCAATTGTTTTTTGATGGCACGTCAAAACTTGAGTTTTACGGCTCAGATGCTAGCAGGTTTTTCCAGTGTATGAAGATCTCTCTTTTATCACAAAGATTAACGTATAAGTAAGAATCGTAAAGTTTGGAAGGTCTTTAAGGAACGTGCCATCAAATATTTTGTGATGGCACGTCAAAACTTGAGTTTTACGGCTCAGATGCTAGCAGGTTTTTCCAGTGTTTTGGAGATCTCTCTTTTATCACAAAGATTAACGTATAAGTAAGAATCGTAAAGTCTGGAAGGTCTTTAAGGAACGTGCCATCAAATGTTTTTTGATGGGACGTCAAAACTGGAGTTTTACGGCTCAGATGCTTGCAGGTTTTTCCAGTGTTTGGAGATCTCTCTTTTATCACAAAGATTAACGTCTAAGTAAGAATCGTAAAGTTTGGAAGGTCTTTAAGAAACGTGCCATCACATGTTTTTTGATGGCACGTCAAAACTTGAGTTTTACGGCTCAGATGCTAGCAGGTTTTTCCAGTGTTTGGAGATCTCTCTTTTATCACAAAGATTAACGTATAAGTGAGAATCGTTAAGTTTGGAAGGTCTTTAAGGAACGTTCCATCAAATGTTTTTTGATGGCACGTCAAAACTTGAGTTTTACGGCTCAGATGCTAGCAGGTTTTTCAGTGTTTGGAGATCTCTCTTTTACCACAAAGATTAACGTATAAATAAGAATCGTAAAGTTTGGATGGTCTTTAAGGAACGTGCCATCAAATGTTTTTCTCTTTAGAAAACATTCTTTCTCAGCCATACTGTTTTTAAAGGTTTGAGGGGGTGACGACAATGGAACAATTGAAATCAAGGTGTTGTTGCAACACCCGACGTTGCCTTAAGAACTTAAATTCACTTCATCTTGTCATTCACTAGGTATTGATACTAGATATTTGATCAAGTGATGGGTTTTGCCATATATACCATTTAAAAAGCACCCCCCCCTTGAAAACATCATCACCATCTTGTTTATAATGACCCATGATTTGCTGAAGCATCAATTGGCACTCCGAAATGAATGTTGGCATTCCGAAATGAATGTTGGCATTCCGAAATGAATGTGCGAAATTTTCCTTAAGTATGCAAAGTATTGTATATTTATGTGTTGTATTTTTGTGTGCATAAAAACGAGTTATTAGTCAATAAATTTAAGCATTTCTGTTACTGTAAGGCTTTAACAAATTGGGTTTTTATTCGCCCAAAACTAAAGTTTTGTTGATGAACCCCCATTGGCTTCCAAAAATAAATCAACTGAAATTCCATGAAATTGTTTTACAATGTTAAAATTAATGTTGCTTGAAATTATCTTAGAAATACTTTAGTGCTAAACAAATTAGGGTACTTACTGTCATGGTAAGCATTATGACCACATCTCCTGACAGAACACAACATTTCAGGTTATCTGCAATGATTCTCTTTAGAAAAACAACGCAATGTGATTTCTGTGGTGGTGATGCAAAAATGCTAAATTTTTGCATCTTTACAAAGTTTCATCGTACCAACTGAAAATATTTGCGTCCGGTATATAATCCTTGATTCTCACCAAATTCGATGAAAACTGACGTGCGAAATTTTTACTTATGATTTTTGGTTTCAGCGCAGCCAACTTTTAAAGGACAGTAGGATTCTTAATTATGCAAGCCAAAAGAAAGAGGAAAAAATTGAACTTTGTAGGTTATTAGCAACTTCGACATATATGCGTGAAAACCTTTGGAGATGGTGGATTACTGCACCTCAGAGCACAAATCGCAATACGATAGTGAATTATCGCATTTGGTGAGAACTAGGTACTATGCTCTGTTTTTGCTCAGTAAAGGGGTGTTTCATCTTGTGTCGATTGAGCTATCGCATTGAATTTGAAAATTGTGAGTTAAAATACTGCAATAGTAAAAAAACATAATTTTCGTAAGGTAATTTAAAGCGTAAATTTCATAATCACATTCGTAAGGTTTTTCTCCACTATTAATTCTTTTATGGGAGATAAATCGTAACTAAAAGTAAAACATCTCAAACAGTAAAATATCAAAAACCGGCCCCTAAAAATTAACATATGGTCCGATTTGAAACTTTAAAAATACTGTATAAATTCTGTTACGTGTACCAACATGTTATGAGAATGATTAATAAGCGCAGATAACAGGTTGCATCCCGTTGACATAGAGTCAGCGTAGGGAAACATGTTGGCAAATAGTTCCTTACCTTATTTTATACAGATTTTCAGTTATTATGAAACACTCAGGGTTAGACAATACAGTTTTTACTGTACTCTGATAAAGTACTCTGAAAGGCGCCTAAGCAGCACACTTACAATGGGAGTGGAAGTGGGACTCGCCCCTAGGATTGGTCCTAAATACCACCTGCTCAGGAAAATTGGGTCTTAAGATGCAACTCCCTCATGAACCTACCAAATTTGTAGAGATGTTTATGTGCAGTATTAAAATATAAAAATCCTCATAGAAAAAAACAAGGTAAATTGGAGATTAAATTATCGTGATATTAGTAACGCCTCCTTCTCCTCTCCTATAAGCACTCGCAAAAATGTCAAAACCATAGCTGACAACAAATGTACTATTCCGTATTTTGAACATTATTTTTGTTGATACTTTACTTAGGTCCCGGCCATCCTCGTGGGACGTTTTGATGCCACTCCTCTTGCTAGCTCATCCGTAAGGACTCGGTACATTCCTTGTATTTTTGTTGATATATTGGTTTATACAAGATATGGTAAGATCTTACACTGAATCTCCGACTTACAGCCTCGTCTAGGTAAGATCTTACACCCTTCCAACTCCATTGCGGAAGGAGAAACTCCCCTAAGATTGATCCGAAGAACCACTTGCCCAGAGAGATTTCAGGGTAAGATCCATTCTGTTCTAAAATCTGACTGTGTCCTTGTACAAAATAGTTGTACAAATAAAGGACATAGTTAGGTTTGATTTTATCCTTGTACTTACTTGTACGGGAGATGGAGAGCTATTTCACGACAAAATTGGTCTTTAGACCCCCCTTCTCCACGCGCAGAGTAATCTAAAAATGGTGGAAATAAAAAGATAATATTTCGTATTTTGAACTTTATCTGTGTCGATATATTATCTTATGCTAGGCAAGCTAACATGTTATACTGCATATCAATAAATAGTTTAAAAAAGTGAGGAAAAAGAAGCTGATTGGCAGATAATGTGTCTAGTTAGTTATTATTATTTTTTTTTTATTAGCTATTTCTATTCATTGTAGTTTGCTGTTGGCTATCAACGTATGAAAGGTAAACAGTGCCTTTTTCCATTTGGTTTTCATTGTACTGGTATGCCAATAAAGGCATGTGCTGACAAATTGAAGAGAGAAATGAAAGACTTTGGCTATCCTCCCTCATTCCCAGCAGAAGCTGAAATTGAAGAAGAACCGGTGGAAGTAGATGTCACTAAAGACAAATCTAAAGGAAAAAAGGTAGATGTCGTAATTTGTATTAACTCATTCCATCACTATTGTCATAAAATTGAGAAGTTTCGGAAGTTTCATTGAAGTTCGGAAGTTTGAGCTGAGAAGTTCAATTTTTGTCATAACTTTAAAGCTATAAATTCAATCAAATGAAAAGCACATTCGATGGCCTAAAAGCTCCATGTTTTTGGAAAATGGAACAAGTCGAAAATACAAGTTTATTAATAATATAAACAAATCTGTTTGGAAATTATTGATTCTTCGTCACCATTAAAATGTCTAAAAAAAGTTAGTTTTGAAAAGTTGTGCAACCCGGGTGCTTTGTAATTTCTTTTGAATTGAGATAAAATAAATATGATATTTGAGATCTCTGTGTTGCTGTAGGAGGCTATGTATAGTTACTTGTAATCTCAAAATTACACGAAAAGAATTTTTTTTTCTCGATTTCTTGAAAAATATATTTCGACACTGATTCAGAATATATACGATTCATTAAGTTTGGCCTTACTGTTCAATGAAAATTCCCATAAAATGTTTGTTTTGGGTCTAGAAACCCCTTTTTAAGATATTTCCTATTGCAGAATCTTCCCAATTGTTAGCTCAAGTTGATAAATGGTCATCCATCCCGAATTAGCCCAGAAATTAGATCTTCTCAAGTAAAAAAATAAGAAAACGATTTCTTGTGTTACAAAAATAGGCTATTTCCAGTTCATTACCAGAAAATGATCTAGTAAACCCACTTTATCTAAACTGCACTAGTTTGCCTTTTTTGGCCTTTCTAATATAAAATATAACTAGGGTCAACATTAATCCTTAACAAAGAGAGCGCTTTAGCGCATATAAGTCCTATGTTTAACTTTATTCTATGTTTATTATGTTTCCAGTAAAAAAAATAAAAATAAAAAATACAAACTTGACGTGATCGATGCAAGCTTGGAAAAAACAAAAATAGTTTGAAATTGCTTCGACCAAAAAAAAATTGTTTATCTAATTTTTGTTTATTCTACCAAGTTCTGAGTAAACAAAAAAAAAGTTGGAATTCTGTAGATTTATAAGACATATTTTCTAGTAACACCTTCAGAGGGATAAATTTTATTTTATCTTATTTTTTTTTTTTCTATTATAGTTAGTGGGAAAAAATCTAATTTTTCTGATGGTCAAGGATCAATGACTTTATTAACTTCAACTATATATATTTGTTTTCATTTGTTTAAACAGTGCATTCATTTTGATGTAAAACAAAATCTTCAAATTAAAAAAAAAAAGTTGCCGGTTAAGTGAAATTTTGATACTTGAAAATACCTAGAGTGCTCAAACTTTGCATTTTATCAATAACGACTGAAAGTGCAGCGTGCTTTTAAAAAAACTTTCTTTTGAAACATCTTAGTCACCCAAATTCTTTCGTTTACTTTTATTTGGGTTTCAGTTTCTTTTTAATTGATTGTTCTAGTAGAAATAAAAAAAAAGAAACTGATTTTAAAATAGCCAATTTGGAAGTCTTTTTTGTGAAAAGGTAAATTGGGATTAGTCTAGGTTTCAAAAGCATCATTACAATTACTGTAGAATGGTTGAAGCTCCTAAATTTATCAACGGTGCTGACACTTAAATCTTCTGCACCTGTTTTTAACTCGTGTAGAGCATCCAAACATTGAGATGAAGGCGGTAGGTGGTACATAATTTGTTCTGTGTGGTTTTTCTTAACTTCTAATTTATTTGAACATTTTGTACTCAGTGTCTAATTTATTTGTACATTTTGTACTCAACGTCTTTTTTTTATTAAAAAAAAAGGCTTCATCCATCACAGATGATAATTTGCCGCTAGTCCTGGTAATTACCTCGTTTCCAACACTAAGGTATTTGTTAGTATCCTCTCTTGAACGCGTCAAGGCAAGGATTTTCGGACTACCTTTGCCGGCAATCTATTCCCTGTTGCAACCGATCGCCGGACGAAACTCGTTTTCAGATATTCTTGGCGGGAAGTACCCTTCTCAAGGTAGTCCTGACGATCTGTACGTCGGCGAGTTGATCGCAAGGGCTTTACTCTATCAGGAATGAGCGTTGATAGCTCCTCTGATGGAGGGCTATAAATGTTCTTGTAGAAAATTTCGTTGGACGCCACATCGAGGCGTTCCTGGATCAACTATCGGGTTTTGGCTTTCATGTTGCCAGAGGCTGCTGCACGAACTGCTCGATTTTGAATTTGTTGTTGTGGAGCGATGTGGTTTTTTGGTTCACCAGTGAAGAGAGGACATGCATATTCCATGAAAGGTCTGATGCACGAAACGAAAAGTGGCAGAATAGACTCATCAGGTAGAAGACTGGCATTTTAGAATAACTCCTAACTTCTTGGAGCAAGAGGATCTAATTTTACTGGGATGCTCAGTCCATGAGAGATCCGAAAACAAATTAACTCGAAGTAGGCGCAGTGTATCAACTCGCGTTATTGCCTCTCCTTTGAAGACAAAATGAGGATGAGCCCTTGTATTACGCGTCTTAGAAATTAGGAGCTCTTTTATTTTCGATGCGTTAAAACTTACCAGCCATGCATCTGCCCACGCCTCAATTCTCTCCAGGTCAGCCTGAAGCTCCTTGTGGGGTTCGGTGGGATCTTCGTCTTTTGCAATTGATGTTTTTGTTGTCGTGTCATCATCAAAAGGGCGAGGTTTTCTTCACAAGGTTGTCCGCTAGGTCGTTTATTAACACCAACAAAAGAGTTGGCCCAATAATACTTCCTTGGGGTACTCCTTATAAGACTGGGTGTTCTTTTGATATGAAGTCGTCGAGGACAACTTGCAATGATGGTTGACGAAGAAAGTCAGCAAGCACCTCAAATTGTCGACCATCAAATCCATAGGCTTTTACTTTCCATAGAAGTCCCTTGTGCCATACACGATCAATACATGTGCCATACACGCTGGACAGCAGATATATTGGACGATATGATCCTACATTAGTTAGGTTGGATTCTGCCTTTGGAACAGGGACCACATGAGGAATTTTCCAGGCTTTGGGAGTGATCCTTTTCTATACAGAGAGGCAAGAGGACCAGCAAGTTCAGGGGCACATCTCTTAAGGATGAGATTGGGAATCGTGTCAGGTCCTGGAGCTTTGGTGACATCCAGCTGGCTTAGCGTTCTGAGCACCTTACTAATATTTATGTTAGCGTTGATGATTTTTGCATCTGTTCTTGGGGGAAAGGGGGAAGGGGAGACTCCGTTTTCATCAAGTTGGGAGACCTTTGAAAAGGCTTATCTACGCAGGACAGCAGATAATTGATGGTGATTTAGATGAAGGTAGAGCTTCTTTGACGACCCTCCACCACTGCTTTGTAGGGCACTTTTCAGTTTGTCTATACACTTGTATTTGTAATTGGCTCTAGCTTGACGTGCAGCTTTAACAGACTCATTTTGAGTGCTAATACAAGCAGCCCGGTCCTCGTCAGATTCAATCGAACGCCATTTCTTGTGAGCTTTCTTTCTGGCCCTGGTTGCCTTTCTACAACCAGCATTGAACCAAGGCTTATCTCGAGATGAGACTTTTACTGTTTTTGATGGGACGAATTGTTCAATGGCCTCTGTAATCGCTTTTTCATAAAGTGCCGCTGCTTTATGTGGGGCTTCTTTTAAAAAATTACTCCACGGCTTGGCCGGTAAGGAATTTCGCAGATCATCCCGGTCTGTGCGGTGATGCTGCCTGATGATCCTCTCGTGCTTTACAGGTGGAGGTATTTTGAGATTTCCACGAGCTATAACTGCCACATACATGATTGCTGGCAAAATGATAGCTTTCAACACTAAAGGAATCCGAATGATCAGTTCAGAAGAGATCAAGCCGGGATGATTTATGAGGGCCAATATAAGTGTCGAATTCAACAAGCTGTTCTAGCACATAAGCAAGACTCAGATTCAGCAGAGCTACGCCTTCCCAAACAGCGGACTAAAGAGCTCCTTTGTAGCGGACAAAAGACAGACTTTGCCTCATCAGATAAGAAGCGGTCATAAGACCTCACACTTAACCTCAGCAAGGGTGGTGGTGACCCCAATAGGGACGAGAGTCGGCACCTTGTGGTACCTACCACTCTCAAGCTCTGCGGGCAGGGACGCAGACCCCTGAGTGGTTTGCCGGAGGATACCACTGTATACCAAACATGCAGAGGTTGTTGTCCAAATCTGAATCTTTCGCCCTATTTCGCAGTTGTCCTGGAGAGGATCCTCCCATGATGGTATCCTGCAGTACCATACAATTTAACCCATTGCTGGAAGAACGTTTGCAACTAACTGGACGTGCCCACACACCGGTGGGCCCTGCTCAGTGTGCATCAGAGGGGCCTTCTTCTTCTTCCGCCTGTATTTATGGCCCCCGGGTGGGGATATCCCAGTTTCAATTTTTGGACCCCCAGGTGCTAGGTCCCCCTTGGTCCGCGCCTCCCTTTATGGGAGGTGCCCTACATGTCTGTAGGACGTTCCCCTATCCGCCACCTGGGGACGCGGTGAGTGGCCTGGAGATGGTCCCTGCTGAGAAGGTGACTCAGTAGGTACTCAGGTAGGTCTAATTTATTTGTATATATTTTACTCAATGTCTAATTTATTTGTACATTTTGTACTCAGCGTCTAATTTATTTGTACATTTAAAAAGTTTCTCTTCAAACTAATACTTTAGGACATTTACCATGCAATTTTGAATATTTTCTCAAGTTTCCCCAAAATCTCTTCTACATGTGTTTGGTTTTTACATAATAAATTAATAGAGTGCATTTTAAGGAACCTTTTGAATATACTAATATCCACTGTGTTGGCACCAGAATACAATTTTAAAGGCTTTATATTTAATTATTAAATTTTGACTATACTATGTTCAGATATTTTATAAATTGCATTATATTAAGTTATACATTATAATGTACAAAATTATTATTTTCAGTATTAATTTTATTTAATATGATATTATTTATAACATTATTTATATATATAAAATTTATATAAATTATTTTAAAATTATATGAAAATAAAATATAAAAAAACCAATCCTATCAAATTATGTTTTTCTATATCCAATATAGGATATAGATACCTAACTTTGGATAATTTTAATATGTTTAATTACAGACAAAATCAAATGATGACATATTTTATACGTTCATGTAATAAGTCTACCCTGTTTCATCTCACGACGGGGGATCAAATCGAATCTTCGAGGAATTTTTTTAGAGGGGTTTAAGATTTGAGAGCAAGGAGGGGGGGGGATATGTTTGCTGTCTAACAGGCTCTTCTCATCTGCTAGCTAACTACAGATTTTGAACTAATAATATTTGCCTCTCAAATATTTGGACTATCTGTTTTGGCTTTTCTCTGTCTACAATGAGCCATGTCTTGATGCAGCCTATGCAACCTACTGCAAAATACTTGATAACTTTAATTCAAAATCAACTGGATGGAAATCTGAGTCACTCATTGAGTGTCAAAATTGAAGTCCTTGCCCCTCTCCCAATGCCAAATTTACTCTTCCCTAATTTCGCTCTTAGAGAAATGGTGTACCTCATCTGACTCTTGATCGCAGTGGTCATTTAAGAAATGGTCCTGAGTGATCAAGCGATAATCAACATGATTGTTCTTAATTACAAAAAATTACATATCTAAAAAATTGTGACTGATTTTAATCAAACTGGTTATTTAAGGGTCTGTGCTTATTGATTACAAATCTGAGATTAATAAAAACACGTTAAGGACGTAAAGTCGCTCAGAGCATTACAAATCGGGTTTCAAATCGTTCAAGGCTGGAAGGAAAACGTTCAAAGTAAATAAAGTCATGATTAAGTGCTTTGTCTCCAACTGGCAGAAATCTACAAGACATTCTACGTGGGTGCTCTGTGCCCCTTCCTTTATTCGTTTATCCCTTTTACTTAGAGAGACCAACTAACTGCACCAGTTAGCACTCGTGTAAAATGTCATGTTGATTTCTTTCAGTTGGGAGCAAAACGCTTGGAACCAAGCCCTTAAGGAAAACAACCTCTAACTGGACCTCATCCACATCTGGGTTTATCAACTGACGCGTAGAGTTTTCCAACGTTTTAGGCCAAATTTCATCTAGTTATGCTTATTTTAAGCCATATGGTGTTGACTTTTGTGCAAATTTGTAGTTTCGATAGAATAGAATCATCACAATTGGGCTATATTTCACAACCCTGGCTGGTTGGAGTTTTATCCAAATTTTTATAGACGAATCACTTGTCCCGATTCTTATCCTAATACATGTCTTCAAAGTCTGACTCTGAACATGTAGTTTACAGCTATGTCGGTTTTAACCTTAACCATGTAATTTTTTTATTCACGTATTTTTTATTTTTATTTCTAGAGCAAGGTGGCAGCAAAATCTAGTGGTGCTAAATATCAGTGGCAAATTATGAAATCCTTAGGATTGGAAGATGAAGAAATAAAGGCTTTTGCTGATCCAATGCATTGGTTGGAGTATTTTCCGCCACGTGCCGTTGAAGACTTGAAGAAAATGGGGCTACACGTATGTAACTTTTCTCTTTTTTTATTTTTATGTTTAGGATACGTCGTCTTGACAGGTATGTTCTAAGTAAGGCCTTATCCAGGGGCTCTTATTTGGACCCCTTACCCCCCGAAACAGGATAAATTATGTTGAGGTATAAATTTCGTGGATGAATATAAAAAGAATTTACCAACATTCAACCATTGAAAAACGGAGGGGTTGCTTGTAATTTTCTTTACAACTTCGCCTTGTTCTTTTTACTGGCTTAGATTTTATACAGGAGAACAGTCAGATTGAAATTAATCTCAATTAATTGATCAATTAAATCTCATTAATTAAACTTGATTAATTGATTAATTAAATTTCGATTAATAAAATTAATCAAAATCTTTGTTTTTTTTTACTGGCATGATGATTTCACACAAGGGATTTTAAAATCTATCAGGTTTTAAAGACGCGGGGTTATTTGTCTCCAGAAATAAGAAATAATGCGACTGGCTTGCGAAACTACGCCATGGATGCAAATAAATGAATGAAGGCCCTCTTTTGCCATGGAGCTATAGGAAACTAATGCCTTTTCCTCTTTCCTCCAGCTATGAAAACAGATGGTATTTTTATAGCTTTTGTATTTGTCGGGAAGAGAGACAAGCTTTCTATTCCAGGCATTGATCACTCTTTCCGTTTTTTGGGAAAAAAAGCAAATAAATTACAAATAACAGCTGGACTAAAAATAATTTCTTTGTTTTTTTTTGTTTTAAAGTAGATGTAGCAATTTAGTATAAGAGAGTTTTCTCTTTGGCTTTTATTTTTAGGTGCGTCGTCTTAACGACCAATTTTTGCTTAAACTGATTTGTATCTTAAAAGTATTAACTAAAAAAAACAAGTTTTTTTTAACTGAAAGTAAGCAGCGATATGATAAGTTAAAACGAACAGAAATTGTTCCGTATATGAAAGGGGCTGCCCCCTCCTCAACGCCTCACTCTTTAGGCTAAAGTTTTTTATTGTTTTAAAAAAAAATAATTTTGTGAGACAGAGTCAAAATTTAGCGTAAAGAGCGAGGCGTTGAGGAGGGGATAGCCCCTTTCATATACGGAATAATTTCTGTTCGTTTTAAGTTTTATTGTCGCTCCTTATTTTCAGTTACAAAAACTTGTTTTTTTTAGTTAATTTATGAACGTTTTTGAATTAATGCAGCTTTGATTTTGGCTCACCGTATATGAATAATTAAGATGAAATTCGTATATTAGTTTTTCATTTTTTGGCTAATTGACCTTCTCGAAATTTTGTTCTGACATAACTTACGAATTAAGTTGCGTAGCGATTTTCCACATTCGTATGTTTTTAATGCGTATATTAGGGAGTTTGCCCCCTATTCAGTAACTCACACTTTACACCAAAGTTCGAATTTTGTTCGAATGACAAACCCCTGAATCACAACGGCCAGTTAATCAGAATAAATATCCCTTTTGAAAGTACAAATAAGAACTTGGCGCAAAGAGTGAGATATTGATTAGGGGGCACACCCTCTCGTATGTGTAATAATTTATTTTTGTTTTAAGTTTTAATGTTGCTCCTTACTTTCAGTTGAAAATAAATTGTTTTTTTATTTAATTTCTGATCGTTTTTTAAATAATGCTCGGAAATCTGGCGCCCCCTTCATAGAAATGTCCCTTCCCCCAGGGAAATATCCTCCATGGAAAGATCCTCCCCCGTAACCCCTACTCTGACCCGACCCCCCACTAGAAAAAAATTCCTCCTGAAAACGTCTTTATACTTCCCTATAATCATTACTATCAGAGGCAACGCTGTAGCGTTGCCTATAGTTAAGGCCATACGGCTCCAATGTTTTATTATTTATTATTAATTTAAAAAACTTTTTCAACAAAATTTTCAAAACTTAAAAAAAAAAAATATAAATGTTTTTACTTTTATAACTAATAAATAAAAAAATATTAACATTTTGATTACTAAATATCAGTATATGTATATTAAACTGACAATGCACATTTATTTGTATTTTTTCAGTAAAGTGCAAATTCTGTTCTGACCTTGGGAAGGCATAGGGGTTTTGGGACAAACTTGTGTTAATTTCTGCTCGTTTTGAGTTTGACTCGGTTATTTATTGCAATTTCTGTTCGTTTTGGGTTTCATTTATTTATCGATGCTGATTTGTGGTAGTTTCACGCTTGGTATATTATTTGATTATATTTTTGCTAATTTTTTGTTTCATGGAGTTCTTTACTTTTCTTTGAAAAACTTATTTTGTGGAAAAAGTTTTTTTAATTAATTCCTGTTCGTTTTATATTGACATAGTCTTTTCAGGGAAAAAGAAAATAATACTTTAAATCTTTTTGTTTTTTTAAGACTTTATAGTTTTTTAACAACATACACCCTTTTAAAAATCTGGACACAAATAGTACTGTTTAATCTAGTTTCATACCTCTTCTAGTTGACCTGAAATGGAAAACTTGATACCATTCACAAAAAACTCTGTTTACTTTCTTTAATAGCTTGGATACACTCACGTTATTTTGATTTAGTTAAATTTTAAGAGCAGAAATGGGAGGGTTGGCGTGTGAGGGTGGGCGGGGGAGGTTGGGAGAGGAAGGGGATTAGTTGCCCTTAAATCACTATCGACTATTAAAAAAGGACATCAGCCCTTTCTATTTTCAATTGAATTAGCCCTTTTCGAAGTTCCCACGACAACCCCTTCGATACGAAGTGCCCTGGTCTAAACAACAACAACAACAAAAAATAATACATTATACCCACTTCGATCTTTACTATAATTAAATAAAAAAAACGAGTCTTTTAAACTGAAAGTAAGGAGCGACATTAAAACTTAAAACGAACAGAAATTGTTCCGTATTTGAAAGGGGCTGTCCCCTCCTCAACGCCTTGCTCTTTACGCTAAAGTTTGACTCTGTCTCACAACAAAATTTTTTAAAACAATAAAATCTTTAGCGTAAAGAGCAAGGCGTTGAGGAGGGGACAGCCTTTTTCATATACGGAATAATTTCTGTTCGTTTTAAGTTTTAATGTCGCTCCTTACTTTCAGTTTAAAAAACTTGTTTATTTTTTATTTAATTTCTGATCGTTTTTTAGTTAATGCAGCTTTTATTTTGGCTCACCGTCATTGAATAAGTAAACAAAATTTACATAAAAAATTTACTTTTCTTTTGCTAAATGGCTGTCCTTAAATTTGGTTCTGACGTAATTTACAAATTAACTTACATAACAAACTTCTATATTCGTATATTTTTCTTCTGGCAAAAAATACAAAGTTGCAGATTTTTGCAGATATGAGCTTGAAACCTATGTAATAGGGTTTTCTGATACGCTGAATCTGACGGTGTGATTTTCATTAAAATTCTTTTCACTTGTAGGGGATGTTTCCCCCCTCTTTAAAAAATCAGGTAAATTTTTCTCAGGCTCGTAGCCTTTGGTGAGTAATACTAAAACTTAATAAAATTTATATATTTAGGATCAACTTTACAAACCCATTCTTTTGATACATTTATTGACGTAAAAATTCCACTTTTTAAAGTTTCGATTACTATTGCGCCACATCGCTTGTTTTTTTTTATTGTTTTTTTTTATTACGCCAATGTTATGACGCATATGAGGGGGTTGGGAGCAGTTGAAAAAACTTATTTTTTTTAAAATTTAATTTCTGATCGTTTTTTAAATAATGCTTGGAAATCCGGCGCCCCCTTCATAGAAATATCCCTTACCCCAAAGAAACATCCTCCACGGAAAGATTATCCCGAGTAACCACCTCCTCCCACCCCCCAACCCCCCCACCAGAAAAAAATCCTTCCTGAAAACGTCTGTATACTTCCCAATAACCAATACAATGTGTATGCAATGGCAAAGTTCATAACTTGCAGCCCTTCCACTGGGAACTGTGGGGGATTAAGTCATCCTAAAAGACATATTTATTAGATTTTCGACCATGCTGAACAAAATGGCTATCTCAAAATTTTGATCGGGTGACTTTGAGAAAAAAATGAGCGTGGGAGGGGGCCTAGTTGCCCTCCATTTTTTTGGTCACTTAAGAAGGGCACTAGAACTTTTAATTTCCGTTCCAATAAGCCCTCCTACAGTATTCTAGGATCACTGGGTCGATACGATCACCCCTGAAAAAAAAAAAACAAAAAAAACAACAAACAAACAAATAATCACGCATCCGTGATCTTTCTTCTGGCAAAAAAATGGAAATTTTATAGATAGGAGCTTGAAACCTCTACAGTATGGTTCTCTGATACGCTGAATATGATGGTGTGATTTTCATTAAGGTTCTATAACTTTTAGGGGGTCTTTCCCCCTCTTCCCGAAAATCAGCCAAATTTTCTCAGGCACTTAACTTTTGATGGGTAAGATTAAACTTGATGAAACTTATATATTTGAAATCAGAATTAAAATCTGATTCTTTTGATATATTCTTTTGGTTACCATTGAGCCGAGTCGCTCCTTGCTTACAGTTCGTTACCACGAACTGTTTGAAAATGTCAACCCTTCCAATAACTTTTGACTATTATAAAGGACAATAGCCCTTTTGATTTCCAATCGAATGAGCCCTATTGGAAACTACAGCGCTTTCTATATACACCTTATATGCCCCCAGTGCATACATTACAACACCTACCCTAAGGTCTGTTAGAATGGTTCTCATCCTATAAGATCGAATTTCCAGAACTCTCAACTACGTTAAAAAAATTGGCTATCTCAAAAGTTTTGATTGGATGTGTTTGGGGAAATGGTGGGCGTGAGAGGGGTGTTAGTCGCCTTCCAATCACTTTCCAATCACAAAAGGGCACAAGCCGCTCCAATTTCCAATTGAATGAGTGCTTTTCGAAGTTTCTACGACAACTTTTTCGATACGAAGTGCCCTGTTCTAAAGGAAAAAATTAATAAATAATACAGTGTGCCAACATCGTTCTTGTATGGCCCCAGGGCATAACTTAAAACCCTTGCCCAGAGGGTTGTGGGTGAGTGTCCTCCTCTTTACTTAGTCCCGGTTTCTTGTCTCGTTCTCGAGTGTCCCCGTTCTTTACTTAGGCAGCGCGATCCTGCTGCATATGATTTGTACAACAACTTTCTATATAAACCTTATATGTCCCCAGGGCATAACTTACAACCCTTGGAGTGAGGGCTCTGAGTTGGTTATCATCCTAAAAGACCTAATTTCCAGAGCTTTCAACTACGTTGAACAAAATGGATATCTCAAAAGTTTTATTGGATGTGTTTTGGAAAATGGTGGGCGTGAGAGGGGCGTTAGTCGCTATCCAATGACTTTCAACTATTAAAAAAGGCACTAGCGCTTTCAATTTTTAATTGAATGAGCCCTTTTGAAGTTTCTACGACAACGCTTTCAATAAGAAACTTATATGTCCCAGGGCATAATTTACAACCCTTGCCCTGAGGGCTGTGGGGGGAGGGGTTATCATCCTCAAAGACATAATTTCCAAAACTTTCAACTACGTTGAATAAAATAGCTATCCAAATTTTTGATTGGATGTGTTTGGAGAAAAGGTGGGCGTTAGAGGGGGGTTAGTTGCCCTCCAATCACTTTTGACTATTAAAAACGGTACTATCCCTTTGAATTTCAAATCGAATGAGCCCTTTTCAAGTTTCTACGACAAAGATTTCAATAAAAACCTTAAATGCCCCCAAGGGATAACTTATAATCCTTGCCTGGAGGGTTGTGGGGGAGTGTCCTCCTCAAAAATATATTTTCGATCTGGAAATCAACGACGCTGAACAAAATGTCTCTCTCGAAATTTTTATTGGATGTGTTTGGGGGAATGATGGGCGTGGGGGGGGGGGCGAGTTGCCCTTTATTCACTTTCGACTATTAAAAAGGGCACTAGCCCTTTGAATTCCTAACCGAATGAGCCTTTTTTGAAGTTTCTATGACAACGCCTTCTATAAAAACCTTATATGCCCCAGGGCATAACTTAAAACCCTTGCCCCGACGGTTTTGGGGGAGTGTCCTCCTCAAAAACATATTTTCTATCTGAAAATCAACTACGCTGAACAAAGGGGGTATCTCAAAACTTGGATTGGATGTATTTGGATGACTGATGGGCGTGGGGGGGGGCTAGTTGCCCTGCAATCACTTTCGACTATTAAAAAGGGCACTAGCCACTCCAATTTCCAATCGAATGAGCCCTTTTCGAAGTTTCTACGACAATTCCTTCGATATGAAGTGCCCGGCTGAAGAAGAAGAAAAAAAAAACACATCGTTCTTTACTTAGGCAGCGCGCTAGCGCTAGCGCGCTGCCTATGATTATTATTATTATTATTTTTTTCCCAGAGTCACTTCATATGGAAGGGGTCGTCATAAAAACTTCAAAGAGGGGTCATTCGATTAGAAATCGAGAGTTCTAGTGCCCTTTTTAATAGTCGAAAGGGATTGGAGGGCAACTAGGGCCCCCCCCCCCCCCCCACGCCCATCATCCCCCCAAACACATCCAATCAAAACTTTGAGATAGCCACTTTGTTCAGTGTAGTCGATTTCCAGATAGAAAATATGTTTTTTGAGGAGGAAACTCCCCCAAAACCCTCAGGGCAAGGGTTTTAAGTTATGCCCTGGGGGCATATAAGGTTTTTATAGAAGGCGTTGTCGTAGAAACTGCAAAAAAGGATCATTCGATGGGAAATTCAAAGGGCTAGTGCCCTTTTTAATAGTCGAAAGTGATTGGAGGGTAACTAGCCCCCCCCCCCCACGCCCATCATTCCCCCAAACACATCTAATAAAAATTTTGAGAAAGCTGTTTTGTTCACCGTAGTAGATTCCCTGATAGAAAATGTGTTTTTAAGGAGGACACTCCCCCACAACCCTCAGGGCAAGGGTTCTAAGTTATGCCTTGGGGGCATTTAAGGTCTTTATAGAAGGCGTTGTTATAGAAACTTCCAAAAAGGCTCAATCGATTGCAAATACAAGCGGTTAGTGCTCTCTTTAGTAGTCGAAAGGGATTGGAGGACAACTAGTCTCACCCCAAGCCAATCATTTCCCTAAACACATCCAATCAAAATTTTGAGGTAGCCATTTTGTTCAGCTTTGTTGATTTCCAGATAGAAAATATGTTTTTGAGGAGGACACTCCCCCACAACCCTCAAGGCAAGGGTTGTAAAGTATACCATGGGGGCATATAAGGTTTTTATAGAAGGCGTTGTCGTAGAAACTTCAAAAAAGACTCATTTTATTGGAAATTCAAAGGGCTAGTGCCCTTTTTAATAGTCAAAAGTGATTTGAGGGCAACTAACCCCGCTTTCCCGCTTACCTTTTCCCCGAACACATCCAATCAAAATTTTGAGACAGCCATTTTATTAGACGTAGTTTTAAGTTCTGGAAATTATGTCTTAGAAGATGACAACTCCCCCACAGCCCTCAGGGCAAGGGTTATAAGTTATGCCCTGGGGGCATTTAAGGTTTTGTATAGACAACGCTGTCGTAGAAACTTCAGAAAGGGCTCATTCGATTGAAAATTTAAATGGCTAGTACCTTTTCTAATGATCGAAAGTAATTCTATGGCAACTGAGACCCCCTTCACGCCCACTATCTTCCCAAACACATCCAATCAAAATTTTGATGTAGCCATTTTGTTCAACGTGGTTGAAATTTCTGGAAATTATATGTTTGAGCAGGACATTCCCCCCACAGTTTTCAGGGGCAAGGGTTATAAGTTATTTCCCGGGGGCATATATGGCTCTAATGGAAGGAATGCTCGTATAAACTTCAGAGATGTCTCATTTGATTGGAAATTGAAAGTCCTATTTCATTTTTAAGCGTCAAAAGATATTGGAGGATAACCACACCCCCCCCCCAAATACATCCAATAAAAATTGTAAGATAACTATTTTGTTAAAAATAGTTAAAAATGTTAAAAATTGTAAAAATAGTAAAAAAAGATCATATAACAAAAATTCCGGTGTCGAGGCGTTGTAAGTTATTCCCCGCCGCCGGGGGCAGGCGTTGTAAGTTATGCCCAGGGGCATATACTGTTCGTATGAAAGGGATTCTCGTATAAACTTCAGAGAGGGCTCATTTGATTGGATATTGAAAGTCTGAGCTCACTTTTTAATAGTCAAAAGAGATTCGAGGGAAGCTAGCCCCCCCCCCACGCCTTCTTTTTCAAAACCATCTGTTGAAAGTTTTGAGATATACATCGTGTTAAAAAAAATTGTTCAAATGTCGGATAAGAAAAACTCCGGTGTCAATACAGCCCCCCAGGGCACAGGGGAAGGCGTTCTAAGTTATGCCCTAAGGGCATGTATCGTTTTTATGAAAGGGTTGCTTGTATAAACTTCATAGAGGGCTCATTTGATTGGAAATTGAAAGTTCTAGTTCACTTTTTAAGAGTCAAGAGAGTTAAACTAGCCCCCCCCCCCACGCTCTTTTTTCCCCAAACCCGTCCGTTACAAATTTTGAGATAGCCAGTGTTTTGGAAATATTTCAAAAATTAGATAACAAAAGCGCCTCCCCCCAGAGCCCGGAGGATAGGCATTGTAAGTGTTGTCCTGGGGGCGTATATGGTTCTTATGAAAGAGACGCTCGTATAAACTTCAGAGGGGGCTAATTTGATTGGAAATTGAAAGTTGTAGTTCAATTTTTAAGAGATAAAAGATATCCGTGGGCAACTAGTCCCCCCCCCACAAACCCTTTTTTCCCGAAGCCCATCCGATACAATTTTTTTTTTCATTAAAAATAGTTCTAAGGTCAGATAAGAAAATTTCCTGTGTCGATGCAACCCCCCAGGACCCGGAGACAGGCATTATGAGTAATGCTCTAGGGCCATATATAGTTCTTATGGATGAGATGGTTATATAAACTTCGGAGAGGGCTCATTTGATTTGAAATTGAAAGTTCTTGTTCACTTTTTAAGAGTCAAAAGAGATCTAAGGGCAACTAGCCCCCCCCCTCCTCCACACCCTAAATGGATCAGATAAAAATTTTGAGAATGACATTTTGCTAAAAATAGTTCAAAGTTCTGATAACACAAAACTCGTGTCGACACATCCCCCCAAGGCCCGGGGGTAGGCGTTGTAAGTTATGCCCTGGGGGCAAATATGGTTGTTATGGAAGGGATGCTCGTCTAAAATTCCTAGAGGGCTCATTTGGTTGTATATCGATCGTTTTAATTCCCGTTCTAAGAGTAAAAAAAGATCGGAGGGCAGCTAGCCTCCCCCCAATCTCCATTTATTTTTTTCCGAGGGGCACTTCATACAGAAGGGGTCGTCGTATAAAATTCATACGGAGTTCATTCGAATGGAAATCGAGGGTTCTAGTACCCCTTTTAAGAGTCAAGAGTTATCGGAGGGCAACTGCCCCCCCCAAGCCCTGTTCCCCCAAATACATATGATAAAAATTTGAGGTAGCCATTTTGTTAAAAATAGTTCAAAGATCATATAACAAAAACTCCTTTACGTATGGTCATTTCGTTAAAAATAGTTCAAAGATTAGAAAAACTCCTGTGTTGACCCCCCCCCCCCCGCCAGGGCCGGGGCAGGCGTTGTAGGTATTGCTCTGGGGGCATATATGGTTCTTATGGAAGGTATGCTCGTATAAACTTCAGAGAGGGTTCATTTGAATGGAAATTAAAAGTTTTAGTTCATTTTCTCAGAGTGAAAAAAGATCAGATTTCAGGTGACCATTTTGACCAAAAATTTGAGGTGACCATTTTGTTAAAAATAATTCAACCATCAGATATTAAAACTCCAGGGTCGACACAACCCCCCAAGGCCCAGGGATAGGCGTTGTAACTTATACTCTGGGGATATATATGGTTCTTGTAGAAGTGATACTAGTATAAACTTCAAATAGGGCTCATTTGATTGGAAATAAAAAGTTCTAGTTCACTTTTAAAGATTCAAAAGAGACCGAAGCTTAATTTAGTCCCCCACGCCCTTTTTCCCCAAACCCATCCGATAAAAATTATTAGATAGCAATTTTGTTAAAAATAGTTCAAACATCTGATAATAAAAACTCCGAGGTTGACACAAACCCATTTTTTCACTTTGATATTGTTACTTTGATATCAGTTTTGTTACTTTGATGAATATTTGATTTTTTTTTAAAGTTTGTTTTTGAAATAAGGAATTTTTAAAAACTTGAAATTTTTTGCAAATTGAATATGCAAACTTAAGATAATATAAACTTAAATTGAATATGCAAATCAAGCTTGAAACGAACAAAAATCACCACAAACAGAGTTTGGGTATGACCTCCTTCTCTCACTGTAAAAGTCTAAAACCTACTGCGTCATTGGCGCTTTACTGAAAACTTTATGCATTTTGAACAGTCTTGGAAAGTATAAACAACATCAAATTGAATATTTGATGTATAACGATATTATTGTTGAAAGATCCATCAGTTCAAGAATTTATTTCACTGTAATTGTATTTTTATTTTCAACACTGTAAGAACTGGAAAAGAAAATATTTGTAATATAATCCCTTTTCAGTTAAGCGCCAATGACGCAGTAGGCTTTCGGTTTTTATTTACAGTTAGGAAAGTAGGCAGTATCCAATCACCGGTTTATAGGGAAACTATATTCGTCTTTAACAACCTTAAAAAGAGCTAATAAATTAAACTTTATATTTGATGTATAATGATATTAATTGCCGAAAGCACATAAGTTTAAAATGCTATTATAATTTTAATGTTTATTTTCAATATTAAGTACAAAAGAAAATATTTGTCATAAAGTTGGTTTTCAGTAAAGCGACAATGACGCAGTAGGTTTTAGACTTTTGCAGTGAGAGAAGGAGGGCATACCCAAACTGTTCTTTATGGTGATTTTTGTTCGTTTCAAGCTTGATTTGCATATTCAATTTAAGTTTCAATTGTATTAAGATTTATTTACTAATTTACATGAATATCTATTGTATGTTTGTTTGCATTGATTGTTTATTTAATTTCTGTTCGTTTTAAGTTTCATTTATGCTTTAATAGGAAAATGTTTTTTTCGTTTAAGCTTTGTATTCATATTCATTCTAAGCATTACTCGCTTTAAGATTTATTTATTCATTTATATTATTACTTGTTGTATGTTTTTGCTATGATTGTTTATTTAATTTCTGTTCGTTTTGGGTTTCATTTATTCTTGAACAGTAATTTCTGGTCGTGTTTGTTTTGAATTTTAGAAGGTATTTTTATATCCTTATGTTAATTTTAAAATGGCCTTTTAATTTATTATTAAAAAATATTTTTAGGAAAGTTTTTTTAATTAATATGTAAACAATGGGCAAAGTTTATAACTTGCAGCACTTCCCCCGGGAACAGTGGGGGAATAAGTCATCCTCAAAGACATAATAATTAGATTTTCTACTATGCTGAACAAAATGGCTATCTCAAAATTTTGATTGGGTGACTTCAGAAAAAAGATGAGGTGGGAGGCACTAGAACTTTTAATATCTGTTGGAATGAGCCTTCTCACGATATTCTAGGACTACTGGATCGATATGATCGCCCCTGAAAAAACAAAAAACAAAAAAATCACGCATCCGTGATTTTTCTTCTGGCAAAAATTCAAAATTCAACATTTTTGCAGATAGGAGCTTGAAACGGCTATAGTAGGGAGCTCTGGAACGCTGAATCTGATGGTGGGATTTTCATTGAAGTTCTATGACTTTTAGGGGTTATTTTCCTCTTTTTTCTAAAATAAGGCAAATTTTTTCAGGCGCTCAACTTTTGATTGGTAAGACTGAACTTGTTAAAACTTATATATTTGAAATCAGCATTACAATTTGATTCTTCTGACGTATCTATTGGTATCAAAATTCCGTTTTTTAGAGTTTCGGTTACTATTAAGCCGGGTCGCTCCTTACTTACAGTTCATTACCACGAACTGTTTGAAAATAACTTTCTTAAAAATTAAGAGAAAGCTCTATGGGTTGAAAAGTATTTATTTAAGGCTGTTCAATACAGCTCAAAAGAAGTATCATTGAATAAATGACTTCTTTGGAAGCCTCCTGTTTTGTTAACCGCCTTGGTTGAAATCTTAGCCGACACAGGATTCGTAATATTTATGTTGTATGTACATTGAATAGACAGCGTTTTGCTTAGCAATTAGTAAGATATAGGTTTTCTCTGTTTTGAACTAGCCTTTTTGTTAGGTTTTTGAACTGTTGACACATTTAAGATCCACTGTCAAAATTACTTCGGAAGCTCCCCGTGGTATAGGGAAAATTTGCTACCGGACCCTTTGTCTTTGAGACGATCAGCCGCCACTGAGACTTCAAAATTACATTCATGGCATCGAAAGTCCCTAAAGCAAATAATACAGTTAAAATAAACCGAGTTGATTAGTAAAATGTGTAAAAAAAAACTGTCATCCACACTATAATTATTTGGGTTTAATTTTGAAGCTGAGCGTTTTTGAAAAGAAAGGCGAATAATAATCTTTTTTTCTTATTTAGTGATTTTTGTCAACAGATAGATTGTAATCGAATCGAATTCTAATATAAATCAAAATTGTTTTTATTTAGGAAAACTGCCTTAAACTGGGGACACGTCAAATTTTTTTTGTCACAATACTTAATATACAAACAAAAAGAAACCAATATATTCAGTCAAATCAATATTAAATGAACACAGTGCTATATGTGCACAGTGCTATATAGTGCAGATGTGCTATATAATATAACTGTGTTCATACTTCATAATTATAACGTCGCACAAAAGCCGGAACGAAAATTTTGGTTGTGTCTTCTATAGCGTGGGAAAATAAATTCGCCGTAATTTGGGATCAGCTGCTACCGTAGGGCGGGGTAATCTAGGTGAGAGGAAATGGTAAAGGTGATGGGGGAGGATGTTTCGGTGAATGGGGGGGGTGTAATGGATCATCCAAAGTAACAGCAATGCTAAAGTCTCTAAGCAACCCTCAAATAAGGAACTTCAGGCTCCCTAGACATAATCACTAAGACTGACAAAAATATAAACTGCACCTGTTGTCTATTTTTGCTTGAGTTTTGTTGATTTTTTTTCACACCAGGGTGAAAAGGTACTAGGGGGCAGCAAAACGCTCACCCCTAAGAATCCAAAGTTTGCAAAAATATATCAAAATTGATGTTATTAACTGGGTTTTTCACTAACATTAGTAGTCTATTCTCATTTTGACCAAGAGGTTCAAAAATAGGAAATTGATGGTTTAAAACGAGGATTTATTAATAGTTGTTTTCGGATATTTTTTTTGTACTGAATAATTTATGTCTAAGATAAATAAAAACCAGACAAGGGGGAGTAGAAACCTCTCCCTTCAGAACAGTTAGTTTTTATCTTATCTTTCCCCTACTCCATTCAAATTTCTTGATGTGACTCTGATTCACACTGTGTCATAAGATGTAATTTTGACACAAATATAGAGGGGATAAGTTACACGAGTAGGAAGCTCACCGTATGTTTAAAGTATTCCTGTCAGTCTGAATAATCAGACTAGTAACAGTGAACATCAGTACAGCAAGTCTTAAACCGAAAGAGATCTGATAAGATGTTTTATCACAAGTTCCCACGTGTCTATCGAGTATTTTAATAGGCTTCCTGCTATTGCATGACATGGCGATGAAAGTGCTAGAGTTTTTTCATATGATAAATTACACAGGACCAAAAAGGGCACTGCTCAAGGACGACTGTTTTTTTTGCTCTAAGGTCTAAAGGTGTTTTTTAGTCCTATGGACTCCGCCCTTTCTTCATCTTCTTCTTCTTCAGACCAATTTTCAAATACGCAATTGATTTTAAAATCTTGTGGTTTGACTCGGAGCTACTTCGTCGGGAACTAGGTGAGAATTATCTCTTGTAATTTGTTCAATCATGTTCTGAATCTGACTGGAGCAAGTCGACTATTAAGTTTATTTTCATGTATTTTGATAACATGGAAGATTGGATATAAATAATTCCATTTAATATCAAATGCTAGTAGTTCCTTCTGGGCCATCTTTGGCGCATAGGATGTCCATAGAATTTCCGTGAAAATGTATTTCACCTATGAGTACCCTTCCCCGTCAGCCGTTTGTCAGCCGTTTTTGGATATTTTATTTTAATAATCTGCAGGATTGGATAGAAGTAATTCCATTTTAATATCAAATATTAGTAGTTCCTTCTGGGCTCTCTTTGGTGCACAGGGTGCCCATGGATATTTTGTGAGGATCTATTTAACCGATGAGTTCCTTTCCCCGTCGGCCGTTCGTCATGTGGGATCGAACCCAAGGCCTTGTATTGCCAAGCAGTGGTCTATCCATTCATCTGCCATAGGCCGACTCTACTCTACATCGGATTGAAATTGTTGTCGTTACTTTTGGATTGGACAATTTCTATTGTGGATGTGTTTTCTTTAATTTGGGTTTTAATTTTTAGTTTTTCATTTTTAAAATTTTTTTCTGTTTAACTTCATTTCTGTCCATGTTTTTTAGTTACTGGTTGCTTTAATTTCTATTTTTTCTTCTTCATTTATGCCGAGATCTTGTTGATTATACAGAGGGAATATTAGTGATGTATTTTTGTTTTATGAATTCCTTGGCCCTTGACCTGTTTCTTGATTGTACTTATTATATGTCGTTGGAGTATTGAAGGTAGTCAATTTTTTGTAGTCCTGATATCTGACTGAGTAGGAGCAAGATTTTAGGGACTAAATTGAAATATTTTAAATATATTTTATAAAATATCTTTAGGTGGATTGGCGGCGGGCTTTTATAACAACTGATGTCAACCCGTTTTATGATTCATTCGTTAGATGGCAATTCATTCGTCTTAAGGAACGAGGAAAAATCGAATTTGGGAAAAGACATACTATTTATTCACCAACTGACAAGCAGCCGTGCATGGACCATGATAGAGCTAGTGGAGAGGGCGTTGGGCCACAAGAATATACAGCAATAAAAATGAAGATTGTTGAAAATATGCCAGAAAAAATTAGGTAAGAATTTTAGATTGCGGAAAGCATGAATAACCGTTGGTACACACACGGGTTGGATTGTTTTTTTTTATTGATTTTTTCCTTTTAAACAAAACTGGGGCAAGACGTAGCCTGGTCTTGTACAATATAATAGAAAGATAGAAGCAGCTGGAGCAGAGATACTGCAGTCTCACAGGCCTGCCAACTTACAAAAAAAAAAAAAAAAAAAAATAGATACCTGACATTTAGAAGCATTACAATATACACATTTAACTATAAACAAAAAAGACAATACACGCTAACAAGAAATTGGTTATCTGGGAATGAATTGGTACCATAGATTATGTGTTTTACAAGCTTATCCCATTACAAAGAAGCACATTGGGAGAGGTTTGTTGCTTTCAGTCTGCTTCCTTTCCCCCAAATCTAAAGATTTTTGGTATTTTATCACGTTTCCTAATTTCACTCTTGTTGTTACACATATTTATGGCTCGAATTATTGCTCTTCTTTTATGAAAAATTCCTGCACGTGCAATGAATTACGAAAAAAAATCTGCCTTTAAATAGCACATTTTTGTGGAAGATAACTTCAGTATTGAGATTACTATCATCTTGTTTTTAAAGTTTATAAGCAGCGTTGTTTATAACCGGTTTTGATTTTGGCCATAATTGACGGGTATTCCTGTTATGTTTCCCCACGCTGAAGTGCATTCGGAGAGCTCATGACGCACAGTGGCGGTGTCGGTTTCTACTGCAAAGAAAACGTACCTCATAGGATTCTGGATGACGCAGTATCAAAAGACCATGACGTCGAAGTTTCGTGGCTGTGGGCACGACCAAAAGGCCTACCTCGTCAAGTGTCGTCATTGATATGCGCCGCGGTATATTTCGCACCAAGAGGACCGAATCGGCGACAACTAATGGAATACCTCCAACAAAGCTGCGACTTCATCAGAACAAAATATCCATATGCTGGAATCTTTCTTTGTGGGGACTTCAACGACCTGAAGCTGAACTGGATCGAAAGCTCTACAGCCCTTCATCAAATAGCTAAAGTGAAAACACTGGAAGAAAACACCCTTGACTTGATTTTCACTACAATTGGTGATTTTTATTTAGATCCTTCGGTGGAAGCACCACTCTCAACCAGTGACCATGCCACAGTTATATTACGGCCAAAGTCAACCATGAAACCTAGTAAACCAACCCAGTTCACCTAACGTCCACTTACAGAAGAAGGTATAATTGGCCACAGAGAATGGTCTCAACTCAGTATGCTGCTTCCGCCTTTTCGAAAACAAAGATGCAAACAATATGACTGAACTCCTCTATGAACAAACGATTCGAGAATACGAACGATTCTTCCCTTAAAAGCGAGTTACAATTAGGGCACAGAATAAACCATGGGTTACTCCGATAATTAAAGCAGCAATGGCAGGACGAGACATGCTTTATGAGACAAAACTACACTCTGACAAATGTAAACGGAAGAGAAACATGGTAGTTAGACTACTAAAGCAAGCTAGACGTTTTTATGGACACCAAATTTGTGCTAAGCTGTCAGCCAGTGACCCAAGTAAGTTCCACACAACTGTACGGAAACTAATGGGACAGCAGGAGTCTAAATCCACCCTGAGGGACCAGCAAAGAGAGAATGTAACCATAGAAACAATTAATGCACACTTTACAAACATTTTCCTTCAACAGCCTCCCCTCAAGACTTTGCCACAGAATGGTCCAATCGAAACCATCCCTATCATCACAGTTTCGCGGGGCCAAGAAAAACTTGAAAACCTAGACAATAGGAAAGCCTCGTACCCTTGTGAAATTCCTATAAGGCCGATACATGCATGCTCCCCCTTACTGGCTACATCATTGGCAATGGTGTATAACCAGTGCCTACTGGAATGCATTTTCCCATATAAGTTAAAAAAGGCATTTGTCACACCAATTTCAAAGGAAAGATCACCAACCTCACCATCCGATCTCAGGCCAATTTCAAAGACGCCTATAATTTCAAAAGTCTTCGCAGATTTTCTTTTACAGTGGCTGCTAGCAGAAGTAGAACACAAAATCGATCCTATGCAGTTCGGTTTTCGTCGAGGACACAGTACAACTCATTATCTGGTCAGATTACTTCATGATCTACTAGAACACCTAGAAAATCCTGAGGCCCTTGCTGAAAAAATTATTTCTGATTTCGTGAAAGCTTTCGATGTGCTTGATCATGAGACTGTAATCAACGAAGCTTGTGCCCTGGAAGTCCCGCAGTTTTTCTTATGTACCATCGCAAGTTTCCGTTCTGGCCGTCAACATTGCGTACAACTCGAAAATAGGAAACATCCAACTTCCAAGACATCGTGTGGAGTGGCCCAAGGAAGTAAGTTTGGTCCCATCTTATTTGTTACGGTCATCAACCGACTGATGAGGCAACACAAACAGAGGTATAAATTTGCAGATGATCTTACGCTAAGCCGGCTGCGCTTCCTGTCACAAACACCCAATCAGCTCATACCCCTTGTTGCGGAGCTTCATCATCAAGCTGATCAAGTGAAGCTCCAGATAAGCCTCGAGAAAAGCTGTTTAATGCAAGTCAGCTTCCTGAAGAAGAAGAGCATAAACGAATCTGCACCTCTCCAAACAAAGAAATCAGTAAAAATATTTGGTATCGCATTAAGTGCCGATCTCTCGTTTGGAGAGCACATCAGCCAGATCACAGCAAAAGCAGCTGGTTTTCTAAAATCCTTCGCAAATCTAAGAAGGTTTGGAATGACAGAGCAACTCCTACTTTCATGCTATAGAACTTATGTAATGCCCGTAGTAATGTAGGGCTATCCTGTCTGGCACCCATCACTTACAGAGAAACACAGAAACGAACTGGAAACAATTCAGAAGACAGCCTGTGAAATAATTATTGGGCCAAATTATAAAAACTATGAACAAAGCTTGAGCCAATTCAAGCTCCTAACCCTGAATGAAAGGAGGCATGAACTGCTGATGCAGTTTCGAGCTGACATCCGGACGTCCTCGAAACGCCAAAAGAGACTTACTCCGTGTACTTCAGAGACGTAGGCAAACAAACCAAGGTTGGCACCTCTGAAAAAGAGGAACAAAACTGTGGAATGAACGCCTGCAGACTCTACGACGAGATTTCTAGAATCCTTTGTGCCCTACTACGTCGAATGAGAGCAGTCCTGCTGAAGGCTGTGAACTTTACAGTAATTTTCAAGAAAAACATCATTTTTTTTGCAGAAGATAACTCTAGATGGAATATCTATCTACAAGATAATTCTATACGTGTCTTCTATGTATATACATTTTATGCTTACTTGTACTTACTTGTACATGTAGCAGGACTCAAGCATCTCTGCTCTTCCTGGTGTCCAGTAGCTTCGTCATTATCGAAAGCCAAGTCTCGGTCGTTCGTGAGTGGCTCAATCAATTCGAGCCAGAACTTCCCACTTTCGTCCATACTTCTTGAAGCCACCGAGTTGGTCTAGGTCTGCCTTAATGCAGGCGAGCTACGTTTTTCTCTGTCCTCCATGTAGCTTTTTCCATCCCGGAAGAGGCGTACATCTGAGGGCTTTATTGACGAAGGTGTGCTGTGCATGGCGAAGTGCATGGCCTAACCATTGGGGTCTTCTTTGTTTGATTATAGTTGCCAAATCATCACGTTGATGGCAAAGTTTGCGGAGTTAATCATTACTGACTCGATCACGAAGTTTGATACCAATCATTCTCGTTAGACATGAATGGTCGAATGCGTCGAGGGCTTCTATGTTGGATGCTTTTAGACCCCATGTCTCACAGCCGTATCATAGGCAGCACAATAGCACTGCCTAAGTAAAGAACGATGGTGGCACAGTGTATTTTTTTTTGTTGGTCTTAGACCAGGGCACTTCGTATTGAAGGAGTTGTGGTAGAAACTTCCAAAAGGGCTCATTCGATTGGAAATTGGAATGGCTTGTGCCCTTTTTAATAGTAGAAAGTGATTGGACGGCAATTAACACCCCTTCCACGCCCCCCATTTCCCCACCCCTCATTTCCCCAAACACATCCAATAAAAATTTTTGAGATAGCTATTTTGTTCAACGTAGTTGAAAGTTCTGGAAATTAGGTCATTGAGAAGGACAAACCCCTCACAGCCCTCAGAGCGAGGGTTTAAGTTATGCCCTGGGGGCATATAAGTTGTTTTTTTTTTATAGAAAGCGTTGTAGTAAAAACTTCAAATATGGATCTTTCGATTGGAAATTGAAATGGCTAGTGCACTTTTTAATAGTTGAAAGTGATTGGAGGGCAAATAACCCCTTTGTCACGCTTACCCTTTCCCCAAACACATGCACTAAAAATTTTGAAATATCCATTTTGTTCAAAGCAATTGGAAGTTTTGGAAATTAGGTCTTTGAGGATGATACCCCCTCAGAGCCTCAGGGCAAGGGTTGTAAGTTATGCACTGGGGGCATATAAGATTTTGTAGAAATTGTTGTTGTAGAAGCTCATTTGATTGGAAATTGAAAGGGCTAGCGCCCTTTTTAATAGTTGAAAGTGATTGGAGGGCAACTAACCCCCCTCTCACGCCCACCATTTTCCCACACACATGCAACCAAAATTTTGAGATAGCCATTTTGTTCAAAGTAGTTGAAAGTTTTGTAGATTAGGTCTTTGAGGATGATACCCCCCCCCCACACCCCTCAGGGCAAGGGTTTTAAGTTATCCCCCTTTGGGCCTATAAGGTTGTTATAGAAAGCGCTGTCGTAGATACTTCAAAAAGGGCTCATTCGATTGGAAATTGAAAGGGCTAGTGGCCTTTTTAATAGTAGAAAGTAATTTTAGGGCAACTAACCCCTCTCTCACGTTCACCATTTCCCCAAACACATCCAATCAAAATTTTGTTCTAGCCATTTTTTTCAACTTAGTTGAGAGTTAAAGAAATTAGGTGTTTAAGGATGACATCCCCCCCCCCACATTCCTCAGGGTAAGGGGTGTAAATTATGCCCTGGGGGCATATAAGGTTTTTACAGTAAGCGGTGTTGTAGGAACTTAAAAAAGGGCTCACTCGACTGAAAATTGAGGGAGCTAATGCTCTTTTTAATAGTCGAAAGTGATTGGTGAGTAACTAACCTCACTCTCACGCCCACCATATCCCCAAACACATCCAATCAAAATTTTGAGATAACCATTTTGTTCAACGTAGTTTAAAGTTCTGGAAATTAGGTCTTTGGGGATGACACCACCCCAACCCTCAGGACAAGGGTTGTAAGTTATGCCCTGGGGTCCTATAAGATTTTTATAGAAAGTGTTGTCGTAGAAACTTCAAATGGGGCTCAATCGCTTGGGAATTGAAAGGGTTAGTGCCCTTTTTAATAGTCGAAAGTGATTGGCCCCTGTCACGCCCACCATTCTCCCGAACATATGCAATCAAAATTTTGGGATAGCCATTTTGTTCAACGTAGTTCAAAGGTCCAGAAATTATGTCTTAGAGGATGATAGACCCCCTACAGCCTCCAGGGCAAGGGTTGTATGTTATGCCCTCGGGGCATATAAGGTTTTTTATAGAAAGTGTTGTCGTAGAAACTTCAAAAAGGGCTCTTTCAATTGGGAAGAGGGCTAGTGCCCCTATTAATATTCAAAAGTGGTCGGAGGGCGAATGCCCCCCCCCTCGCCCATCATTTACCCAAACACTTCCCATCAACATTTTGATATAGCCATTTTGTTGAACGTATTTGAAGAGTCCGGAAATTATGTTTTTGAGTATGACACCTGCCCCCCCCCCACAGGCCTCAGGGCTAAGGTTTTAAGTTGTGCCCTGGGGAAATATAAGCTTTTTATAGAAAGCGTTGTTGTAGAAACTTCAAAAAGGGCTCATTCGATTAGAAATTGAAAGGGCTAGCGCCCTTTTTAACAGTCGAGAGTGATTGGAGAGCAACCAAACCCTCTCTCACGCCCATCATTTCCCCAAACACATGCAATCAAAATTTTGAAATATCCATTTTGTTAAATGCAGTTGAAAGTTTTGTAGATTAGGTCTTTGAGGATGATACCCCCCCCCCCTAAGGGCAAGGATTGTAAGTTATGCCCTTGGGGGATATAAGATTTTTATAGAAAGCGTTGTCGTAGAAATTTCAAAAAGGGCTCATTCGATTGGAAATTGAAAGAGTTAGTGCCCTTTTTGATAGTAGAAAGTGATTGGACGGCAACTAACCCCTCTCTCACGCCCAACATTTCCCCAAACAAATCCAATCAAAATTATAGTATAGCCATTTTTTCAACGTAGATGAGAGTTAAAGAAATTAGGTCTTTAAGAATGACAACCCCCCCTAGTCCTCAGGGTAAGGGTCTTAAATTATGCCCTGGGGGCATATAAGGTTTTTACAGAAAGTGGTGTTGTAGAAACTTAAAAAAGGACTCATTCGATTGGAAATTGAGAGAGCTAGTGCTTTTTTTAGTGGTCGGAAGTGATCGAAGGGCAACAAACCGCCCTCTCACGCCCGCCATTCCTCCAAACACATCCAATCAAAATTTTGAGAAAGCCATTTTATTTAAAGTAGTTTAAAGTTCTAGAAATTAGGTCTTTGAGGATGAAACTCCCCCAGAGCACTCAGGGCAAGGGTTGTAAGTTATGCCCTGGGGACATATAAGGTTTATAGAAAGTGTTGTCGAAGAAACTTCAAAAAGGGCTCATTCGATTGGAAATTGAAAGGGCTATTGCCCTTTTTAATAGTCAAAAGTGATTGGCCCCTGTCACGCCCACCATTTTCCCGAACACATTCAATCAAAATTTGAGATAATTCGACCTTTCAGCTACGTTGAACAAAATAGTTGTATAAAATTGCTGGTCAAAAACGTTTGGGGAAATGATTAACGTGGGGCGGGGATGTTACTTCTCTTGCGAACTGCCGACTAATTGAAGAAGCAATAGCCCTCTCGATATCCAAGTCAGAGACCTCTTTTTGAGTTTTTTACATCAAAGCTTTCTGAAAAAATATTATATGCCCCCAGGGAATAACTTACAATCTGAGCCCTGAGAGCTGTGGGGGGGTCGTCATACTCAAAAACATAATTTCGCCTACCCTTCAACTACGTTCAACAAAATGGCTATATCACAATTTTGATCGGAAGCGTTTGGGGAAATGATGGGCGCGGGGGAGATTTCGCCCACCGATCGCTTTTGACTATTAACAAGGGCACTAATCCTCTGAATTCTCAATTGAATAAGTCCTTTTTGAAGTTTCTGCGACAACGCTTTCTATAAAAACATGTATACCCCCAGGCCTTTGCCCTTACAACCTTTGCCCTGGGGGCTGTGGGGGGTTTGTCATCCTTAAAGACATAATTCCCGGACCTTACAACTACGTTCAACAAAATGGCTATGTCAAAATTTTGACTGAATGTTTTCGGAAAAATGGTGGGCGTGAGAGGGGCCAATAAATATAGAATATTAAAAATGGCACTAACCCTTTCAATTTCCAAGCGAATTTAGAGAACTAGTGCCTTTTTTGTTAGTCGAACGTGATCAGAGGGCAAATGTCCCCCCCCCCATGTCCATCATTTCCTGAAACACAATCAAAATTTTGAGATAGCCATTTTGTTCAGCGTATCAAAAAGGTCCGTTAATTATCTCTTTGAGAATGACAAATCCCCCAGCCCCCATGACAAGGGTTGTAAGTTATGCCCTGGGAAATAAGGTTTTTATAGAAAGTGTGGTCACATAAACTTCAGAGGGGGCTGATTGGATTGGTAATCAGAAGCGTTAGTGCCCTTTTTAAAAGTCAAAATTGTCGGAGGGCAGCCAACCCCCCCCCCACACACACACACGTCGTATTGTCCCGAAATGCATCTAATAAAATTTTCAGATAGCCATTCTATTCAAAATAGTCTAAATATCATATAACAAAGCTTTTGGGGTTGAAACAAACCCCAGAGATTAGGGACAAGGGTTGTAAGTTATGTCCAGGGGGGATTTAAAATTTTTATGAAAGGGATGGTTGTTTAACTTTAGAAGAGGCTCAGTTATTCTCCCTGAAAAAGAGTAAGTCAATATAAAACGAATAGAAATTAATTAAAAAAACCTTTTCCACAAAATAAGTTTTTCAAAAAAAGTAAAGAATTCCATTAAACCAAAAATGAACATTAATACAATTAAATAATGTACCAAGCATACAACTACCACAAATCAGTATCAGTAAATGAATGAAACCCAAAACAAACAGAAATCAAAATAAGTAACAGAGTCAAACACAAAACGAGCAGAAATTAATATGAGTAAACACTATGGCGATCGATCTTCTCTTCTTTTACCTTCCCTGTTTTCAAAATATATAAGAGAGCAATTAAATTAGTATCTGAGGTGACAGGCCAGCTCAGCATTAATTTATAGGATGGTCAGTTCATATACCTCTTTCTTTGTTCTTATTTCATTTTCTTTTATTCTCATGAACTGCTCCTTGACTTCTTCAAACAGTTACGTCTTCTTTCTTCTTAACTACGAATGGAATGTTGTGTTTTTTTCTCTCAGAAACGACATGGATATTTCCATTCATAAAACTAAAACCATAAGACCAGATCCTAATCCAATTTCATGTTGTACCTCCATATGGAATTCCCTAACCATTAAAATTTGGCTATGATATTCCTTATTGGCAATTTAAAAAAGAGCTAACTGACCACCTCCTATGCCTAGAGCTGGTTGTGTACGTTCGTAAGTACGTTCGACAACGCATCATCGGTAAAAATTTGTACGTCTGATTCTAGATTTTATACTTGCCTTGGTATTACATGTTCCATATACAAGTTGTGCGGGTACCTAAGTTAGGTTTAATCACAATTATTTGTTAGGCTAATCATAATGAAATATACCAAAATATGATGAAAATATAATACTTTATTAACAACATTATGGAAACTACAGAATAAAATTATGGAAAGCAGGCTGTCCAGAACGCATTATGTTAAATACCTAACCACCTCTATATTTTAAATATTTGATCAAAATATACATGCATCGTAGTTTTTCTCACTGAGACTAAGCTAATTATAACCGAATGCGAAAGGCAAACTGTTTTTTTTTCAGATCACATAGATCGAACTTGTTAAGTGTTTTCGCGATATTTACCAAGTGCCGTTTTGCGTTCCTGAAGTAAAGATAAAAGGAAGACGGTTATCGAGCGTCTGTAAAACGGTTGATTTACGACAGGTGTTGACCCTTTAGCAGCAAATACTATATAAGCTATCAGACTTGAACATCCCAAACTATTCAAACTGTTAGTTACTACCACGCTTAATAAACATCCGACAAAATGAACCTTTGTGGTATTTTGCTCTCAGCCCCCAAATAAAACCTCGGATACTCCCCCTCCAAAATGTCCATGTCCATCTATACCTTGGGAAAGAAATAAGATAAATTAACAAAGAAAATAAGCTAAAGCCAAGTAGACTGAAGAAAAGAATATTAGCTGCTCTGATACCGTAGCTGATCCCTTCTTGCAAAAAAGGAAAAGTAAATTTTTGTATCTTAGTTGTGTTTTTATATATATTAATGTCAGCTGTAAACTGTACAGAAGGGGAGATTTCTGAGCCATATTTTTAGTAAGGCGATGTTCCTATTGATCCCCCAGTTTTTGCAAAGCATGTTATTTCTTGGAGCTTTGTTTAGCCGGCAAGGATAAATTCGAACACTATAGACACCCTTTCTGTTTCCTCAACCGTCGATAAACAATGCTTTATAATTTTTTAACATATGGCGATTCCTGAGGACATTAAGTTCTAGAAGAAAGGTATTAGTTCGTTTGTGAATCTCCTAATTGAGTCTAATTAATCTAGCTCCCTGTATGATTAATCAGTATAATTAACATGTTATAATTAACCATATATAATTAATAACTTACCCCATATAATTAACCATATACTTAATCAGTTATATGCACAGACAGTGTAGACTTTCGATTCTGTAGACCAGGTTACGATATCTAGATCTAACCTTTTATCTTAAGATATGTGCCAACCGTCAACGTACTAAACCATACTAAACGTACTAAAACGTAATAAACCAACCGTACTAACAGTCCTTCTTGGAATTTACTACAGTACTATTTAACCACTTATACATTAAATTTTTCTTTGGATAAGGTGCATTTAAAAAGCGAATATAATATAATCTTTTGCCAAAATGTATTCCCATTGCTAGGCATTCCTAGTTATTGGGAAAGTAGGTAGGGAATATCACAGATCCCAGTGAAGAACTGAAAGTAAGGAGCGATGCGACTCAGTAGTAACCGAGACTCACAGGGTCTTGATAACAATAGATACATTAAAAGAATCGAATTTTGATGGTTATCAACTTTAGAAACAATTGGTAGCCAGTGGGGTTTGAACTGTTGCAATTTTCTGTTGTTCGTTGTGATGCTTGTATTTTCCTATCCTCGCTTTAGAAAATGCTCACATGATAGAGCATTACAGCGTGGTAGCGTATTGCGTTCCGTTGAACAAATTAGGTATCGAGACTTCACACATTTAAAACCAAGCTTATGACGAGAAGAGTTTGTAAAAGTCATAAGTGAAACAAGGTTGTCAGAGATGCTGAGCGCCCTTCCCTACCAAGAATAAATAAAGAAGTGGTTAGCGTTTTTTTTTTGTTTGAAAGAAAGACAAACAGTAAACCCAGCTGTTTTACTCGAAGATACTGGAACGTCTGCGAACTAGTCACCTGAGTACAGCCGAAGGCTTCTTTGATCTCCAGCTGGAAAAGTCTTCTCTAGTTACCTTGTCCTTTATGCTCAATCATCTTATAAAAAGTTGCTGTCGCCACCCTGCTTTGTGGTGGCTTACTTCATTCGTTTCAAGATGCATGCCATACCAGTTACTACCAACGTAATATCACAAGGGGAGGAGTTCTATGTTTCAATCCCCTTAAAAGAGACTTGAGGGTCTTGTACCGGTCTTCTCCACAGCTATCTGTGCAAATTTTTAAGGTGTAACTCTTTGTATTGCTGGCACGTTCAATATCCATGTTGAATTTGCGGTCAAGTCATCAAATACCACATTACAAATGCTAACAGCTATGCACATGATTGTTAGCTGGGTTGGAAAGCTGGAGCTGGGTTGGTTAGCTGGATTGTTAGCTGGGTAAAGAGCGAAGCGTTGAGGAGGGGACAACCCCTTTCATATAGGGAATAATTTCTGTTCGTTTTAAGTTTTAACGTCGTTCCTTACTTTCAGTTAAAAAAACTTGTTTTTTTCATTTAATTCATCAAAGTCCAAGGCTCTTTCTAGTTGCGTAGGCTTGTTTGAATAAAAGCTTAAATAGGTTTATTTTCAAGAATTTTTTTTTATTACTTGGATCTCACTCTGCATAAATACTTAATTCTTACCTGAAATCCACCACGTTGAATTGTAGGATTTTGTTCTAAGCGAATGATTGCTTTACTTGGACGTCCTCTTTGTCTCTATTGTAACTATTAATACTAATCAGACTAAATGGTTGAGAACCATTTAGTCTATGGTTATATCTGATGTATTGCTCCTCAGTCTTTTATTAATAGGAATGTTTTGTCTCAGTGAACCCCTACACGATGTATATCATATCTTCTTTGCCCATAAATGAATGGGCATGTATCACATTTTCAAAATATTTTAAGAGTAAAAATGAAAATTATGCTTTTAGTTAGAATTTTTTTTTGAAGGATTGAAATTAGAAGTTATTTGTATGAATTACAGTATAAACTAAAAAAAATTAGCTTTTTTTTGTGTATAGTACATCAAGTTATATTTGGTAGCCGTTGAGTCCGAGTTGCTCGATCTTGTTAATGATGTCCTAATTGTCCCTTGTCTTCCGTACCTCATTATAGTAAGTATGCTCTTGTCAATGTACCAAATGGAGACAAATCCAGTAAAGAAAATTTTCTCTTTTTGCCTGATCTTAGCTACGCCCTTTTGTTTTGGAATCTGACGATATCTCTTTCATGTTTTTTTTTCATCATAGTTTACGTGGTTTCATCGCAGCTCCTTCTTTAATGAGGAACCTTGCGGAACCTTCTTTTGAACTCTAGGCAACCTCGTCTGAGAACTCTTCGTCTAAGACCTTCTAGAAAGGGATCAGCTGATTTACAAACTTAGAATGCGGAAATCGGTTGATGCTGCGGAAGATTAAATATTTTGACCTAAACATCCAAACTTGAATAGATTTTGTTTTGTTTTCTGAAAATTTCCGAAGAGGTGTCTGAAAGCATATGTAATTTTCACAATTAAGGGGGATTTTCCTTCTATAACCTGTGGGCAGTAATGGTGTGAGAGCTTTTCAGAAGGGTATGCCAGAGGACGAAGGCTAATTCAAAGTTTTTTTAGAAGTGTGTATTTGAGTATTTGTGAGGTTGTAAATTTATTCATGTAGGTGTGGCATTTATACAGTAGTACTGTTCAAGCTGTTTTATCAGCGTATCTATCGGCTCTCATACGAAATTGTGTTGACATGCTTCCAAGACGACGAGTTTGTTGAAAGCATACAATACCTTTTGAACTCCCTAATTAATTTACAAAGTTTTATGCTACACCAGTATTTAAGCACTATAGCAACGATTGAACCTAATTTCAACCTCATTTCTAATACTTCTTCCCGCTGTTGCTAGCCTTTGACTATTATTGATTATTGCACAATAAAAATTCTTTATAATCTAAAAATACATATTTCTTACGTTGGCTTTGCCCTTTTGCACCCTTCGGTATTGACTTGACGATTGACGTTGGTTTGCCACTAGCTTTCCCCCCTCCATTTACGGGGAGGGCTTAAAAAGGGTAGGTTTTATTAACAATCCATGTTTGTATCGTATTTTAAATAGTTTTGAATATTACAACTTCTGTTCCAATATTATGACTTGTGTTTTAATTCTACACTAAAATAAAATAATTTAATTCTACACTAAAATAAAATTAACTTTCCAAGGTCTTAAAAAAAGAAAGAATTTTACATATTATGTTTTCTGGAAAATTTGAACGGTTGTCCTGACTCTGTAAACTATATTTAATCTCCTCCATTGAATATCAGACTTTTACCGAATTATGGATGGTAGCTAACCATAAACAATTTTTGTATCAAACAGTTCGTGGTAACAAACTATAAGTAAGGAGTGACCCGGCTCAATAGTAACCAAAACTATAAAAAACGGAATTTTGATACCAATAGATACATTAAAGAATTAGTTTTTTATGTTGATTTTAAATATATAAGTTTCATCAAGTTTAGTCCTACCCATCAAAAGTTACGAGCCTGAGAGAAAAAGGGGAAAACACCCCCTAAAAATCATAGAACTTTACTGAAAATTACACCATTAGATTCAGCGTATCAGAGAACCCTACTATAGAAGTTTCAAGCTCCTATCTGTAAAAATGTGGAATTTTGTATTTTTTTTTGCCAGAAAAAGTTCACGGATGGGTGTTTATTTGTTTTTTTTTCTCCAGGGGCGATCGTATCGACCCATTGGTTCTAGAATATCGCGGGAGGGCTCATTCGAACGGAAATTAAAAGTTCTAGTGTCGTTTTTAAGTGACAAAAAATGGTGGGCAACTAGAACCCCTCCCACGCTCACGCTCATGATTTTCCCAAAGTCACCCAATAAAAATTTTGAGATAGCCATTTTGTTCAGCATAGTCGAAAAATACAATAACTATGTCTTTGAGGATGACTTAATCCCCGGGGGAATTCTGCAAGTTATAAACTTTGTCCAATGTTTACATATAGTATTGGTTATTGGGAAGTATACGGAAGTTTTCAGGGGGATTTTTTCTGGTATTTGGGGGTGGGTGGGTCGGGTGTTACGTGGGAAGATCTTTCCATGAAGGAAGTTTTCATGGGGGAAGGGACATTGCTATGAAAGGGGCGCCAGATTTCCCAGCATTATTTAAAAAAACGATCAGAAATAAAAAAAAAAACAACAACAATTATTTCAATTGAAAGTAAGGAGCAACATCAAAACTTAAAACAAACAGAAATTATTACGTATATGATTTGGCTCGCCCCCTAGTCATTAACTTGCTCTTTACGCTAAAGTCTTTTTTTGTACTTTTATCAGAGCTATTTACTCTAATTGACGGCCTTTGTGATTAAGGGGTCATTCTTAAAGAATCGGAACAAAATTTGAACTTTAGCGTAAAGAGCGAGGTATTGACTAGGGGACGAACTCCCTAATATACGTAATACAAATATACGAATGTAGAAGTTCGTTACGTAAGTTAATTCGAAAGTAAGTCAGAACAGTATTTCGAGAAAGCCATTTAGTCAAATAAAATTAAAATTAACATGCAAATTTCATTTTAATAATTTATGTACGGCGAGCCAAAACCAAAGCTGCATTAATTCAAAAATAATCAGAAATTGAATAAAAAAATACAAGTTTTTTTAACTGAAAGTAGGGATCGACATTAAAACTTAAAATGAACAGAAAATATTCCGTATATGAAAAGGGAATGTCCCCTCGTCAACGCCTCGCTCTTTACGCTAAAGTTTGACTATGTCTCACAACTTTATTTAAAAAAAAAAAACTTTAGCGTAAAGATGGAGTTAAAAAAAAGCTTGTTTTTTTTTATTTAATTGCAATTCAAGATGGCTTATAAAAAGAAAATATATGTTTGAGGTAAAAGACAAAGCTCTGTTATATCTGAAGGAACGCACTCCACCTAAAAAAATCTTATTATTACATTTAATGATAGATTCTAAGTATTGTTCTAAGGACTTGCAACTTGGTCATCCCTCTTTACAAGTCAGTCGTCCGTTATTACAGCAAAAATAAATGGGACAATGATTGTAATTTATGAGAGTTCTTACTCCATAATAATTTTGAAATACATTGACGCGCTATCAAACTCAACAAAAATATTATTATGTGCTAATAGTCTAGAACTTCTAATTTTTTTTTTTTTTTTTTTAGCAACTGTTTTTGAGTTTGATGTTTATGAAATAAAAGTATAAATCAGTACCAAAAGGGAACACTAATAAAATAAAATGTACGCTATTGCTTTGTAACCTTTTCGCTAAAGGACATTACTATTTGAAAGTAAACTACATTACGAGGGCTGCTCTATATATTTCTGGCCTAATAATGAAAATACGCATATTTATCAACGAAAATTGTTTTATTGTTTTTCAAAATATTCTCCATCAAGATTTATACACTTTTGCATGCGCTCAAGCCAATTTTCGAAGCACTTTTTCCACTCCGATTGAGACATCTCCAAAACATGGTATTTGAATGCTTCAACAGCATCTTCTGGCGACGAAAATCGTTGTCCACGCATTTTTTTCTTGATGTGTGGGAATAAAAAGAAGTCATTGGGTGCCAAGTCAGGGCTGTACGGCGGATGACCCATCAATTCGACGTTTTGGTCGGTCAAAAAGGCGCTGGTTTGAGCCGATGTGTGAGAGCTCGCATTGTCATGGTGCAGAATGGTGCGTCTTCTCTTGTTCGTTTTTCGAATTTCTCCGAAGACTTCAGGCAAACAAATGGTGGTGTACCACTCAGAATTGACCGTCCTACGTTGCTCAAGCGGAACAGTCGCCACATGACCAGTTTTGCCGAAGAAACAGGCGACCATTTGCTTCGAAGTGCTTCTTACACGAACAACTTTCGTTGGATTTGGCTCATCTTGGAAGACCCACACGGTCGATTGCGGTTTTTTTTAGGGCTCATACGCATAGATACAATATTCGTCACCTGTGACGATCTTATAACTGTCTTTTTAAGCACCGCGATCGTATTTTTTGAGCATTTCTTTACACCAATCCACACGAGCCTTCTTTTGAGCGATTGTCAAATTGTGCGGGATCCAACGAGAACAAATTTTTTTTATGGCCAGGTGTTCATGCAATATCGAATGTATGCTGGTGGGAGAAATGCCTAGGCATGCCTCTATCTCACGGTATGTCACATGACGGTCTTGCATTATCAGTTCACGTACGGCATCAATGTTTTCTGGCACAACGGCTGTTTTGGGACGACCTTCACGGAATTCGTCTTTGAGCGAGCGTCGGCCACGATTGAATTCGTTGTACCAGTTTTTCACAGTGCTGTAGGATGGTGCTTCGTCGCCATACAAAGATTTAAGTTCATCGATGCACTCTTGTCGTGATAATCCACGTCGAAAGTTGTGAAAAATGATCGCACGAAAATGTTCACGAGTTAATTCCATTTTTTTTGCCACATTGATTTTTTCAAGACCCTGTAAAAGGAAAAACAATTGTCGTTAGTCAAAAAGTTCTGAGTACATTTATGCTACAAAAGTTCAAACTTTCCAATGGAAATGTCAGATTGCACCTGGCAACACTTAGTGTTGCCTAGGCCAGAAATATATCTAGCAACCCTCGTACAAAGTTTGTTTCTTTTTATAGCTGTTTTTACGATTTTCTCTCGATGAAGTAGACAGGTTTTATAACTACGTAGCAAAAATTCCCAAAATCATCTACGGTTGATTTATTCGATGGAACCTATCATGTCGTGTTTAGCCTGTGTCGATTAGGATACGTAACGCTAAGTCAAGCGACCAATGATAATCTATCGTTAATAGCGACGAAGACTCCACTGCTATTCCATCATAAACAACAAGTAGAACAATAGGGAAATTTTTTAATATAAGACAGTGGAAAGCAATTTTAAATGAATATTTCGATCCTATATCCAAGGGCCGTCCTCAGCAAAACAAATGAAGAAAAAAAATATAAAAGAACTCACATTAAAATTCAATCGTTAAAACTAACTAATTACGTAATTAAAACTAATTACGAATAGACCTTCTAGGCTGACTGCTAAAAAGGCAAGATTAGCTTTAAGAACTTGTCTGTAAATGTTTCTTATTCCATTTGAATGAACTGCCTTTTTTCACTTCGCTTGATGTACCAGTCCTTGTTGAACTTCCTTGAAGTAATGATGCTAGGGCTGTTTTGAAATTATTTTAAGGCTGTTTTGAATTTTTTTTTGAAATTTAGTTAGGATTAACACAGTTTCTCTTGCACTAAATTTCTTTTATGTAATAACAAGTAATTTAACTGATCGAATGCATTTGAAAAAATAAATGGCAGAATATTAGCTAGGATGAATTTGAAACCGAGTTCAATTCGTGAATGAAGGGACGTGGTTGCAAAAGTCTTAAATTACTTGCGGATTCGACTGCTTACCCTTAATGTTTTACAGAGTTCTGAGAAAACCAGCATTTTTAGTGGCGGCCACTCTTCGCCCAGAAACAATGTATGGTCAAACCAATTGTTGGGTACATCCCAGTATTAATTATATAGCACACGAAGATATTAACGGTGAAATTTTTATTTCAACGAGACGCGCAGCTTTGAACATGGCATATCAAGGCTTGACGCGAAAGCAGAATGAAGTGACTTTCGTAGCTGAGATTAGCGGCCAGGTATTTATTGTTTATTACTTTATTTCTATTTTTAAAACTACACCATTGTGCTAAGATGAAAAAGATATAAAAAGCTTTGTTTGCGTTTTTGTTTTGTTCTTCCATCTTTGATTCATTGTTGAAAGTTGATCTAAAATCGTTAATAAATATCTTAACTAGATTCAATGTAGTTGGTCTCTTTAAAATGCTTATTGGAAATACTGATTACTGCTACTATCGTCTCGGTTGTCCAAGCCCAAAACAGTGTATCTCCATTTTCAAAAATTAACAGAAGAGCCTAAGCGATTTTCGCATGAAAGTGTAAAAGAATTCTTTTCCTGAAACATTGTTTTGGCTCTTTAGCTCTAAATCAGATACTCTGTTTTGAATTTGGAAAGTAACGTGAAAGAGTAGATACATTGTCAAGTTTGACTTCCATTCTACAAAACAAGAACTCTGTATATGCCAAAGTTGCCAATGCGCTATCTTTATTGCTGAATATACTTTGAAGCGTTCACTATTTTCAAAATGCCGAAAAAAAGGAATTCATTTTCAGCTATATGTTATTATAAGGTTTATTTCTTACAGCACCCTTGCCTGCCATAACAAATTATAAAAATTAAAGAAATGAAGATCAAGAACAAGATTTACTAAAGAAAGCGAAAACACTGGACGAAACAAGACGAATGTTTCAGTAGGACAATTGCATCCCTATTTCGGAGCTGCAAGAGAAAGTTATAAGGAAACAGGTTCACATTTTTTAAACGAAAATGCGAACGAAACAAACCAGATAAAAATGAAGTGACAAAAACAAACATCGCAAATAGCAGAAAGAAAAAGAAATTAAAACCCAAATTGGAAGAATTAAGAAGCCTAACAAAGCGGAAAAAAACCCAGCAACAGATAAAATCAGAATTAACATAATTAAAAACTTAACCTAAAAACTTAGCCAAAGAACCTAACTCCAAAAGCAAGCCAAAAGCACTTACCAATATCCACGACCAACAAAAAATAATGCTGTCATTAAATACTAGATAAGTGACTAGACAAACTTTTGTCATTTTATTTTTTCCGGTTTGTTTCGTTCGCATTCTCGTTCAAAAAATGTGAACATGTTTCCGTGTAACTTTCTTTGGGCTGGCTAAGACTGTGAATAGTATCGCACTAGGTACAGACGTTGAGTTGATGGCTTTTGCGTTATCACTATTTAGCGCATCACACTCCTTGAAGAGATTGAATAATAAACGTTGAGTTGATGGCTTTTGCGTTATCACTATTTAGCGCATCACACTCCTTGAAGAGATTGAATAATATACCTCCAGTCTAGGCTCTTAGGAATTTTTCGATATTCTAGATGACCACTAAGAGAGGACTCCGCACGGTTATGTAGGCTTGAAGGGACACCTGCCATAATCACATCTATCCCAGACACGTTTTTATTTTCAGCTTTTTCGCATCTATCGTCACTTCTTCAGTAATATCCCCCAGCGCTTTCGTCAAGTTTTAAAAATGGCGTATGCGGTACGGTTTCTGGATCATCAGATCTGGGTCTTTTTAAGACTGTTAATACGAGGTCTCTCTCTCGTCAGCTTTCTGTGGATCTGAAATTATTCCCCCTTTTCATGTTTTGCGATGGGTGTACGATTTGTTCTCTTTCCAACTATCTCGTTCGTCAGTCGATAGGCATTGTTCGGATCTCCTTTCTTTGCAGCTTTCCTTCATGACAGTTCTTTGCCTTTCCTGGCTAGCACTTCTTTCCACTGCCTTACCCTCTTCTTTGTAAGGGGGATGTAACTGGACTCTTTGCTCAGGGCTCGACATATTTAGGTTAAGTGTCCGGGTCTCGTCGTGTTTAGTAGGACATCTCCATGTGCCATTTAACTTCAAGGTTGGCCTTCGCAGCGTCATGCTATACAGTCTTGGTTGAGATCCATATGTTTTCATCGTCAGAGTCGTCAGGTTCATTGAGCAGGTTTTACACTCTAAATTTATTTGTAGTGATATGCAGGAATTTTTGTAACGTCATTCAACTTGTCGTTGTCAAAATGTTTATGTGATGTGGCGGTAGCTTTTCGCTTCTGACCTTTCCGTTTGATGTTTACATCGGCTACCATCACGGTGTGATCTGAATTCGTATCTCCTCCCCGAAACCCTGAAGTTTCGGTATGAGGATATGATTAATTTGGTTCTTCATTTGGTCATCGTGGGATAACCAAGTGTACTTGTGAATCATTTTATGCTTAAACATGCTACCACCTATTAACAAGTCGTTGCTTCGTGCATAGTCGATTAGGAGTGCACCATTTTCGCTCGTCTTGTCCTTAACATGTGGACCCAGAACTTCTGGGCAGTACTGACGACCTGCATTGGCTTCAGCATTTAGATCACCACACATAGAGTACATCATGTATAGGAACATTTTTGGTGGCCAAGTGGAGCATGCTGTATAAGTCACCTCTCTACTTATCATTAGCTTCGTTAGCTGTAGCATATCAGGAAAAATTTAAGCCTCAAAATGCTTTACTATATCATAAACTTTTTATTTCTATTTATTTACAAGCACAATGTGAAGCAATAGAACGTGAACAATAATTTTTGTTGTACGTTAAATTTTACTGTTTGCTCTGGAGGAGCAAGCTCATCAAAATTAAATTGTAGACAAATCTTACGAAAAATTTGGTCAATTGCCCCTGTACCGTACTTTTTTCGTTTACCTCTTCGTTGTCAGTGATCAATGGACTATTCTTTATTCATTCTGTGATGCTCTCTTTTATTACTTCCTCTAGTTCTCTTAATCTGATTTGGCAACAATTTGCTTTCCATGGAAAGTTTTAGTGTAAATCCAGCGAAGTTCTTTGCTATAAGTCTTAGTAAATTTTGTCCCAGTCTAGCGTGCGAATGACACGAGGCCACAAATTAGAATAAAGTTTTTCCTTGAATTTTGTAAGTGGATCGTGTAAGGTCAATAAAGAAAAAAAAAACAACACTATTTCTATCTTCTCTGAGCAATAGACCCTACAAAAAATGCTAACAATCAAACAGTCAGTGGTAACAAACTGTAAGTAAAAAGCGATCCGACCGAATAGTAACAAAAAAAGGAAAAAATTTTGATAAAAGTTAGTACATCATAATAATTGGCTTTTTATACTGATTTCAGACATGCATAATTCATTATGTTTAATGTTACTCGTCAAAAGCTACAAGCCTGAAAAAATTTGACTGCGTTTTGAAAAAGGGGGAAACATCCCCAACAAGTCAAAGATCTTAATGAAAATCACATAGTAAGATCAGTATATCAGATAATCTGTAGATAATCTACTAATCTACTATAATCTACTATAGAGGTTTCAGATAATCTACTATAGAGGTTTCGACCTTCTACATACAAAAATGTGGAATTTTGCGTCATTTGCAAGAAGAAAGGTCATGAATGTGTGTTTATTTGTTTGCTTATTTTTGCTTTTACCCCACCCCCCATATATTATTACAACGAACTAATGGTCCTAGAATATCAGAAGAGGGCTCATTCGAATGGAAATTAGAAGTTCTAGTTTTTTTTTAATTGACCAAAAAGATTGGAGGGCAATTCCCCGCCCCCCACTCCTTCCACGCCTCTTCTTTCCCAATGAAATCTGACCTAAATTTGGAAATAGCCATATGGCTCAGCATAGTTGAAAGGTCCAATGACTATACCTCTGGGCATGACGTGACCCCAACAGTTCGTGGTAAAAGGGCTGTAAGTTACGCGATTTGCCTATTGTTTACACTGTGTTATAAGTAGTATTCTTTAATTGGAAATATATGGAAATTTTTCAGGGAGGTAATTTTTTTGGCGTTGGAAGGGGATTCCTCACGGGTAGAGTTTTCCGGGGGAATATTTCCGGGGGAAATCTTGCATGGGGCGCAAGGGCTTTTTGTGTTATCTGCTTATTGTTAACACATAGTCTAGTATTTCTTATTGGGAGATCAATTATAAAAACTTTTCAACAAAATAAGTTTAAAAAAAAGATAAAGAACTCCATTAAACCAAAATGAACAAAAATAGAATCAAATAATCTACCGAGAATACAAAACCCCATGCTTTTTAAAAGCCACAATATTATTTGTACTTTACTGAGAAAAATTCAAATGAATTTACTGAAAAATATCTGTATTGTCAGTTTAATATACATATGCTGATATGTTTTCCTTTAAATCTTAATTGATTTTTGATTTCTTAAAGTAGAAAAGTGAAAACATTAAAAAGAATTTTTTTTCAATACAGTACAAATTATATTCTGGGTTTTAGAAAGCTTGGGGTTTAGAACCCTACTCAAATTAATTTCTGCTCGTTTTGAGTTTGACTCTTATTTATGTTAATTTCTGTTTGTTTTCGGTTTCATTTATTCATTGATACTGATTTGCGGTAGTTGTATTCTTGGTAGATTAATATGATTCTATTTTTGTTCATTTTGGTTTAATAAAAATTTTGACTTTTTTTGAAAAACTTATTTTATGGAAAAAGTTTTTTTTTTAATTAATTTCTGTTCGTTTGCTATTGACTTAGTCTTTTTCAGGGAGAAAGACTGAGCCTCTTCTTAAGCTAAACAACCATCCCTTCCATAAAAATCTTAAATAACCCCTGGGCATAGCTTACAACCCTTTCCCTTAATCTATGGAGATTTTTTCAACCCCAGAGGCCTTATTATATGATATTTAGCCCATTTTGAGTAGAATAGCTTTCTCAAAATTCATATTAGATGCATTCCGGGACAATACGACGTACCTGTGTGAGTATGGGGGGGGGGGGGTAGCTGCCCTCCGATCACTTTGAAACTTAAAAAGAACACTAGAGCGTCTGATTACCAATCCAATGATCCCCCTCCGAAGTTCATATGACCAGGCTTTCTATTAAAACCTTCTATGTCCTCAGGGCATTACTTACAACCCTTACCCTGAGGGCTGGGGGTTTTTTATCCTCAAAGACATAATTTCCAGACCGTTCTGATATGCTGAACAAAATGGCTATCTCAAAATTTTGATTGGAAGTGTTCGGGGAAATTATGGGCGTGGGGGGGGGAGGGGGGCATTTGCCCTTTTGTTCACTTTCTACTAATAAAAAACGCACTAGTCTTCTCAATTTTCAATCAAATGAGCATTTTTGAAGCTTCTATGACAAACTTTCTATAAAAAGCTTATATACCCAAAGGGCATAACTTACGACCCCTGTCCTGAAGGCCTGAAGGGGGGAGGATTGTGATCCTCAAACACACAGTTTCCAGACCTTTTAACTACGTTGAACAAAATAGTTATATCAAAATGTTGATCGGAAATGTCTGGGTAAATGATGGCTGTGGGGGGGGGTTCTCCCTTCGAATACTTTTGACTACTAAAAAAAAGGCAATAGCCCTTTCAATTTCCAATCAACCGAGTGGTTTTTGAAAGTTTTACGACAACGCTTTCTATAAAAACATTATATGCCCCACGGCATAAATTACAACCTTAGCCTGAGGGCTGTGGGAGGGCGGTTGTCATCCTCAAAGATCTAATTTCCAGAACTTTCAACTACGTTGAACAAAATAGCTTTCTGAAAATATTGATTGGATGTGTTTGGGGAAATCGTGGGCGTGAGAGGGGGCTAGTTACCCTCCAATCACTTTCTACTATTAAAAAGGCACTAGCCCTCTCAATATCCAATTGAATGAGCCCCTTTTGAAGTTTCTGCGACAACGCTATCTGTAAAACCCCATATACCCCCAGTGCATAACTTACAACCTTTTCCATGGGGGCTCTGGGGGGTTTCTTATCCTCAAATACATAATTTCCAGAACTTTCAACTACGTTGAACAAAATTGCTATCTCAAAACTTTGATTGAATGTGTTCGGAGAAATGGTGAGCGTGAGAGGGGGGGGGTAGTTGCTCTCTATTCTCTTTCGACTATTAAAAAGGACACTAGCCCCTTCAATTTCCAATCAAATGAGCCCTTTTTGAAGCTTCTACGACAACACTTTCTATAAAAACCTACAGGGTTATAACTTACAACCCTTGCCCTCAGGGCTCTGAGGGGGCTATCATCCTCAAAGACCTATTTTCCAGAACTTTCAACTACGTTGAACAAAATGGCTTTCTCAAAATTTTGATTGTATGTGTTCGGGGAAATGGTGGTCGTGAGAGGGGGGTTATTTGCCCTTCAATCACTTTCGACTATTAAAAAGGGGACTAGCCCTTTCCATTTCCAATCGAATGAGCCCTTTTTTAAGTTTCTACAACATCGCTTTCTATAAAAAAAAACCTTATATGCCACCAGGGCATAACTTACAACCCTTGCCCTGAGGGCTGTGGGGGGGGGTTGTCTTCCTCAAACACATAATTTCCAGAGCACTAACTACGTTGAAAAAAATGGCTATCTCAAAATTCTGATTGTATGTGTTCAGGGAAATGGTAGGCGTGAGAGGGGGTTAGTTGCCCTTTAATTATTTTAAACTATTAAAAAGGGTGTCCGAATGAGCCCTGACTCAAGTTTCTACGACAAAGTTTTCAATAAAATCGTATATGCCCCCAGGGCATAACTTGTAACCCTTGCCCTGAAGACTGTGGGGGGAGTGTCCTGTTAAAAGCCGTAATTTCCAGAACTTTCAGCTGCATTGAACAAAATGGCTTATATTAAAATAGACACTAGCCCATTTGAATTTCCAATCGAATGAACCCCTTTTCAAGTTTTTACGACAAAGTTTTCAATAAAAATTTTATATGCCCCCAAGGCATAACTTATAACCCTTGCCCTGAGGGCTGTAGGGGTGTGTCATCCTCAAAGACCTAGTTTCCAGAACTTTTAACTACGTTGAACAAAATGGCTATCTCAAAATTTTGATTGGATGCGTTTGGAGAAAAGGTTGGCATGAGAAGGGGGTTAGTTGCTCTCCAATCCCTTTCAACTATTTTAAAGGGCACTAGCCCCTTGAATTTCTAATCGAATCAGGCCTTTTTCAAGTTTCTACGACAAAGCTTTCAATAAAAACTTCGTATTCCGCCAGGGAATAAGCTACAACCTTAGCCCCGAGGGCTTTGGGGGGAGTGTCATCTTCAAAGACCTAATTTCCAGAATTTTCAACTACACAGAAGAAAATGGCTATCTCAAAACTTTGATTGAATATCTTTGGGGAAATCGTGGGCGTGAGCAGGGGGGGGGGGTTAGTTGCTCTCCATTCACATTCGACTATTAAAAAGGGCACTAGCCCTTTCAATTTCTAATCAAATGAGCACTTTTTGAAGTTTCTACGACAAAACTTTCTATGGAAACTTTTTATGCCCCCAGGGCATAACTTACAACTCTTGCCCTGACGGCTGTAGGGGGTTTGTCATCCTCAAAGATATAATTTGCAGAACTTTCAACTAAGTTGAAAAAAATGTCTGTCTCAAAATTTTGATTGTATGTTTTTGGGAAAATCGTGGGCGTGATAGATAGATAGATAGATAGATAGATAGATAGATAGAATAGATAGATAGATAGATTTATTTTCCATATATCAGTAAAATAATTACATAACTCCATGGCCTGTAGGAGGGGGATTATGAAAAGATCAAATAAACATTAAACATTTAAACGCTTAAGATTTAAACAATATAAACACAACATTAATATTTAAACATATAAACATAAGCATTTGAACTTTTATCATGTAAAGCATTTGCTTCATAAAACGAAAAAAAAAAAAAAAGAGTTCACTAAATAAGCTTTATCAAACTACAGTGAATCACAACATTTCTAAAAAAAAAAAATACAAAAAAAGAACAAAAAACAATTAAATGAAAAAAAACTATTGGAAGCAGGCAAAAGTAAAGAAAATTAATCACATGAAAACAAATATTTTTTTACTAGTCTTTTGAAGGTGCCAAACGAGTGGCATTCTCGAGCCGAATCGGGAAGGGTGTTCCATGTCCAATGACAGGCAACGAGAGGATTAAAATCGGATCTTATTGTTGGTGTATGCTGAATTTGGATATTTAGAGAACTATGGAGCTGATACTTTGACCGATCAGATACAAAAGAAGATGTAAATCTAAGGGACCTTGGAATATCACTATGGAGATGAAGAAAAGCGAAAGACTCACAGGAAAGAATATAAAGTTTTTTTAATATCAAGTAACGGTTTAGTTGCCGAACGATTTACATCCTGGATAAGATTTATAGCTTTATCGTAAGTATTCGAAAGCGGTTTGAGAAAAGAAGGGAAAGTAGACATCCATATGACTGGACAATAGGAAACATAAGAATGAATTAAGCTATGAAATAGGATTCTTAGAATTGGTCCTGGAAAAACATGTTTTAGTTTTCTTAGAATACCGAGGTTTCTGCATACCTTCATTTTAATCAAATCAATATGGTGTTTAAAAGATAAATTTTCATCTAGGAGGATACCTAGGAAACGTACATGACCATCCTTTGGTCTACTAATAAAGCCTTTGGATATATGAATTTCAGATAATTGAGGACAAGCCTGGGATATACGAGAAAAAACTAAAAAGCTAGTTTTAGAAACATTTAAGGCAAGAGAGTTAGCATCAAACCAAATAGAAACTCTCTCAAAGAGGTCCACTAACTTTGTACGAACCTCATCCTCTGTTCTCCCAGGAGTAATAAGGGTGGTATCATCGGCAAAAGTAACAAGAGAATCCGAGATATACAAACTATAGTTATGGGTAAGGGAGACTGTTGGATGACATAGACGACAGCAATAAAGAGGATTTTTATTTCTAACTACAAAAATTAGGTCATTTATATAAATTAAAAACAGTGCCGGCCCTAAAACTGACCTTTGAGGGACCCCCTGGTCAACACTTGATGGTGAGCGAAAAAGTGGATCAACAGAAATTATTCTACCAGACAAGAAAGACTTGAACCAATAAAACGCATTGCCTCTTACGCCAAAATGAGAAAGTTTAAATAGAAGAACACTGTGGCTTAAAGAATCAAAGGCTTTACGAACATCCAGAAACAAAGCAGCAGGAATCAAATGGGAGTCTATGGCAGAGTGAAGATAATTCAGTAAAACTGCACAAGCATGCTCAGTTGAATGATTTGCTCGAAAACCGAATTGAAAATCGTGAAAAAAATCTTTAGAAGTAAGCAAATTATTAAGACGAGAAATCCTCATTTTTTCAAAAATTTTGCTAAAGACAGACAATAAATAAATTTACCGATAGTTGGTTGGATCATTTCGCCCCCCCTCCCCCGCTTATATAATATGATGACTCGATCATGCTTGAGACTACTCGGGAAAATACCATGCTGAAAGGAGAGGTTAATAAGTTTTTTAAGGGATAAATAATGGAAGGAAGTATGAACTTAAATACTTTAGTAGGAATATTATCAGGGCCAGACGACGAACAATTTTTCAATCCCATAACAATTTTAGCAATTTCTTTCTCCGTCGCTGGTTCCAAAAACTTTGACTTCATACAAGGTGGCCCAAGATAAGACCTGAAGTTGGATCCTGAAGGAGGAGAACTAAGAGCCGAAGCAGTCCTTTTACAAATATTTGTAAAATAGGAATTAAATGTATCTTGAACGTTCAGCTCATCCTCGATAATTTTAGTATCGAGATCAAAAAAAGAAGAGACTAACGAAGATCGAAAAGAGGGCCTTACGACAGTATTTGTAACCTGCCAGGTTGTTTAGAAATCTTTAAAGCAGTCTGAAAAATAATTAAAATAATACTGGGGCTTAGCGTTTCTACACACATAATTGTAAACATTCCTATAAATTTTAAATCGCTGAAAGCAAAGAGCTTTCATTGAAGGGCTAGCAGACTTAAAGGCCCTCCAGAGATTATTTTTTCTCCTACAACTCTAAAGGAGACCAGGGGTCATCCAAGGATTTAGAGGAAAAGCACTCTTAGACTTTCGATTAGAAGGTGAAACAGAAAAAATATCAAGAACAGCGTCTTTAATAGACTCATAAAAAGTATCAAATAAATTACAATAATCAGATATACTCTCAAAACCACCCCAAGAAATTTCTGCCAATCTTGACCTAAGAAGCATCAATTCCACTTCACCAAACCTAAAAGGCCTCTTACCAGACTCACCAGTCCTCTTAATACTCAGTTTATTAAAACAGTATCTAGAGTAAACAGGGAAATGATCGGAAATATTACTCACTAAAACATAATTTTGGATCAAGGTAGCCGTACAGAAAATATTGTCAGTCAGAGATGATGTACTCTCTGTTATGCGAGATGGAATGCATACAGAAGGTAAAGTACCTGCAGCAAGCATGGACGACAGAAAATCCAAAGATACGGAAGACCTTATATCCATCAAGTTTATATTAAAATCTCCCATAATAATTAATTCACTCAACTGTTTTAGGATGGTATCCAGTAGATCATTAAGGGTGTGTAGAAACAGTGGAATAGAGCCACTAGGAGATCGATAAATAATACCAACAATTAAATCATTACCTCCACATTTAATATCTACGAAAAGTAACTCAAAGACACCTTCGGTATTTCTGGATAAATCCATTCTAAGAGAATATGGGAGGTTATTAGAAATATACAAAGCAAGACCACCCTTGGCCATCTTTTGTCGATTCAGTCGTTCCATTTTATAACTTTGCAAATCCAAAAGCATATCATTTTTAGAATCCAAAAAAGTCTCGTATAAACCAACAACGTCAGATAGCCCATCAGAATCAATCTGTTTTAGATGGTCAATTGAAGAACAAAGACCCTGAATATTGAACTGGAGCACTGAAAAATATCCATCCCGCTTGACAACCTCCCTCAGACTAGAAACATATTTACTTATTACTGCGTGGTTCACTGTGGTCAAATCACTGTTGACATGTCCGATAGAATTATTGATAATGCTTAAAACATCTAACGGGTTATTTTCAAGCTCAAAAAGTCGTCCTACAACTGGGGGCGTTTCTAATTTGCCAGTAAAAAAAAGACAATAGATTTTAGATATGGCATTAAATCATAAAATATACATGCACAAAAAAAAAATAAATAAAAAAAAACATATCTAAGCACAATCCGCGAATGATCGAATCTTTCGTATCATTGATTGACCAGGTGGTTTGGCTAAAATTTGCCCGCAGTCAGTCCATACATTAAATTTACCGAAATAATCTCTTGCCGCATTTAAAATTTCACGACGCTTTTTTGTTAGCGATTCTGATAAAAATATTCCACTCTTTGCTAGTTTAGTCTTTTCTTATATACGGAAATTTGTTGGGGGAAACCTCGACGGGAGGGGGGGTCTAGGGAAAAAGTTTCTAAAAAGTTATTTAGGGTACAAGAGGAGCAATTAGGTGTCGAAAAACACCCGAGTCCTCTGTTAAAACTGTAATTCATAGCGTTAAATAGCCACTGCGAGTGTGTTCGTTATGCCGTCTAATACTCAATAAGCGAAATAAAGCTAAAATAAGCTAAATAAGCTTAAAATCTTGTTTCAAAAATTATCTATCTTTTTTGAGAAGAAGGCAATAAAATCGGAACATGCAATGAAGTATTTCATCAATTCCCAAATAGAAACCATTTGGATTATTTGTAGGATAAAATTTTTATCTTTCAAGACAATTTTTTTCGTAAATACATAAAAAAGGAAGAAACAAAAGACGCAAAAAAACCTGTGGCCTGTAAAAGTATTTTCCCTCGTTTATTGTATTGTCATGGCAATTGCCTTCCAGTATATTCAGCTTCTTCTCCAGTAGTGCTGCCACGTGGGAAATATCTATATAGATTATCTCAGTCATTTCATAAGTTTTCGTTCTACTGACATACTTTACGTCGTTATCGTCACCAGGAAGCTTGTGCACAGGTTTATATATAATCATAAAACATCAACCAACGATCGATTAACAATCGATTAACAATAAGGTGTATTTAAAGTCCTTTACAAGATGAAATGATAAAAACGAAGAAAATAAGAAGAAAGCAATAAGAGTGGCAACCCGATAATTGCCAAGACTAGTCACATACTATTGTCTGTAGATGGCATATATTTGTAAAAGAAAGATGGTACCGTATTAAAGTTAGAAAAAGACCCAAAACGGAAATTTCGCAGACGCTGTGTGTATGCTCTCTTCTGTAACCTAGTTCGTTTTGTCCAGCTAAAACAGTGTAACCTAATCTCAAAAAATAAAAGAAAGAATATAAAATGATGCTAATACCATATTTCAACCATGTACCACCGGTGTCGTGTATTTATTCCTCTTTGTTTCTGTTTATGGAAGTTAAATCGCGATGTTTTAACTAAAAAAAGGCTTAAAAAAGGCTAAAGAAGAGTATAGAGTCTAATTAAAGACATTCACTTACCTAAGTCAATTTCTTAGCTCGTATTAAAGGTGACGAACACAGTAAAGGTATTAAAAGTAGAATAGCCAAGAAAAAGTTTGGAAGAATAGGATGATAAGTCTGCAAACCAAAGTTAGAATATTAGAAGCAACAGTGATGTCATTGGTCAAGCATGGTTCTGAGTCGTGGGCGCTCCGAAAGAAGGAAGAAGATTTGTTAGATGTTTTCCAGAGAAATTGTATACGGGTTCTCTTGGGTATCCGTCTGACTGACCTTATTTCAAACTAATTTCGTCGAAAAATGTGGTTTTATCCCCTTTTCTTGGGCTATAATGAGGGAAAGACTAAGATGGCTAGTAGACGCTCTGTGGATGAATGAATACAGACTGTCAAAGATCGTCCTTTTCGGCTAAGCATCTAGGGCCAAACCAAAAGCAGGTCGTTCCCGAATGAGGTGAGAGGAGGTCCTAAGGAAGGACTTCAATGGAAAATGGGACTTCTTGGGAGATTGAAAAGAAGTAGGCTCTGATTAGATTGGGATGGAAGAGGAGTAAGCATAGATGTGTCGGCCTCAGGAGACTTGATACTGCTGTGGCTTGTTACTAGTAGTGCTAGTAGTAGCGTCTGATTTAATGGTTCAATCTCAAGATGAATGCTAAAAACATTCAAAATGAACTAACAAAATTAAAAAGCAGGCGAACTTTTTAACATAACTTGGTAAAATTTTTGAACTCCAGACTTTTAAATTTTTTAATAAGACCTAATAGAACATTATCCGTTTTTCAATAGTTGCATTTCATTTAAGTATAAATAAAAAGCCACGTGGCCTAAAAAATGATATACTAAAAATGCTCTTTATTCTTTAAGGAATTAATTGGTATTGGAGTGGAGTCTCCTCTGACTTCTTACCAGGTGGTGTATGCATTGCCAATGCTCACGATTAAGGAAGATAAGGGAACTGGAATAGTAACATCAGTACCTTCGGATTCACCCGACGATTTTGTTGCCTTGCGTGACTTGAAGACAAAGCAGCCTTTCCGTCAGAAATTTGGTGTTAAAGATGAAATGGTGCTACCATTTGAAGCGGTTTGTCAATATTGTTTATTAATAAGTTTTTGTTTCTCTCGTATAGTGGCCTGGAGGCAAGGGGAGACCCCCGTTTTCTGAATTTATATAACGCTTAATTACTGGATTTTTTTTTTTAGATGTGACCCATGTTAAGCTTCCCTTGAGGCTCTGTCCCAAGAGATTTTGCCCCTTTCACCTGTGTCTCTTGGTGGACATGCTTTTAAGGTTTAAGTTTACTGTATTGGAGAAACATTTTGCCAAAAATTCGAGAGACGTTTTAAATTTCGATTATTTTTTTTTACATTCACAGTGTTGTTGTGGCTGTTGAGCTTGCAGCCCACTGCTTGGGTTTTGTAACTAGCATTTGGTAAGCGTTGGCAAGTCCGACTTTGCAACTTTGAGATGAAAGAAATGATGAAAATTCATGGCTATGTAAAAATAGAATTTCCAAATAAAAACAATTTCCAAATAAAACTGAAATAAACTAATTTAGTATCGACAAACTGTGTATAACGGATAGCGTCTCTAGAATAAATTGATCTGGGAAAAAATTGGTGCTGCGTTCGCCTCTTGTTAAGGGCCTATAATTACAGAAAACTAGTGTAGTTGCCAACTCTGCACTTTCTGAAGTAATCAATGGAGCCTAATAAGATTCTAACCAGAAATTAACCTCTTCGTAACTTGATTTTCAAGCCCCCGAGAGACAATTCACGCTGTGAGATACCGGAATTTGATAACTCAGCACCAGTCTGAAATAAATCAATTAGCGATTAATTGAATAAAAAAAGGAAAAAGAATTTCGGCAGTCAAGCAGTGCTATATTATGTTTGAAATTTTTTTTCAAAGAAAAGAAAAATTAATGCAACTTGTTCTTTTTGCCATAATTCTGACAGGGCCACTTTGAGGACCCTCATAGAGGAGATAGTTAAATCACTCTAAAATTTCCAAAGAAGTTAAAAGAGCTGAATAAGATTCGAAGTCTGATATGAACCTTACTGGAGCTATATCTTGCCTGCGCCGTTTAAGCCATTAAAATATAATCTATTTAAAGAGCTTATAAATTAATATCGGTCGTGGATTTGCTGCTTAGTTTCTGCTCAAATTAACTTCTTGATTATAAATGCTGATAACAACTTAAATTGAAATTGAATCAATTTATTGCAACCTAACTTGAAATAAAATAAATATACAACCCGATAAGAATTTACTAATTACTAAACCTCTAGAATCGGACTTTAATCCATAAACCTAGACATGTATAAAATGAGGAGAGAAAAGGGTTGATTCTCCTCACTTTGAAATTTTTTGTTTCCAACAAATCACCGTACATCCAAGTTTTTTTTATTTAATTTATACATTCTATGAACTTTTTGTGAAATTACCCGTCACCGGAGTTTAAGTGCCTGCTTCACATTAAATTAAATGTACCTGCTTAAAAAATCAGAAATATTTTAGCTTCATATCGGGAAGCCTTTTTTAACAGACAATTAAGAAGGGGAAGCTAGAACAGACAATGAAAAGACAAGAAAATGATATAAAAAAATGATGTGATTAATCTATAATGAAAAAGAGAAGAAAGCTGAGAAAAATCACTTCAGATAGTGGTTTATCAAAAGTGCAGGACCACTCCTTATAATGATAACACATCATAGATGCATGCAGTTCAAAATGATATTCCAATAAATCTTAATCAATATTAATGCACATATCCTATAGAATGAATAGTTCAGTAGAATTTCAATAGTCAGTTGAGTTTTAAAAGCTGATTTTATATATATTTTTTAATTCTTTCTTTGATTTTTGTGCAAATGGTTTAGATAATTTTCTTTTTTGTTTCCTCTTCCTCCATAGTTCCTGGTTCACTCAATTTTTTAAGAAAAAAAAAAAAAAAAAAAAAAAAAAAAAAAAAAAAAAAACGAAGCAGGAATTTACCCTTCTCAGGCATCCAGCTCCTGCTTATGTGCCTGCTTAAAATAGATTCTGAGAATTTTGTGTTCTAAGAACTAAACCGGAAATAGGGCGTAGTTAGCGTCATATAGTTCACAGTTTCTTTTGATGAACATAATTGATGAACCCTGGAAAAGTCTTGCTATTGGGAAATGAAAATTAATTTTCCTTTTTTAAATGAGAGGATACAAAATGATGTCTCCGGAGAAAATCTGCATTTAACTTGAAAGAAAAATTTCATAGAAGAAAATATCGCTTTTGTAGACAATTTATTCCCTGAAAATTGGTTTACACATAACATAGCTTTTTTTAATTTTTTGCCATCCTTTGGGAAAAAATAACTGTTTGGCAAAAACTAACTGTTTAATTCCTTGGCAAATAATTGGCAAAAATATAAATCACTATATATCTTTAGTCACCGTCCTCCTTTTCCTGGTGGAAGAGGATGGCTATACTAAGAATTCTAAAACAGTGGAGCAGCCGTACATATGTCAATACAGCCATTCACTGTGTCGAAATAAGATTTACAGTTTTAACTAATTCCAAGAAGAAGAGAATTTTTACAAAAAAAATCCTTTTTAACTGTTTAATTCTGAGCGATGTTTCCCATGAACTTGACAAAGCCCCTTTATATGTTAAATTCAGAGAAAGAAAATGCGGAATAGCAGATTAATAAGACTCTTTCATAGTTGATCCCCCTTCAGGAAAATCAAAATTCTGAATAGTGTCTTATTGATGATACACCCTTTTAAATCATATAGTTAATGTAGATGAAATTGAAGAAAAAGAATCCTGAAACCAATGCCTGCCCATTCTTGTGAAAATACTGGCTGTTCCTATCCATAGGATCATTTGTCAAGCACATTTAATATTTGGGTTCTTCTGGGGGAGGGGTTGGTCACAAATGAAAATAAAGTTTTTTTTTACTTCTAATTTTCAGTTTTTTCGACGGGAGTGTTTCTGACCAAGGCAGTGGCTTGGGGATTCCTTTTCTGTATGAAGCTTTGTATTAATCAGATGTTATTAACAAACAAAAGAATATAGATACTTTTACTTTTGTAGGGATGACGTAGCCTCAAATCGCTTATGCGAGTTGTCGCCTCATGACTGTGTCCTAATATATATGTTTTTTTTTAAGATCCCAATTGTTGAAGTGCCAGGCCTTGGCAATTTAAGCGCACCAACAATTTGTGAAGAACACAAGATCCAAAGCCAAAATGATGCAGATAAGCTTAAGAAAGCCAAAGAGATTGTCTATAACAGAGGTTTGTATTGTCAAAACTGATATACCCTTATAAATACCCTGATACGCCTGATACACGTTTATAACGAAACGCTTTAAAATGGAATAAAAGCTTACAATACCATAATACCTGTCAGAATCACTTTAAATGTAAATGCACACAATTGAAACTCTAGAATGTGATTATCAGGAGGTTTTGTGTTAGGCCTACAGGGAAGGGAGGTTAATACTTGTGCGCGACTGATTCTGGGGCATGTTTTCTTAGATTGGGACGGTTCTTATAGACGTTTACCGGGGTAGGAGTCTTGTTCAATGCTTTAAAAAGTGAGATTTTCAATATGGGTATCGTTAAGTTCACCATGTCTTCTGAATTTATTCATAGAGTGAGGCTCTACTGATAATTAAGGGGTCGCTCCTCCTTTTCCTACCTCGCCTACAGTGTCTAGGAATTTCTAATTTTCCAGTTCTTCAAAAGAAATTTCTAAATATACCAGTTTTAAGAATCATAACTATCCTTGGTGCATTCTTGCCTTTGTACAAGTAGGAAGGGGGCCTGGGAGTTCTGGTAAAAATAAAAACTGGATGTTTTGGCCCGGTAACAGTTTCAAAGGCCAGTTGATCATTCTATCCCCCTTGTAAATTCATTCAGTGTTTCCTTAAAGTTATAACATTTTCGACCTATTATCATACTACTTTTATCTTTTGCTATTGCTATTGCTTTTCTCTTGCGCTACTTTTTTTGACTACATTGGTTTTTGATTGATTATTTCCGAGATTGTTTCCCAATCTGAGAGTTCATTGATAAATATCAGGCTCTCTCTCAACGAGAGGAAATAATAATTTCAACTTAGTCGCTTTATATATTGATTTTCCAAGGTAGAAAATGAATCGCAAAACGCTTTGGACATGAACTATCATTGCGAATAGGGGGCAATTAAAGAGATTAAGCATTAAAAACATGAAATGGCCAATAAAAGGGATTGTTTTCTGATTGCTACGATATTTTAACCCTTTAACCCTTTTATTTAACCCTGTAACCCTTTAACCCTTTAACCCATATTTAACCCTGTAACCCTTTTATTGCTTTTTTCGTAATTGAATTTCACTGTCAGAGCTTAATAGATAGTTCGGTAGTTCCTTGTCTTTCCATTATCTATTCTATGAAGTTGAGTAGTTAAGTGATCCTGAAACATTTGATCTTTTTGTGTAATGAGGAGAGGGCACGAAAACATTTGACTTCTTACAGAAACAGAATGGTGTGTCATACCATTCATGATAGTGAGGCTTGAATTGAGAGTAATGTGAGTTAAGTAACTCTAGCCAAAAAGGTCTGCGGCCTTCCTCTACAGTGCATTTGATTATTACGATATTTCTTTCCGGAAATCAAAAGGTGAACCGAACTTAGGTTTCGTGGAAACGTTCCATGAAAACGTTCCGTGGAAACGTTTATGGGATTCCAACATATTCGTCAATTCTTCGCCTGCAGATATAGCTACCATGCCATCGATGATGCAATTGAGTTATGATCTTACTTAATCAGTTTGTGTCAAATATTATTTTTTTTTAATTGTATACAGGAAAAAAAAGTTAAACAACAAAAACAAAATACCTTTATATCTTCAGGAAAAGTAGTAGAATTGGAAATGCTGAACTTTTTAATGGCTTTCTATTTTTCTGTTTAGTAATCCTGTGAAATACTTCTGCTGGTCGTGAAGAAATCAGAGACAAGATATAAATAGTTGAAGTTTAAATGAATTTTTTTTCGGAATATCATCTTTATTTTAATGGGTCATTCAATTTTGTTCTTGTTTATAGTTTGGACCCATAACTAGGACAATATTATTTTCTAAGGTATAGGTTTGTGTGAATACCCCTTTTCGCCTCCCAGACCCTTCTTCCCTAAATGAGACATTTTTTTTCAATAAAACCTACGTTAATTTACCTTATAGGCTTTAATGAAGGTATTATGCTTGTCGGATTTCACAAAGGCAAGAAGATTAGCGACGTTAAAAAACTCGTTCAGAAAGAGTTGACAGACCGAAAACAAGCATTTATTTATATGGAGCCCGAGAAACAAGTTATTTCGAGGTACTTTTATGAGTCTCTTTGGTAGCACACAGGATTTTGAGTTTTAGAGAGTTTTCGAGTTTTGTTGCTTTTTGAGCTAATAGATCCAAACCAAGGGAATATTTGTATGGAATCTGAGAAAAGCTCTAGATTGGTTTTTTTTTCATTTGTTTTATGATCAGCAGTCTTTTTGGCTTTTGTTAATGTTACTTCCAAAGGTTACCATTTCCTTTTATAGTATATATTTTTACAATTATATATATTATATATGTGTTTTTATTGTGTACTGAAAATACCTTAGCTAAGGTCTTTGCCAAAATATTTGCTGTAATTCGTCTATTCACCGGGTAAAAAATATAGCCATTTGTTTTGCTTTTCTGCTTCCTTCATTTTTTGTTCTGTTGTTTTATGCGCAATGTATAGCCAACGTGGTCTTAGAACTTAATTACAAATAGCACTTATCAGTCTATTTCCTTGATATAATAATTATGCTAGAAAAATTTACCCCTGTTTGGATTGTGTTGAGGATCTGAATAAAATATCACATTTCGCAATTCCTGCGTCATGAAAAGTTAGGACTTAATTTTGAATTCCAAAAATTAGCTAATTTTCTTGTTAGATTTTTGTATTTTCTTTTCCCCCCTTTATTTAATAAAGGAAAAATTGGCTTTCGAATGTCAGAATGGATTGCTGAATGCTTGTCCCAAATGCTTGTCTCATGCTAAATTTGGCCCTTTTGATACTAGTGTCTGCTTTGTATTCGCGGATTAAACGATTTGTTTTGGTGTCAATTGCATAAGTTGGACTATTGACGAACGAATAGAAGATGAGCATTTAAAATGAGATTGAACGTAGCAATTGACCGAGGAGATAATAACTGTTTGATTAGTTGGATTGTCGAGGGTTTCAGCCAAGCATATCTAAACATATGTCTTAGGTAGGGTTCTTATATAGAGTTTAGGTAGAGAATGGTTATTTGTTTGGTAGTGTTTGGCCATAGTTATAAAACCTTTAACCTCTAAGGTTTGCCAAGAACGAGCATAAAAATTTGTAGGCGGTCCTAAAATAAGGTCCACGTATCACGTTTCGATTTCGAATCATTTAAGGGAACAGGGAAAGCTGCTCAATTTTTAACAAGTAAATAATGATCAAAAATGGAGTTTCTTAGTTCCTGTTAGCCTATTCACTGCAAACTGCAGATTCTCAATGAAATTTAGTCCTTGTAGATAAAGTCTAAGTAGTTAGAAGATTCAATGGGCCGATTACAACTCTACAATCAATGCATTTCCTTCTCTAGCACCTGAAAGGTATTGCTGTTTCAGTTTCACCCTCTGTTGAATGGTGAACGCAAAATAGATACTTTGGAAAAGAGCATATTCTTTGTGTTAATAGCCTCATTGATACCTCTTGAAGGCTAGAGAGGGCTATACTACCCTCCTTAAGACACCTTCCGCACTAATTTACATAAATATCTGTATATTATCCATTTTAAGACCGTTTTTATGTTCCATGACTTAAAATAGAAAGAATTTTTTTTTTTAATTTTTACACGATGAAGTGAATTCAGTTTTGCAAATTTCACGTCTAACGTGCTCTCTATAATTGACTTCCAGCGACTATTTTTTCTATTAATTAAAAAAAAAAAAAATCCGAAAAAGAAGTTTTTCAAAGAAAAGTAAAGGCAATTTTAAACATAAGATCAACATATGCAAATACCTATTAAAATTCAAACTGAAAACGACCAGAAATTACTATTGAAGAATAAATGAAACCCAAAACGAACATAAATTTAAATAAACAATCAATGCAAACGAACATACATTTGATACCAATATAAATGAATAAATAAATCTTAAAACGAGTGAAACCTAAATTAAGAACTAGTAAATTAAACCTAAGAACTAGTTAATTAAACCTAAGAACTAATAAATTAAACTGAATATTTGATATATAGTGATATTAATTGCTGAAAGCTCATCAGTTCAAAATTTTACTATAATTTTAATGTTTATTTTCAATATTAAGTACAAAAGAAAATATTTGTAATACTATTCGTTATGAGTAAAGCGCCAATGGCATAGTAGGTTTAAGACTTTTAGAGTGAGAGAAGGAGGCGATACCCAAACTCGTGTTTGTAATGGTTTTTGATCTTTGATTTGCATATTCAATTAAAAATTCCTTATTTCAAAATCAAATTTTTTTTCAACATCAAATGTTTACTAAAGTATCAAAACTAATATTAAAGTAACAATATCAAAGTAAAAAAATGGGTTTGTGCCAACCTCAGAGTTTTTATTATCTGATATTTAAACTATTTTGAAGAAAATGGATATCTCAAAATTTTTATCGGATGGGTTTGGGGAAAAAAAAGGCTTAGTTGGGGGGGGGGGCTAATTGCCCTTCAATCTCTTTTGACTCTTTAAAAGTGATCTAGAACTTTCCTTTTTCAATCAAATGAGCCCTCTCTGAAGTTTATAGGAGAATGTTTTCAATAAGAACTATATATACCCCCAGGGCATAACTTAGAACGGCTGTCCCCGGACCCTGGGGGTTGTATCGACCCAGGAGTTTTAATATCTGATGTTAGAAATATTTTTAACAAAATGATCACCTCAAAATTTTTATTGGATGGGTTTGGGGGAAAAGGCGTTGAGGGGGGTGGGGCAAGTTGCCCTCCGATCTCTTTTGACTCTGAGAAAGTGAAGTAGAACTTTTAATTTGCAATCAAATCTGCCGTCTCTGAAGTTAATACGAACATTCCTATCATAAGAATCATATACGCTCCAAGGACATAATTTACAACACCTGCCCCCCAGGCTCTGGGGGGCTGTGTTGACACCGGAGGTTTTGTTATCTGACCTTTGAACTATTTAAAAAAATGGCTATCTCAAAATTTGTATCGGATCAGTTTCGGGAAAAAAGGGCGTGAAGGGGGGGGGGGGGCTAGTTGCCCTTTGATCTCTTTTGACTCTTCGAAAGTGAACTAGAACTTTCAATTCCCAATCAAATGAGCTCTCTTTGAAGTTTATACGAGCATCCCTTCCATAACATCTATATATGCCCCTCCCCCGGGCATAACTTATAACGCCTACCCCGGGCCCTGAAGGATTGTGTCGACCCCGCAGTTTTCGTTTTATGATCTTTGAACAATTTTTTAAAAAAAACGGCTCTCAAATTTCTTATCGGATGGGTTTGAGGAAAACAGGGCATGGAGGGGGAGTAGTGGCTCTCCAATCTCTTGACTCCTAAAAAGTGAACTAGATTTTCAATTTTTAAATCAAATGAGCCCTCTCCGAATTTTATACGAGCATCCCTTCCATAAGAATCATAGATGCCCCAAGAGCATTACTTATAATGCCTGCCCCCAGGCCCTGGGGGGGGGGGTTGCGTCGACACAGGGGTTATTCTTATCTGACCTTTGAACTATTTTTAACAAAATGGCTATCTCTAAATTTTTATCAGATGGGTTAGGGGAAATAACCAGTTCTACGCAGAGCTCTCATTGTCCCTGTCTAGAGTCCCACCCCAAGACATCGTCACTCTACTGGGAGACCTGAACGCGACGGTAAATGACAGGTAGGGCACGTGGAGAAGTGTTCTCGGCCCTGTGACTCCGGATCCACTGAATGACAACGGACATAGACTCCTCCAGCTCTGCAATATGCATAATCTGGTCATATCAAACACGCTCTTTCTGAGACGAGATATACAGAAATACACTTGGTACAGTAACGACGACCAGACAAAGAAGATGATCGATTTTCTTCTGATCTCGGGTCGCTGGCGCTCGTCAATAACAAATTGCCGGACTTTTAGGTCGGCCGAGCTTGGAAACACATACCATAAGATGATAGTCGCCACGCTGAGGCTACGCCTGAGAGCGCAACGACAAGAAAGACGACCTCCCAAGTTTGATCTGAGTAGTCTGGCTACATCTGAAATGCAATAGAAGTATGCTCTCGATATATCTAACCGGTTTAGCTACCTCCAAGTTATTGACGACCCTGAAGTAGCATGGAAGTCTTTCAAAGATAATATACTCGATTCTGCCGGCAATACCATTGGCTGCAGCAGACACAAGAATAAACCCTGGATATCCCAGGCGACTCTGTCCGTTATCGAGCTGCGCCGGAAGGCCCGCTTAGCAAAGAATATGCCAGAGTACAGACGACTCAATGGCCTGCGCAATAGCCTACTGCACGGTGATAGGAAGACCTTTGTTGACAAGAAAGCCAGCGATCTTGAAGATGCTTCAAGGAAAGGAGACACTTGCTCCCTGTACAAACACCTCCGCGAGCTGACGTAAGGAAAGACTTCCATCGTGAGCCGTGTTTTGTGTGCTGACAAAAGTATGCTAAATGACGATGCAGGCCAACTCTCCGCCTCGAGCAGTCACTTCTCAACGCTTCTGAACGCCGAGGCAGTTACTCATCCCGGCCCAGATCTCATTCAAGCTGCCATGGCCACACCCGTGGCTACGTCCGACCTCGTATCGCAACCGTTTACCACCTCTGATATCCGAAATGCAGTAAACCGATTAAATAATAAACGAGCCCCTGGCGTCTGTGGTATTTCTACAGAACTCCCTTAAGTACGGGGGTGCGGCGATAGTTCTGTGGCTCCAGCTAATATTTTCAGCTGTATGGACGACGGAAAGCATACCGAACGACTAGCGTGCTGGCATCATATTGCCGCTCTGGAAACGTAAGGGTAGCCGTCAAATCTGCTCCAACTATCGTGGGATCACGCTTCTCTCCGTTCCTGGTAAACTCTTCACCATGCCACTCTTGGACAGGTGTTCCACCTTTTTGCGTAGAAAGAGAAAAGTCCAGCAAGCTGGGTTCATGCCCGGCAGGTCAACAACGGAGGAAATTTTCACATTGCGCCAATTGATCGAGAAGACGCGAGAGCTCTATCGAAAAGCGTACATCGCATTCGTGGACTTGGAGGCTGCCTTCGATTCTGTTGATCGCCGTTCACTTTGGCTGATACTGAGAACTACGGGTCTACCCAAGAAATATTGCTCTCTTTTTGAAAAGCTCTATGATGATACAAAGAGCTGCGTGCAAGTCAATGGAAGACGCAGTCCCGCATTCTCGGTGAAGACTGGCGTCCGGCAAGGTTGCGCCGCCGCTCTCGAGCTCTTTAACTGCGTCATAGACCATGTTATGACCAGCACGACGAATCACCTTCAGTTCGGAGACCGGATACTCTCTGATGATGACTTTGCCGACGACATAGTGCTAGTTACGAAAACCGTTGAAAAGGTTACCAAAGCTCTCCAAGTGCTCTCAGAAGAAGTCTCGAAAGTTGGACTGAAGATCAACTGGCAGAAAATCAAAGTTATGTTCCTTGAGCCCCCCACGTCGCGTTCTACTGTAAAGGAAGTCAACATCGGAAGCAACCGAGTAGATGTGGTTGAAGACTTCGCTTACCTGGGATCCATTCTGTCGAAGGATGGCTTGATCACAAAAGAGATTACATCTCGAATAGCCAAAGCGTCGGCACTTATTGGGAGGCTTAGCAGCATCTGGCGAAAGCCAAACATTAGCAGCTTTACCAAAATGCGCATTTACAATGCGTCAGTCAGCACCGTGCTGCTATATGGAGCGGAGACGTGGACATCTGCAAAATCTATCCTCAGTGCCGTCGATGTCGCACAGACGAAACATCTCCGAAGAATCGAGGGACTTCACTGGACTGACTTCGTTAGAAGCCAGACCCTCCTGTCACGTACGGCATAAACTCCTTTCTCGACGCAGCTTGCACAGCGTATATTTTTGGTGGTACGGCTGTCTCCTTCGCATGTCACGCGACGCCCCAGCACGGGTCGCATTCGACTTCGACCCCACACTACACGGATGGAAGCGACCCAGAGGACGCCCTCCCCCACTAGGTGGAAAGATAAAGCCAATAAATTCCTCGCCCAAGCCCACATCCCGGTTAAAGAACCTGCGAGCCTGGCAAGTGATAGGTCAACCTGGAGGTGCCTAGTCTCATCGTTCTCTACGCCGAACCCTCGGCAGGAGCCTTAAGTCAAGTAAGTCAAGTAAGGTTAGGGGAAAAAATGGTGTGGGGGGGGGCTAGTTGCCCTCATATGTCTTTTGACTCTTAAAAAGTGAACTAGAACTTTCAATTTCCAATCAAATGAGCCCTCTCTGAAGTATCTACGAGCGTCCCTTTCATAAGAACCATATACGCCCCCAGAACAACACTTACAACACCTACCCCCCGGGCCCTGGGGGGTTGTGTCGACAATGGGGTTTTTGTTGTTTAATTTGTTAACTTGTTTTTTAAATAGCATCTCAAGATTTGTAGCGGATGGGTTTGGAGTGAAAAGGGCGTGGGGGGGGGGGCTAGTTGCTCTTAGATCTGTTTACTCTTAAAAAGTGGACCAGAATTTTCAATTTCCAGTCAAATGAGCCCTCTGTGAAGTTTATACGAGTACCCCTTTCATAAGAACCATATATACCACCAGGGCATAACTTAGAACGCCTGTCCCTGGGCCTTGGGGGGTTGTATGGACACCGGATTTTTTCTTATCTCACTTTTGAACTATTTTTAACAAAATGACATTCTCAAAATTTTCATCCGATGGTTTCGGGGAAAAAAAGGCGCGGGGGGGGGTAGTTGCCCTTAGATCTCTTTTGACTCTCTAAAAATGAACTCGAACTTTCAATTTCCAATCAAATGAGCCCTCTGAAGTTTGTGCGAGCATCCCTTTCATAAGAACTATATATGCCCCTTGGGCTGAACTTACAACGCATGCCCCCGGGCCCTCGGGGGTTTTGTTGACAGCTGTTTTTATTATCTGACTTCAACTATTTTTAACAAAACGGCTGTCTCAAAATATTTATTGGATATAATTGGAGAAAACGGGGTGTGGGGGGATAGTTGCCGTTCAATCTCTTTTGACTCTCAAAACCTGAACTAGAACTTTCAATTTCCAATCAAATGAGCCCTCTCTGAAGTTTTTACGAGCATCCCCTCTATAAGACCTAGGTATGCACCCAGGGAATAACTTACAACGCCTGCCCTCGGGCCCTGGTGGCCCCCTTTGAAGTTTATACGGGCATCACTTCCATAAGAACCATATATGCCCCCAGGCCATAAATTAAAACGCCTGCTCCCCCCCCCACCCCCGGGTCCTTGAGGGCTGTGTCAACTCCAGAGTTTTTGTCATATGATCTTTGAACTATTTTTAGCAAAATGGCTATCCCAAAATTTTTTTGGCTATCCAGGCATGGGAGGGGGGGGTGGTGGTGGCTACCCTCTGATCTCTTTTAACTCTTAAAAAGTGAACTAAAACTTTCAATTTATAATCAAATGAGCCATCTCTGAAGTTTATACGAGCATTCCTTCCATAAGAACCATACATGCCCTGAGGGCATAACTTAGAATGCCTTCCCCTGGGTCCTGGGGGGGGGTCGTATTGACACCGGAGTTTTTCTTATCCGACCTTTGAACTATTTTTAACAAAATGTCTATCTAAAATTTTTCATCAGATGGATTTGTAAAAAGGTTTGAGGGGGGGGGGGGTCTAGTTGCCCTCGGATCTCTTTTGACTATTGAAAAGTGAACTCGAACTTCCAATTTCCAATCAAATGTGCCCTCTCCGAAGTTTATGCGATGACCCCTTCCATATGAAGTCCCTTTGGAAAAAAAAAATAATAAAACATTGGAGCCATATGGTCTTTACTATAGGCAACGCTATAGCGTTGCCTCTGATAGAAAAAAATTGGTTTATCGGTTTGACAGTTGCAAGTAGGGTTTCAAAAGCAATTCAAACTCGAGAAAAGCTCGGGAGTTTTGCTTCGTGTTTATCTTCAAACTTGAGGATAAATAAAAGTTCAAGTAGGGATAAATCGTTTTAATAGACAGTGATAATTTTACTAAATGTTTCGATCACATTTGCAGTGACCGTCATCAGTAGTAAAACTAAAATAAAGCAATTAAGAACAATAAGTTATATGCAAAATAAAATACCTACATATTGTTTAATAACCTTATTTTTTTCAAAACCCCCACCAAGCAACTGAAACGTCGACTCGACGTCCTATGCGCAAGCAATGGTTCAGGAGGATCTTTATCCTTATCCTTTCAAAGGCATATCGTAAGCGAGGTATTAAACAATGTGCAGTTATTTTATTTTTTTTATATAAATTATTGTTTAATAAATCTTTTGAAGCTATGAGTCGCAGTCTATTCTACTAAGAAAAGGTTGATTACTTCTTCAACATTTGTGTATTAACAATGTTGTTAGTGTTTAAACACGAGAAAGATAAAATTAATGCTCATTTAAGGTGTAGAACAAACCTTCAACCCCTTTTCATCCTAATGCTTCCCCTGATCGTGCTAAGATTTTGACGTATTTTCGACATAACACCTTTAAATTAGGTGTTGTTTTGACACTTCATAAGTTTATTTAAATTAGGGTTAAAAAAAATTTCCAAAAATATCTATTACAAGCCCATAAGTTCCGATTCCGAATTTGGATTTCTGGGTCAATACAAAAAAAACGACAAAGTAGCTTAAAGAACAACGATAAATTTAATAACTGGCACAAGAATGTGACAATTAAAATTCATTAATTATTATCTAAAATGACAATTCAGCGAATTTGTCCAAAAAATGTATTTAACTCTTCTATTTTATGCCTGTATGCAGAGGTTGGGGTGGGGAACGCCTTCTAAGGCTAGTTTAAAGGACCTTTCCCCTAGAAGAATTTTGAAGAAGAAAGTATTAACATGAAATTTCGTATACTTGGGACGAGAACGTATTAATATTTGTGTTTGAGGCCCTTCCCCCGTGGAAGTTATCCCTAAAGGATTTCCCTAAACGTTTGGCTTACCTGTGTTTACGTTATGTCTAGTGAATAATTTTTGTGCACAACATTTAACTCAGGTGCTCTTTTACAGATCTGGTGATGAATGCGTTGTTGCTCTTTGTGATCAATGGTACTTGAAATACGGGGAATCGGACTGGAAAGCTGTAACAAAAGAAGCATTGGACAGGGTAGATACCTTCCATGAGGAAGTGAAGAGAAATTTCGAATCAACAATGGACTGGCTAAGGGAACATGCATGCTCAAGGACATATGGACTTGGTAAGGCTGTAAAGAAAAAATCAAAATAGCGTCAAATATGTCAGTAGCTCAATAATAAGCTGTTCTTATCTCGGAACGATCTTAGCTACTAAGACACAACATTAAGACAAAACGAATTTCGCCTTAACTCAGTTTTTCTCTCTTTATTTTGCTCTTGTATTTGCATTCTATAGTTTGAACTTTGATGGTTTTGCTATGTCTTTTTGCACCAAATTTGCATGGGCTCCTTGATGTCCTACGATCAACCAGACTGAAAACACTTCCAAGATTCTGAGTTAAAGAAGGTGCATAATCCCTCCCTTTGGGCTAAAAAATTTACGATGGAGGGGGTGGTTTGGATGTGTCAAATTCCAAATGTGTTCGTCTAATCATAAATATCTAAATTTTGACATAAATCGAGGATCTAGTATAACTATTGCGAGGTGTCTTTTAGCTCAGAAAGTAACAAAAGTTGAAGAAGCGGGGCTATGCTTTAGTGAAGTAACAAGACGAAGGCTTCTGGGTTGGATCATTATCCTTGCGCAGCAAAAAAATACTAAATTCTAGAAAGATAAACCTCATGCTATGAAAAATAATTGTTGATAGGGTCGTTGGGAGTGACATTGTCCTTAGTCTTTTATTTTAAAATAATTTAAAATATTTAAAAATAATTTTAAAATATTTTAAAATAAAATAATTTTATTGTAAAATAAACTAATAATTAATTTTATTTTAAAATAATTAATAAATAAAATAATTTATTTTAAAATAAGAGAAAACCAATACATATTTAAAAGCTAAATCTATAAAGTCAGGTCTTTATAGATCTATAAAGCTTCTATATTAAATCTATAAATTAAATATTAAATCTATCTATATTAATATCATCTATATTAAATTTATAAATATTAAATCTATAAAGCTTCTAAATCTTTTATTCTAAATTTATTACTGAATTTTGAAAAGCCAAAACCAATGCTACGAAAAATTTTTACATTTCAGTTGGGAATGAGATCATATCTAAATATTTTATTTCAAAATGATTACTAGTATACAACGGAAAATCAATAGATCTTAAAAGTAGCCCAAGTGACGGAAAGAAACGGAAAAACACTAAGTGTTAAATAGTTGAAATCTTGACAATCCAGTTAGGAACTGTTGTTAATTCACCTTACAGAAAAGATAGGAATTGTATAAGGATTGTTTTTGGAGTGGTTTAAGTGACTATACAATAGTGTGTACGCAAAATGTTGTTCAGCCCTATTTGTTAGGACTAAAATGGGACGAAGATTTTACTGAATAAGAGGTGCAATACAGAGTAAGGGCAAAAGGCGGCCGGAACTTATATTCTTCGACGTCCTTTTGGGGCCAAACAAGAAGCAAAACCTTCTTGAGTGGGGTAAATCACTAACCTCAATCTACAAAGCTATGGGGCTAGGCCAAAGGCCTGAGGCTTTTGATTCCGTCTTGGCTCAACAGGTCTACGACAATCCACACCATTTCATTTTATTGGACAACACCTCCATTATTGCCCCCGTTAAAGGTCTCATACAAGTTTTCAGCGAGGCAGTTGAGATAAAAGACCACATTTACCGAAAGGTAGCTCTCAATAGAGACACGGGAGAAACCTATTTAAACCCTATTTATAATGAATAATTCTAATAATTCTGATCGTTTTTATGTAAATCAACAAAATCATATTTTGCAACCTAACAGAATCTGTAATAATATCTTACCTGGGAAGTGATTTGCTTTTAAAAATGCTCTGCATAAATTGAAAAATTGAAGAGGGTGTTCAGATTTTAGTTTTTGTGTTTGTTTTAAGTTTTTTTTATATTATGTTTGGATTTTTATCAGTATTTTTTTTTATATATTTTGCACTGACGACGGTCAAGCGGAGGTCTTGACCGAAATATATGCATTGTAATCTACGTTTTTCACTGGCTTGTATTATCCTTGTCCTCTCTTCTTTTTTGTTTTTTTTTCGTTTTGCCTCGAGTGAGGTAAGAAGAGATCGTAATAAAATATTTTTGGAAAGAAAAGTTTGCGTCGGAGGAAGTAAAAATTAAAGCTCTGAAGAAACTGGGCTGGAGTTTGAGCGTGCGTGAAAAAAGAGTCGTTTTATTGTCTTCAAAAACAAAATTTCGGACGTCAAAAATAATTACAAACGAATTTATTCCCAAATCTTCATGAAATATTCTTTGCCCTGTCAATAACCCCATTAAGTTTCAAGCAATTTTGGTAAATGAATTGATCTTCTATGCGTCTTGTATCAACGAAACCAAATTCTTCTTTTAAAATGTATTATCCATATAGAACTTTCTTTGATTCTGTCTCCATACACTGAAAGCTTGAAACTGACCGTAGGAAAGCCTTTTTTGTCCCCCTTTGGCCGTAAGAAATCAGCATAGCATAATTTTTTTTTTTTGAAAATCAGCTAGAGACAAAATAAATAAGTTGGGTCTACTTTTGGGCATGACAAACCGATGCTTCCTATTTTGTTCTAGAGTATTTGTCTTGGTTCATGTTTGTCTGACCCTATCTAACTGACTTTTAAGTTTCCAGCCGGAACAAATTTTTGACTCAACCAAAATTGGTTTCAATTTTTGCGGGTCTACATTGCCCATAAACTCGGGGATATGATTTTCAAGCTCATCAGAGATTAAATATATGGACCTGTTTCTAGGCGTCAAGAATCTTTTAGTTTTGAGCTTGGATGATAAAAATAAATTCGAAGCCCAGTAATTCCTTTTAGTGTGGGTTGATTGAAAATATTTTGGGTCCTGGCCAACTGAGTATTATTATTTTTTTTTGCCCGTTTTCCTGTGAATTGAATTGGTTCTACAAGCTTTTTTCCCTGTATATTGGGATCCCCTTGAGCTAGGAACTACCATATTTATGTTTCAAGCTGTTCAAGATTTTGTACCATTTTTTTGGACGCTATTTTCAGGTGAAACAAATTTATTTTCAATTTTGTTTATTCATTAGAATCTCTAGGTACAGAAGACTTGTAGGCATAAGATTATAGCTGATGAAAAAGTAAAGTTATTTCAATGTAAAGATTTTCAGCTGTCCTTTACTGAAAACTAAAAGATTATTGCAAAGATTGCCAGTTGATGGTTTAAACTTTTTATTTAGCTATAAATTTTCGGCAAGTTCTGATAAAAAGAAAAATAGCTACAAAAATAATTTTATTTTTATAATTGTAAAAGTGAATTAACTTTTGCCGAAATATTAATTCTGTAATTTTTTTTTTAGAAACTTCATCAGTATTCTGGTTTTTCTAATTAAAAATCAAAAGTTCTATGATATAAAAAAGAAAGAAAGAAAAAACCTCTATTTGTAAAATAAACTGTTTTTATCAATGTGCAAGCCAAACAATCGCCTTTATGGAGGTTTGACCGGATGGACCCCCCAACTCTCATTTAAAACATAAACAAAATCTTATTATATGTTTTATTTTCCTTATTTTTGTACAGTTTCTTAGTGTCCTCTTGTCTACCAAGGGAGTGGGGAGGGGGGGGGGGTGTTTCCCCCTTGACTTCGTCCATGACTATCTGAGAAATATATAATCAATACTTTTCATTCTATAGTTACCTAAAATCAAAGCACACAATATATCCTCGGATGGGTAATGAATAATATAAAAAACTTAAACACCAATTATGATGAAAAGCACACGCTATTTGTGAAATAAATACTTATTTTGTTCTGATTTTGAACTTCCATATTGCAATAATAGCATCAGGCTTTTAATCAAAACCTTAGAACCCCTTAAAAACCAGCTATTATGGAAATTTGCGCCATTTGAACAACCTGTTGTGTTTTGATTTCAAACCTCTTTATATTGTAATAATTACCTGAGATTTGTAATAACAACCTCAATGGAAGTAACTTAGTTCTGAAGTTGTGACTACCAACTTAATGGAAGTTAAACACCATTTAGTTTTTTTTTTATCTATTAAGGACAGTCATACCACAATCTTGATGGTTTTAGTTATTAGCGTCAGATCATCTAGGAGTCGAAAGTGGATCGCATAAATAAGTGCTATGTGCACTTATTAAGTCCATTAAATAATATGTAAATAGTCCATATTTACTGAAAATTGCCGTATAATTTGCCATTTGTTTTGTTTTGACAAACTCGCTTCCCGCCCCGCCTCCCTCAAACGTGAAGCAGCCCCCACCTCCGAGACACAATTTTTCTTCTGCGAATCGAAAGGAGTTAAAGGAACCACAGAGTGTATGATAACTTATACACTAAATTGACTAGACATGACGAAAGAAAATATTAAAGGAAAGAACTGGATTAGGGCTATACAGAGACCTAAAATAGTATATATCTCGGACTGATATTCACAATTTATCTTCAGTGTCTGATTAAAATGGAAAGAACTAAAGACACTTTCTTGGTGACAATCATTTATATATTATAACTTATATAATTCACCATTTACAATTATAGGATATATCTTGAAAAACAGGGCCTAAGTAATTCAGCTAGTGCCAAAAAGTGCCAATTTTTGTTCTTTAGTTCTGTATTTCATGTCTCATTCATAGATTTGTTAAGCGAATAATCAGGGTAACTATGGTAACTGCAGATGAAGTTTGCGTCTCTAGCAGCCTTACCAACGCTTAGAAATCAACTGTACCAGTTTTTTGACTAAATTGTATCATAAAGGATTATTGTACCATCGGAACGGCAGGTTAAAAATTTGCCGTAACAAGAAAAAAATCCTGGATAAACTAAACCTTGAAATGATATCCGAGCCTGAAAGGAGCTAATAAAACCAAAATCTAACGAAAAACTTGATTATACCAACACATCTCCAAATGTACCGTAATGTAGCCTCACCTCTTATTTTTACCAAAAACGGTACCATTGTACTGCTTTGGCAACGGTGGTCTATAGGAACTTATAAAAAACCCTGTCAAAATATTAATCTCACCATCTTGTTGCTTTTGACAGAAGATTTGAAAGATCGAGTTTGGAAAGTCATTCACATAATTCAAAATACCTCAAGAAAAAATGAATCCCACAAGCAAACTAGTAAAAATAGACACAAAAACGAATGAAAAAAGAGGAAAAGAAAGATATTTGTTGGATTTGTTATAAACAAGCTTAGAAATCCTTAAACGCCAATTTTTAAGGCAATTATGGACATCGTAATTGTAATATTGGCCCTTATTCTTAATACTAACTTTTGACCAGAAAGACCAATGACTATGAGTGATCAAAACTATCCGAATGGCCAAAAATCAAAGTCGTCGCTAAGTGAGCCAAGTTGGGCTATGGGGGTGGGTTTTGGAGAGACTGCGAGAGACTGCGATACCGAGAGGTTATATTATTTTTATCTTTCCACTAAACTGATTCTGTAAAGTCTTTTCCGTAAAACGCAACCTTTGCGCTTGGAGGCTATTCGTTCCCATTTCTCGAAATCTAACCCAAATCCCGCGGGATTTGGGTTACTTTTCCACTTTTTTTCCACTTTTAATGCGAGCTCCAAACCTGTTTTTCCCAGCCGTCTTACCCTCGGGGGACCGTTAAGATTAGTTACGCATCTGGAGAATATCTTGGACAATTTACAAGTATGTTATGTTCATATCTCTTTAATATTTGTTTCTTCGTGGTTCCGGCGGGCTCATCGCATTTCGCTTCATTTCATCCTTTTCTCGTGGCACCTCTGGAATCATCTGGTGGACCTTGTTGGGGACCTTCCTTTTGTTTTAGTCAGTTGAGTGTTGATCAATTCTTGTTCCTCCCCAAAAGAGGATCTTCAGTGTCAGACTTTTAATGGATAGCGTTTGGTATTCAGAATAAATCATTTTTAGATTCGGTTCATTGTAACGAGCTGTAAACTCTTGAGTGGATACTCTTGGTAACTCCTGCTAATGACGTAGCTCCTAAGATTTAGCTGTGACAATGTATATACATAAAAAGAGTTTGCTTTTTCGAGTAATTTTAAATATGAATAATTCATTAAATTCAAAGTTTTGAGCCTGAGAAAATTGTTGGTTTTCAGGAAAAGGGGAAAAAAACCCCCAAAAGGACAAGTGATCGATGAAAATTGAAGTATTACATTCATCATATTGAAGATCCTATAGACGAAACTTCAAGCTTCTATCTACAAAATGGGAAAATTTCCATTTCTCGGAGAAGGATGATTACGGATATGTTTTTTTCCTGTTTTTCCCGGCTGACTGTATCTAACCTAGAGTCTTAGAATCTTGGGTTAAGGATGGGGAATACCCCACTCATATATGGTGTAGCCTAGTATTTATTTATTAAAAAAAAACTTCATTTGTATAACAACTTTACTGTCATCGTACGGATGAAGTTCAATGTACTGGAACAGTTTTAATGTAATGCTCCTTATAAGGGAATCCACTACCCCCTACCTGGCTCTGTTGTGCCTACTTGATGCTCAAACAAACCGTTGCCTAATCAAATTGCTTAAACCATGAAACAAATGTCGGTATTATAAAATTTCCAAAGAAATTTTGTTTTTATATTTTTTTTAGTTACTTGTCTAGAGAATGTTCATCAACGTCTTGATTCCATTTTGAAAATCGATGTCTTTTCTAGAAAGCTGTTAAGATATATTTTTTTTTTCTGTAAAGCTTGGAAGCTACAAAATTTCTTGGTGCCATGCATTTGAACTTTTTTTGAATTTTAGGAAGTAAGTTGCCTTGGGATGAACAGTGGTTAATTGAATCCCTCTCAGATTCAACAATCTACATGGCCTATTATACAATTGCTCATCTCATACAAGGAAATTCTTTTGATGGAAAATCGCCTAATGCACTGAAGATAAGGTACTTAATAATTGTATTTTTTTTATTAATTTGTTGGTTTGACTATTTCTAATCGTTTAAATCAATTTCTTAATGAGCCAATTTGTAAACTGGTAATATAAATCTCGTGTCCTTATACGAGATCCTTGTATCCTTATACTCCCCTATCCTTATCCTTAACAATTTTTATGTTTCATTCGCTTAGTAATAGAAAAATCATTTAATAAACTGAACGCAACTGGGTAGTGAGGAGATAATAAGGTTGTATTTAACGTTATTTCTTTACTATTAACAGTGCTATATCTTTACTATTAAAAGGTATTTGCTATAAATATTTTCAATTGCTGTGTTTTCTTGCTTTTCTCTGCTTTCTTCTGTTATATGGAGAGCGCAGTATCTAAATTGACCAGCTCCATTTTTCTTATTGAGTTTCAATCGTTACTGAGTCGATATTTACCATGACCATCGTTGTTACTTTTATTGACATAAATCTGTTGTAAGTTTGGTCTCTTGGCAGTCACGTACTGCGGGTTGGGGTGTTAGGACCAATCCTTCTGAAACATTGGGGTTTTTCAGAAATAAATTAACCTTTAGATGCCTGTCTTCAGGCTTGGTCTTATTTATAATATTAAATAAAAAAAAAACAAGTTTTTTTTAACTGAAAGTAAGGAACGACGTTAAAACTTAAAACGAACAGAAATTATTCCATATATGAAAGGGGCTGTCCCCTCCTCAACGCCTCGCTTTTTACGCTAAAGTGTTTCATTGTTTAAAAAAAAAATAGAGTCGTGAGAAAGTCAAACTTCAGCGTAAAGAGCGAGGCGTTGAGGAGGGGACAACCCCTTTCATATACGGAATAATTTCTGTTCGTTTTAAGTTGTAACGTCGTTCCTTACTTTCAGTTTAAAAAAAATTCTTTTTTTTTATTTAATTTTTGAAAGTTTTTGAATTAATGCAGGTTTTGATTTTGGCTCACCGTACATGAATAATTAAAAAAAAAAATTGAATATCAATTTTAATTTTATTTGGTTAAATGGCTTTCTCGAAACCTGTTTAATTTTATTTACGAACGTTTTTATTAGTAGTGAATATACTTAACTTACGAATTAACTTTCGTAACGAACCTCTATATTCTTATGTTTTTAATACGTATATTAGAGGGTTCGCCCCCTAGTCAATACCTTGCTCTTTAAGCTAAAGTTCGAATTTTGTTCCAATTCTTTAAAAATGACCCCTTAGCCACAAATGCCGTTAATTAGAATAAATAGCTCTTTGGCTTAAAGAGCGAGGTATTGACTAGAGTATGAGCCAAACCATGTACGTAATGTGTTCTGTCGTTTTAAATTATGATGCTCCTTGTTTTCAGATAAAAAACCTGTTTTTTTTTATAAATATAATTTATGATCTTTGTTTAAAAAGTGCGGAAAAATCAGGCGCCCCTATCATAGCAATGTCCCTTTTCCTATGAAAAACTCCTTCGTGGTAAGATTCTCCCACATACCCCCGACCCACTCCCCCTCCCCACTACCAGAAGAAAATCCCCCCTGAAAACGTCTGTATACTTCCCAATAACCAGTACTATATGTTAACATTGGGTAAAGTTCATAACTTTCAGCCCTCCCCCAGGGGACTTCGGGGGATTAAGTCATCCTAAAAGACATAGTTATCATATTTTCGACCATGCTGAACAAAATGGCTATCTCAAAATTTTGATCGGGTGACTTTGGGAAAAAAATGAGCGTGGGAGGGGGTAGTTGCCCTCCATTTTTTTTCGGTCACTTAAAAAGGGCACTAGAACTTTTAATTTCCGTTGGAATGAGCCCTCCCACGATATTCTAGGACCACTGGGTCGATACGATCACCCTTTAAAAAAAAAAAAAAAAAAAAAAAAAAAAAAAACAAAAAAAAAAAAACGCATCCAGTATCTTTCTTCTGGCAAGAAATGAAAATCTCCCCATTTTTGTTGACAGGAGCTTGAAACCTCCGCAGTTGTGTTCTCTGAAGCGCTAAATATGATGGTGTGATTTTAATTAAGGCTCAATAGCCTTTAGGGTGTATTTCCCCCTTTTTTCGAAAATCAGCAAAATTTTCTCAGGCGCGTAACTTTTGGTTGGTAGAACTAAACTTGATGAAACTTATATATTTGAAATCAGCATTGAAATCTGATTCTTTTGATGTATCTATTGGTATCATAATTCCGTTTTCTACAGTTCCGGTTACCATTGAGCCGAGTCGCTCCTTACTTACAGTTCGTTACCACGAACTGTTTGAAAACTGAGATAAGCAACGAACAATGGATTTGTATCACGATATATGTGAGTCGGTATACTGATAGGCTGTGTTTCAGTAGTTCTTGCTTGTTTTTGTTTTATTTACCTTACTTAAGAGTCCTAATTAATTATACTTGAGACGTTTTCCACAGTTTTGCTTTATTAGTCTTACATAATTTGATCTGAGAAACCCTGCATTTGTGGTGGAGAAGCCTTGTTTAAGCCAGGACATGTTTAAGGGGAAAACGACAGATTTTTCATCTAACAATGGAAAAGTTGGAAACAAACTCTTGGCATATCCGGGAAGTTATTACTTATTTTACAGAAGTGCTTTTATTTTCTTGAAAGTGCATAAGGGGCATTGTTTTTATATCATTCGAAATAAAGGCTGACTTGTGACTGAATTTTGAGGACACCACACCACTGAGTTGATGTTTTATTGTACCATTAGGATAAGATGAGATTAAGATGCTTAAACTAGAGGTATTTTCAAATTTTAAATTTAGATATTTTAAATTAGAGACATTAGACATAAGTTGCTATAAATAGAGGATATTTTTATAACTTTATCAACATTTATGACTTGGTCATAGGTACCCACGGATAGCTCTAAGAAGGGTCCAAACCTGATGAACAATTGCGAAACAACGTGTTAAATTATTGGAGCATTGTGCCTTATTATTCAGAAAGTAGATTTGTTTAAATTTGTTATTTTGTAAGTGTATGGTGAATATAGTTATAGTTGGGAGTTTTGAAAAGGGAGGAAGTTGGCACCATTGAGAGTAAGCTACCTGGTATTTCGAACATTAAATAAAATTTTAAAAGTTTATTGAGGTGTCTCAATAGCTGTAGTCATAAATGTGGAAACAAAAATACTATTGAAATATGTGTATTTACAATACGTCAACTATAAAAACAAAGTAATTAGGTCACATATTGTTCGGAAACTAAAATTTATAAAAACCGCAGCGCATTTCATTGATGAAAACCAGGAAAAATGCTGGACTTCCCCTTCCCAGTTTGGGTTCCAGAAGGGTCTTGGTTGCGGCCACGCCATTTCTGCTTTGGCTTCAGTCTTTATTGACGCTCATGAATCAAAGCAATCCGTTGTTATAGGTCTACATGACGTCCGCCGTGCCTATGACTCACTTGTCCCTGGTCAACTCATTCTAGGTATGGGAAAGAGAGGTGTACAAAAGGACATCCTACTACCCATTAAAGACATGTACCACCACCTAAAGGCTGAACTCCTACTTCCTGGCCATGGTCGAGCCCTAACTGAATATACACCAGACGTGATGCTGTCCTACCGAGGGAATCCTGTTGTCCCAGTAAAAAAGGGTGCTCGACAAGGATCAGTCATATCTCCTTGTGCCTTTAATAATTGTATTATTGAACCACTGGATACTATCGAGACAACATGCATAGTTCGTGGCCTAGACGTTACTATGGTAGCTTATGCCGATGACATTCTGAACCCCAGCCGCACAGTCGCAGGTACAGAGACCACCTTCCCCACACTACAATCTAATTACAGTCGCATTGGCCTTGAATTTAACCCACAGAAGTCGGACATTCTTCTGTTCAACTGGCGCCAGGAAGAGGTCTCGTCTGTGAGGCTGGAAGAACTGTCTGTAGCCCCTGTCCTGAAAACTATTTATCTTGGTTTACCAATTGCAGGGTTCAGACTCGCCTATAAATTCCAATAAATTCCTATATTTTAATGCACTCCTATAAAATGCCTATATTTTGGTTAAAATCCTATTATTCCTATATTTTCGGCTGAAGAGCACCAAGAACATTGCTCATGATTTGCAATTTTCACCGCTTGTTAAGTAAGCCGAGATATGCTTTTCTTTACTTTTGACTCTGCTTGTAGACTGTGCGGTCTTTCGGTGAAGATCAAGAAATTAATTACAACTGTTGAGCTGTTTGAACTTAACTAATGCTTTGTGTTGGGATTAGTAAGCTGCTTCTGCCTGGGCTATGCTGTTGTGTTGACTTAGTAGCCTATGTTTTGTTTTTTGTCATTTTAGACCTGTCCGAAATGAGCAAAGATCAGTATATAGGCTAGCAGTCTCTGCTTAATGAAACTGTGAGTTCTTGCGACTTATGCGTTTCCTCGCTGAACGCTATAAAAGGCTGATGCAAATACAGCCCAGTTTTGGACATATCCACATTTTTTCTTTTTATGGCCTTTTAATCGCAGGATACTGTTTTGCAGCTGATGCTTGGTAATTAAGTATGGGGCATACCAAGTTCAATAGTTTATGGCTTGCTAAGACGGATTGTAGGGGTAGAAAGATTGGCGAATGGTGTAAGACTGGGGACGCCCAGTCCTCATTTTTTTTGCAAACTCTGCTTGAAAAATCTTGGTTGCACAGCTGGAGCTGCTCAGCTAAACCAACGCGTGTGATCTGCAGAACACAAAGCCGCAGTTACTGCTCAACTACATCCACTACAGCTTCACCTGACCGGACAATTTCAAATCGATGAAACAACCAAGGATAAACCATTAGTTGGTACAAACACGTTTTGTGAGTGTGATGCCGCTTATAAAGCTGAGTTAATGTGGGCACTTCAGACAATACAGAGTTCCATGTCTGCTAACTCTTCAGTCCATATTGTCGCAACCTTCCATGCAATGTTCCCCGGTAAGATCCCCGACGGAATGTCCCTATGTGCGAAAGAAACTCATGTATCTGATCACCGATGTTCTGCATCCTTACTGTAAGCAAATGCTTGTGAAGGACATTCAGTCATATTTTGTACTAGAATATGACGAGGCAACCAACAACGCTGGTATGAAAGAGTTACAGATGCGTGTTACGATATTGGTCCTCATACGGAAACAAAATCCAGAGCAGACATTTATGCACAATTTTTATGGGCCATGCGACAAGTGATAACCTGTATAGGAAGATTATGTCAGCCATTGAGCAGATTCAGCTGCCACTTCAAAAACTGATCACGCTTGGAAGTGACGGACCAAACGTCAACAAAAGCGTATGGAACAAGTTCAATGCCGAAAAAAAGAAAGTGACGTGAAAGGGAATGTTGAAAATTGGTACTTGCAACATCCATATAATTCATAACGCTTTCTTGAAAGGTCTTCAGGTGTTCGGAGAAGAAAGTTCCGACTTTGTTATTCTTGTGCATTCATTTCTTGACGGCTGTCCTGCACGTTGTGAAGACTATCGAAAGTGCCAAAAGAAAGTGGGAGTGCCAGAGAATGCTTTCATGAAGCATGTTCCAAGCCACTGGCTGACAATCAGACGTGCCCTCGCTAGAATCATGCAGCAGTGGCCGGCAATCTTAGAGTAATTCCTGAACTTTGTGCCGAGAGATAAAAAACTGAAGAATCTTCTGTCCACTCCCAAATTTCTGAATATTGTGGCTTATATCAAAAGTGCGATGATGAAGGCCCAACTCGAGTTTGTTCTAGCCTCAGCAGAGCTGTTCATGAGTTTCACCCAACTGTTCCAGAAAGAAGAGCCTCTCATTCATGTCTTGCACTCAGAGATCAAAAGACTAGTTTTGACGCTTTGCGGACGGGTCTTTACTCCAGATTTCGTGACCGAGACTGAAAATTTCTCACCAGATATATTGAACCTTGATGAAAAATTTGCAGAAAAGCCCATAGTTTCAGAAAATGTGGAACGAGCTTTCGATGAGAAAGCAGCACTGAAAGACAAGGCCATTTTCTATGTCAATGTGCGAAAACATTTTATTGCGTGCATATTTTGAACAAATGTCCTCTAGAAAAGGATAGTTTTCTAGAGGCTTTACGCTGTTTGAGTCCGAACAAGATGAAGGATTCAAGAAGCATTGCAGACATAGCGGTTGTGGCATGCGAGATAGCAATTGAAGTAAGCTCAGATGTCGCCCAGGCTGAGTGGCTGCTTTTGCGAATGGAAACTGGACCCCGTGAGGACATCACTTGGATCGATCATTTTTGTAGCCATTATTTTGGACTTGTGAATGAGCGCGGGGACCGCAAGTACGCGGAACTTACCAAGCTTATCAAAGCGGTGCTGACGTTGTCGCATGGCAGCGTAGATGTTCAGCGTGGGTTCTCGCATTCTGGTAGGATTCTCGGTGACGACCAGGGCTTGATGTCTGAACGCGTTCTGGATGCGAGACTCATGGTATATGACACGTTGAGGCTTTATCGAGGAAAACCAGAACGGTTTGTTTTTACAAGAGAGCTGTTGAATCTTGCACATTCCGCACAGTCTCGGTATCAACAATATCTGGATGAAGAGAAAAAAAAGAGCTATCCGAGAAGGAGAAAACAGCTTTTGAAGAGGACAGCAACTGGAAGTTGCAGGAGGTCCATGACAAAAAGAAAGAAATAGAAGATCTGGAAAGCAAAAGGAAAAAACTTAGAGCATCAGAGCACGAAAAGAGAACAGTAGCAGATACTCTACTTCAGGAAGCGACCGACAGAATGAAGAAGGCTGCCGAGTCCAAGAGTTCCATAGACATTGCCCAAGCTGTTTCTTTGCTCGAAGGAGCTGTGAAGTCCAGAACAAGTTAAAGAGAGCAGATGGTGGAATCAACGAGAATGGAGCCGTCTCTTGCAAAGAGAAAAACTGACCTCATATCGAAATTTATGCCCAAGAAGCAGCAAGAGTGATTCCAAATATTTTACCTGTATCAGCTAATAATCCCTTTTATAGCCACATAAAAATTTTCATCGCTACAATGGACGAAGGGTTTACATCCTTGGGCCACTTGAGCCAATTGGGAGCCAGTTCTTAGAACGCAGGACAAAAAAACTACGTTTGATAGTGGGGTAAAAGTGCTTTTTGGAGGTATTCGTAAATCAGATTCAGGACCATTTAGACTGAATTATATTGGCGTTCAGGCATTGCAATTCAAATTATTATCCAGTTACTGTAGAGACTTGGTTATTATTGCCTTAATTTGAAGTGATCCATTGCTGTGCACCTAAACATGTAAGTCTCAATAAAATCTATTGTTTTTTACCTGTGGTTATTTCATTTTATATGTCTGCATCTAGTCTAATAACAGGTAATTAGTTCGCATGTCTCCAAGGCACGTTCCCAAGGAATCTGATCTCCAGATAGCTCAAGGAAAAGAGGTCACATTTATATTTCTACACGTTTTATTTTTTCTCATTAATTGAGGGTGGCGCAAGCCTTGTTGGCACGAGCGCTACAAGCGGCGCTATCGGAGAACTTGTAAGGCGTAAGTTCGCAGCTTCAGGATACGATATTAGATTTGACGCGGTCAATATTTACGACCACAATTAAGCCCAGTCCTTTCTTTTATAGCTAATAATCCCTTTTATAGCCACATAAAAATTTTCATCGCTACAGGATTCGTTACCTTGAAGATCATTTTGCAAGCCCCAAAGTCTATTGAAAACTATTGAGAATTTGTGTTTTGGCTATGAAATTTAATTGAAAAGACAGTATAATTTTATTTCTCATGTTTCGGCAAGGTTTTCAGTCAAACTGGATAGCCCAACAAGGAACTCCCAAAGCAACCAAATTGCTCGAATTGTATTTTCTTTGGGCTGATTTTTAGCATTCTCCTGTCAGGTATGCTAATTTTTTTTTTAGGACCTCTCCTTTCCTGAAGTTAAAAATAGAAAATCCTGCTCTATTTAATTGAGAAAACACAATTTACACTTTCTAATGATATAAAATCATTAAAACTGAATATGTCTATCTCCGGCACAAAACAGGATGAAGCTAAATTATTTTTCTAAGATTTCTGAGAAAGCAGGTGCCGACTTTTAGTTTTTTGTTGTTTATTTGGATAACTTATCCAAGTTATACAAGCTATGGAAAACCATCTTATTACTTCTAAACAGTTTAGTCACACAAACTCAAAAAGATTTTAGCGGGGTGAGATAGGGTGATCCTTTAAGATACCGAATCCCCTTAAATATCTAAATAAATAGCTTGTTTCACAAATTCCCAACACAAGCATAAAATTACTTATGTGTATTCTTCTGGTAATATTTTCTCAGTGTCTAGTGCCATTTTGCAAATAGCTATATTGGATATGTCCCTAACAATTTACTCCTCGGGCGATCCTGATGTTTATGTCATTTCAGCATGGACATGCACTTCATAGACAATCGGGGTCGTTAGAAGATTATTTGGTACTTTTTAAGTTCAATAATAGCTTCAAACGAATCTTTTACGTATCTTTATAGGCACAAGTGAGTTTAGGCACAAAGAATTTCAATTATTTTTCAAATGTACATCACTTTATATGTTAGCTAAATTTCTTCTGTAACCCTGCTAGATTTCTGTATATTGGACAAAGGAATAAGGTTTTCCCAGTCAGATGTGCCATATTGTTTCAGAATGCTCCAAAATTAAGTATATTTTTAGTCTTTTAGAAAAGGTGAGAAGGGAGTGGGTGGTTAAAATAACCGGTCTAATCTTCTTTCGAGTACTAATGACAGAAATGTTTGTGCTTGATACGAGAGTGGAGGCTGACCAGCCCAACCCGGTGCCAGGGATTTTCTGGGCTATATTCTATCATTATCTTCGACCCACGGTTTGGGGGTGAACGATTTGAATGCACAATGTTTCTCGTTTCATTGTAATTACAGGCGCTAGTAATGCAAGGATTCGGGAGCGGGGAGGGTACTAGTGTGCTGTCTATCTTGAATACACACGTATTTTTATCTTCAACCGTGGCTGAAGTCATGCTTCTTGTGTTCAAACCTGGCACCAAGTTTTACATATGTGTCTTGAGTTTCAGTTCTTGTGCATTTATTCCTCATGTGCAGTCAAACCGAATTCTTTTATTTTAGTAACTACTTTTCTTCAAATCTCCATTATTTCTAGATCTATTTTCCTCAGTGAGAAGCATGACAACACTGATAGGTATTTTCGAAAACCGTACTGTCTTTCCATGACGTACAACTAACAGTTTGATAGGGACAAATCCTTTTATTTTACAGTGAAACAAATAGAAAAATCTCTGGATATTTCGGTCACATATACAGTGGCCGTCTTCAGCAGGTAAACTGACCTGCTGGAGACAGCCTCTGTATATGTTTCCAAAATATCCAGAATTTGTTTGTTTGTATCACTGTTAAATAAAAGGAGTTGTCCCTATTAAACTGCTATTTCTATGTCATGGCAACACTGAGCATGGGAAACTGATTGGAGATACATGTTGGCGCTCTAATGTCTGATTAATAGGTATAAAACCACCAGTGCCGCTGAACAATGCGGTTTTAACCCGCAAAAAGAGAAAAAAAGGCTTGACCTTAATGAATTAAAACTTGTATTTCAATTTAAGATCTAAGTTCCCCCTTTATTGCATTTAAACCTTACTTCCGCCTTTGTATACAAACTTTCAAAGACCACACTTTCATTTACTACAGTCAAATAAAGTAAATTTCGTTTCTCTCAATATCAATGACCTTGGTTTGCCTGATAATTAACTCACCTAAGATCAAGTGAATGGTCCAGAAACGAGGAAATATAAGAGATTTGCATCTGTAACTGCTTTCGAGAAAATAAGATCGTTAAATAATAAGCAATTAATTTTTGTTTTGTACAAATGTCGATGTTATGTTTATATTACTTCAGTTTATCTGGTGATGACGGGCACTGTATATGTGACCGAAATATCCAGAAATTATTTTGTTGTGGTTCATTGTCTAATAGAAGGAGTTTATACTGCATACCAACAGTTTCTGGCTATAATTTAAGGTTTTACTTTAAGATTTGCCGCGTCCCTCTGGACGTGTCCCTGATTGCAATAACTGAATACCAGGCCGTACTGATATACCCTCTTTTCGAATCCTATTCACTTATGACCGTGTAATTTTTACGTTTAACACGGCTACAAGCCTCGTGGTTGTTTTTCTTCCTTTATAATGTTTTTATTGTTTTGGCTTTTCCTTAACTGAAATAGTACTGACATCTCCACTCGACGCACTTTTACTACGTTAGCTTTTTAAGGGGGTCAAAAATTCAAAATCTAAAAATGGAAGTAAAATCTATGTATATTTCAAGTTTAAGAAGTTCAACAAATTCTAGTGTACTAAGCTCTAAAATTAAAAACATAAAGCGGCATTTTTTTTCATGAATTTATAAGTGCTGAATATTAAAAAGTAGGCCACGCTTACCAATACCATTTTTAGGCGCGTATAACGCTGCCTAAGTAAAGGGCGAAGTGGGCTCTATGTATTTTTTTTTTTTTTTTTACCAAGCAATTTATTGTAGAAGGAGTTGTTGTAGAAACTTCGGAGAGGGCTCATTCGATAGAAAATTGAAATCTCTAGTGCCATTTTTATGAGACAAAAAGGACTGGGGGATAATCAGCCCCCCTCCCATACCTCTTTCTGACGCCTTCCTCCCAAAGACATCCCATCAAAATTTTGAGATAGCCATTTTGTTCAGTAGAGTTTAAAAGTAAAAAAACTGTGCCTCTTGGGATGACGTGACCCCTACTATTACTGCTACTAAAGTTAAATGCAAGCTACGTTTTGGTCTTTAGAATGCAAAGGGGGTGTTAACCCTACTCCTCTTTGTGGTAGTTTCTGCTCGTTTTACGTTTGACTTGTTTATTTATTGTAATTTCAGTTCGTTTTGGGCCTCAATTATTTACTATGGTGATTTATGGTCGTTTTGCGCTTGAAATAACTTTATTTCTCCTCAGCTTTGGTTTAGTGTCCCTCTATACTTTTCTTTGAAAAGCTTCTTTTATGGAAAAGGTCTTAAAACATTAATTTTTTTTCTTTTCTTTTAAATGCATACGCATATGGTTATTCTTCCCTTTCATAAATATGGTTATTTTGTCGTCGGTCCATTCAAAGCAGATATGACAAGCGAGAGGAAGGAAAAAATATAGCAAATATTTTATTTTAATTGTTACAATTAACGTTTTGATTTTCCTGGGTAATGGTAGATAGCGATATTTGTTGGTTTTCATTTCATTCTAAGAAACAAAATGGAGTTACATTTCATTTTTTTGAGTTATAATTTGATCAATTAGAAAAAAAGGATCTATGAAATAATTTTTTATTTAGCTACTAGATAGATGAATGAAAAACCGTAGATCACATTACATACGCCTTTGCTAATTGTTATTCCCCAACCCTTCCCCAAAACTTGAGCTCTATACAAATCAAAAATTTGAATTTTATAAATTGACTTACAATTTGAAGCTCATGGAAAAGGATCAGGGAACATTACAAGAACGCTTTTTCCGGAAAAGTTTAAAATACAAGGGGATATTGTTGATGGCAAAGAGATGCCATTTGCGATTATAAATTTAATGGAAGTGAAGGGGGTTTTAATGCCTGTCTAGGGAAAACTATTCCAAATAACGACTGAAGTTTATTTGAGATTCATCACGCTTCTATTGTCCTCATCAACTTACTTCCATGAACTGGCACGAGTAATTTGAATATCAGTTAGAATCCTTCAAGGTCTACAAAAATTCGGCTCATTTCATGAAGTTGGTTGTTTACAGTCGAAATAAAACAGTTGAATTCATGGGTTGTTTTAAAGCCATGAGGGTAGTTATTTGAATTTGACGCTAAAAAACAAAAGTCTGAATCACTTCCCGTTAGTAGTTCAGATTCGCTTTTCAAGTTTAGGCAGTTCTTGCCAACTCGTAAAATATTGGTCCAGTAGCTTTAAGTTAGTCGTGAGCATTGACGGAAAGCTAAGCTGGCTTCGCTAACCAACTCGAGAATAATGCCTTGCGATTGAAGGATTTTTTTTTTTTTCAGTGACCTAATTGAATTTTTTACCTATCTTTGAGCTGTTTAAGATATATTTATGCTACATATCTCCGTAATTCCATTGTTCACAGAATGGAAATTCTACTATTTTGGCAACCAAGACAAACAACAGGGCCATGAATACCGATTTTTCTTTTTCTCTCAATATTGTCTAATAAGGTCCAGGGAAATTGTTCTTCTAGATCACTTCCTTATGAATTATTTTTGTTGAAAAAGATATATGGTCCTATTTTTTCTCTGTGAGTTTTATATGGTCCATTCAGAGGTTTGAATTGTTCTCCAGCAGGTGTTGGACAAAATACATGGATTTGTTATTTTCGAAGGAAAGGGCAAAAGAAGAAGATATGAGATTTAGCGGTTTGAGAAGTAATTCTGCTATTGTTGAAAAGAATTTATAAGCTCGTTATCCTCTAGTAGTGTCATCAGAACAAAGAATTACAGGAACAAATAAACTTTCAAATGGGGATAAATCCATTTATTTAGACAGTGAAAAAACAGGTACAAAAGTCCAGATATTTCGGTCACATATACAGCGACCGTCTTCAGTAGAAATACTAAAATAATAAAATTGAAACTAGCATATTCATATACAACAAAATAAATAACTTTTCGGGTCATTCACAAAATAATGAACTTCCGGATTAAATACGTCGTGTATATGGGGAAATGAGACCAACCCAGTAAACATCTATAAACTCAACATTTTTTTTGCAATTAGAAGACACGGAAGGCTTTGCCACTTTCATTGGAAATTTGTTTTATATTTGGGCAAGATTAAAGAAGAAAATTTACATCAAGAACTTTGAATGAGCTTTGTCAATGAACTCTCTCTGAAAATAATCTAGTGAATAATCCGGAAGTTCATTATTTTGTGAATGACCCGAAAAGTTATTTATTTTTTTTTGCATATAAATATGCTAGTTTCAATTTTATTATTTTAGTATTTCTACTGAAGACGATCGCTGTATATGTGACCGAAATATCTGGAATTTTGTTGCTGTTTTTTCACTGTCTAAATAAATGGATTTATACCCATTTGAAAGTTTGTTTGTTCGTCTTAGAACGGCAGTGTGGTCTAAGAAAACAACACCTAATTTAAAGGTGTTATGTCTAAAATAAGAATTACAGGAAAAGCATAATAAAATACCACAGAAATTGGGGGTTGAAACGTGGACAGCCTCCCTCTTATTTAATATAATATATATTTGTTTTTAGTTTTAATTTCATTCTTCACTTGTATCTGAAAAAAAAAAACTGACCTTGCTATAACTTTGGCCCGTCTTTAAGTCGTTCATAATTAGCAACTTATAAACTAATCTGTTTTGTGCTTTTTGAAACCCACCACCGCGAGAGATGTAATCTTTGAAAACTGGTAAATTTTCTAAACTCTTTTCGGACCCACAATCCGAAGGATCAGCTCATAATTTCTTATTTTATCATAGTTTGGCTAGATTTGACCCAAAATTACCACTCTGTGTATGTTTCCGCCAAGATGGCGGAAAAGGGCAGTTTATTGAGGCATGGCCTTATTTGCTAATTAAAATGGGTACTCGAATAACTAAAGGCGGAAGCAGTGGTGAGAGTTGGATCGGCCAGGGGCCCACTTCAGGTCCTTCAGTCGTACAGATTATACATAAATGTTGTTAAAATAGGATCTAGGACGCTTACCTTTCTGCTAAAGAATTCTTGAGGCATTGGAAGAGCCTCTGCCTGGTCAGCTTGATTCTACAGTCAGAGTGATTGAATGTCTGTGTTTCTCTTGTTCAAACAAGATGCAACGTGCCTACCCTTATGCTAGGCAATTGTTTGTGGGAAGGGTGGGGAGATATTCAGTGGGTCATTGGTCCCTTTAATGTCTCCACTAATGTGCGCATTAAATAATTACGTTATTACGTTCAAAATAAAGGGCAACATGTCTGTCTCTCTGTAAAAATATTGGTAGAGAGTGGGGAATTGGAGGGGTCAACTCCCTAACGTTTTACCTCCAATCGTAGTGATCTTAACATTATTGTATGCTTCTGGTTCTATCTAGGTGTTAAATGTCAGTCTCTATACTAAACAGCTGGTGGAGATGCAGGATGAGCATAATGCAGATTGAAAATCCTTGAATAGCCCGCTTTACTCATATGAAATGAAAGTATATGCATGACTCAGCTTCAAGCAAGGTGTAGCACTCCTGACATTCCGCCAAAAACAGTTGTGCTTTTTGAAACCCACCACCGCGAGAGATGTAATCTTTGAAAACTGGTAAATTTTCTAAACTCTTTTCGGACCCACAATCCGAAGGATCAGCTCATAATTTCTTATTTTATCATAGTTTGGCTAGATTTGACCCAAAATTACCACTCTGTGTATGTTTCCGCCAAGATGGCGGAAAAGGGCAGTTTATTGAGGCATGGCCTTATTTGCTAATTAAAATGGGTACTCGAATAACTAAAGGCGGAAGCAGTGGTGAGAGTTGGATCGGCCAGGGGCCCACTTCAGGTCCTTCAGTCGTACAGATTATACATAAATGTTGTTAAAATAGGATCTAGGACGCTTACCTTTCTGCTAAAGAATTCTTGAGGCATTGGAAGAGCCTCTGCCTGGTCAGCTTGATTCTACAGTCATAGTGATTGAATGTCTGTGTTTCTCTTGTTCAAACAAGATGCAACGTGCCTACCCTTATGCTAGGCAATTGTTTGTGGGAAGGGTGGGGAGATATTCAGTGGGTCATTGGTCCCTTTAATGTCTCCACTAATGTGCGCATTAAATAATTACGTTATTACGTTCAAAATAAAGGGCAACATGTCTGTCTCTCTGTAAAAATATTGGTAGAGAGTGGGGAATTGGAGGGGTCAACTCCCTAACGTTTTACCTCCAATCGTAGTGATCTTAACATTATTGTATGCTTCTGGTTCTATCTAGGTGTTAAATGTCAGCCTCTATACTAAACAGCTGGTGGAGATGCAGGATGAGCATAATGCAGATTGAAAATCCTTTCACGATTTCGTTCAATAAGTAGAACATGCCTGCGTTTGTGCTAAAAATTGGTGTAGGGAGGGACGGAACGAAATCTTTCCCCCACTTTGGGACTTCATTCACATGATTAAAAATTCTTTCATCGTTTCTGTTCAATCTAACTTCAACATGCTAAATTTATGCTTGGAATCTGGCGATGAGAGGTTCGGAAGGTCTTGAAGAGATCAATAGCCCGCTTTACTCATATGAAATGAAAGTATATGCATGACTCAGCTTCAAGCAAGGTGTAGCACTCCTGACATTCCGCCAAAAAAGAAAAAAATAGTCGGGAGTGGGAGAGTTGGGGGACTATAGGCCCACTTTAGTCCTTCCGAATAATATTAACTGAAGATTCTTTTATAATTTCAATACAAAGAAGATGCACGATATGCACCTATGATTAAAATCTCGCGATGGCTGTGGAAGGGTGGGGGCATCTATTATAGAGCTGGATGGCCCACTTTAATTTTCCAATCATACATATTGAAAGTCTTTGCGTTATTCCAATTCAAACAAGATGCAACATACCTACCTTTCTAGCCAAAACTTGGGTATTGGAGGTTAATGGTACTAGTCGACTTTGGCCCTTCAATCATACCAATTGAAAATGGTTGTGGGATTATGGTTGAAAAAGGTGCAATTCGTCCTTTATTTTTTCCCGAAAGTTGTGATGGAAGGATCGGGGGGGGGGGGGCTTGTGGGTGAGGAAGGAGTACGGGCCCTCTTAGTACCTTTGGCTTCTTTTCAAAACTGCTCTGATCTTCGCTCGTTTTTTAGCAGATTTACTATTTTATTTTTTTGGTAAAAACCAAAACAAAGAAGTTGCCAGCCCTCAAAATTGTAAAGAAAACGAAATTTAAAACAAAGAAAATTGATGAAATGATCATTAATCTGCTCTTCAAGGACTTTTGATTAGCGCAAAAAAAAAAATTGTATCTTTTCTGTTTCGAAACCCGATTTTCTTGCTGCGGGCCTACTTTCTAATATTATTGCTAAGAAAAGCGCAAATTGATACCTCGAATTTCCTTAGCTTCGAGAGATCTAGTAAAGTGTAGGAGGTAGACATTATATTGTTCTTGAACACCTCATTGTCCTGAATACCGAAAACGAACTCACTATCTCTACTGAAATCACACGTAGAATTTTTTTGTAAAAGTAGATGGCATTACTTTTGAACCTATAAGACAGTGCTCCGTTTTTCATCTGTAAATTTTTCTACTCATTATGCTAAGAAATATTTTTGTGACTGGACGCACATTTTAAGCACTTCTAGATTTTAGTCTAGTTTCAATTTGAAGCTGCTTCCTACTTGCTTATTCGAACCTTTTAAATCGAACTTAGCTTGAACAAACGAAAAAATATTAGGAAGAAACAACAAAGAGCAAAATCTATAAAAATGGTTAGCCATTAAGCTCTAGGGAGCATCTGCGGCAAAAATATGTGAGAATTTCCTTCATAAAACAACCAAGAGAGAAAAAAAATATCTGTTAAGCATGAACAAACACAGACAAAGTTATATCATTATTGTAATTCTTCTATGCATAGCAAACATATATTTTATTTTAAGAGAATGTGAATGACAATCAAAACATATAAATTGATCTTGAACTATCCAAAAAGGGTGGAAATATGTGATCTGGAGAGCAACTATGGACCATGCTTGACAACACATTTCTCAATATTATTTTTAAAAGTGTGAGGGTCAACAACAGTTTGAACACAATTCGAAATTTTGGATCGGTTTTTGGATCCTTAGACACGGAAATAGAATCCCAAGGGTTCTGAGGACATTCTTGGCGTTTTAATATCATCAGGACTCCTTTATGCTCCTTTTATGACATTTAAAAAATGTAAGAAAGATGAATTTCAGCATTCGAAACTATGCCTTTCAAGAATATTGAGTATCAATTGGACTTGTTGGAATTGTTTGGACAAACCAGTCAATGAAGATACCTAAGACATGTCCTAGGAATGGATGACCAGCGACTTCCGAAAGTTGTCCTTCACTGGTAACCAACGGGTACATGTCGTAGGGGCAGGCCCAGGAATACCCTGTGGCACAACTAACAGTCTGACCTACGCAGCCTTTATACTTATATCTAACCCGAGTGGGAGTATATGGTAGCTGTAGCAAGCCAATGAGAAGATTGGAGGCTTTTCCTTGATCCTCTGGGTGCCTTTGGTCGCATAGGCAGAACTAAGGTCTAAGGTAAGGATATCATCAGCCTGTCGTGTATTGTAATAATGAATAACATTACCAGAGACAAACATATAAACAACCATATTTTAGTATTGTTATTTAAAAGTTGATACATAAGCTTAACAGCACTAAAAAAATAGACCGTATAGGCTAGTGATACAATTTTAATGCGTTCATATATTGTCCTAACTGATATACTACCACTTCATTTGCCAATATCTATATTGTATTATTTTGCAATAGACTGGATATGTATCTAAAATGTAGTTGACCAAACTGAACAACAATGGAATAATCAAGAGTCCATAAGTGGAAAACACATAGACGAAGAATGGACACAGGAAACATATTTTTAGCTAATTAATAATACCAATATTACAGGCGCTTCTGGCTGCTATTATCCCTACATGCTTTTTAAAACACAAAGCCTCACTTCCGTATACCCCCAGATACTTAAAAGCCTCAACTTTTGCAGGTACTTGTGCATTATATCTAACCCACCGCTATAGACTGTACAAAAAAATCTGACAAACGGGTATTTGCTAGATAAATGGATCGCAAAGCGTTGTTTCTCATTGCAATTATAATGTTTAAACTGTTGCTTTTGGGGGTTAATAGGGGGGGGGGCAAAGGTACCTAGGTTTGGTTATATATTTAACGTATGACATGCTTTACCTCCGCCCCCCTGATGTGGAAAAATATAGCCCTAATTTGTTTCTTAAATATTACATATTAATCCTATTTTGTTTTATTTCTTTAACATTAACCAAACTTGACTTCTTTCGTGTATAGCGGCGGGTTAGATATAATGGACAAGTTCCCTCTTCTATTTTAAAATCTCCACAACTCAGGCCTGTTATCAAAGGATAATCATTTTTTGATCGCCCGTAAATAACCGCGGATGGTTTTGAAACAATTAACTACCAGCCAAATCAAAATTTTATTGAACCCTCTCTCGAGTGCTCCCGTCCACTGGTTTCCTGCTTGCCTCGCGACTGAACCGAGTCGTCTGCAAATTAGTATGAACTTTTACTTGTTCCATCCTCACTTGCTTGTAAACGCGTAAGTTGGGTAAAATCAAGATCAACATCTTATTTTTCTCGTCATTAATATAAACAAAGAAACAGAGTGGACCAAGTGAGGAACCCTATGGCATCCCCAGATTCTTTTAAACTGTTATGCATGACCATTCACTGAGATGTATTATGTCCTTGGATATTTGAAAGTCTGAAACAATTCAACGGTTAATCCTGTACACAAGTGCAGATAGTTCTCTCTGACTTGTGCTATAAAACTCCACTTTAGCTTTGACACTAATGGATCTAGCTGAAGGACAAGTTACACCATAATTTTTAGCCTTGGCAACAAATAGGTGCAACTTACTACAATGGGATATTTTGTTCATGTATTTGGCCTCAAGTTCAGATTTTCTGTGCTGCAGAGGTTAGACTTTTAGCACTTTCTCGCAATAATTTGACGACATTAGAAAAAAAAAATCCAAACCTAATTGTTTTCTCTTGCTAATGAATAAGGTCGAAGGAAACTGTATTTTTTTCCTTTTTTGTTTTCAACCATCTCCCCTTCGTTTGTTTCACGAGATAATTTTCGTAAATGAGTGGTCTAATCTTGAGAATAATGAGGCGTGTTCTCAATTCCTTTTCTCTGAAAATCTGAGACAGTACATTCACAGGTTTAAACCATTTTCTTGTTGACTTTAGTAAATAATAAAAGAGTCCTGGAAGGGGAAATTTGGTCTTTTTAAAGTAAGACGGAAGGCAATTATAGTAAGTCATTCTTTTAACTAACTAACCTCTAACTTTCCTCTTTAAATTTTCTTGATTTTAACTCTAATTTTACATAAGGAAGCTTCTAGCGTGTGCATTATTAATAACTGTTAGTTGTCTCCAATGAATAACCGAGAGGTCACATCTGAGGGAAAAGGGCCACGAGTGCTGATAGAGTAAATAATTCTTGCAATTAAAATAACTTTTCCCGTGAATGTTGAAACCGACAAACCGCTAAAGAAAACATCCTATACCATATCCAATAACCGAACATTGCGGGCAAGTTCGAAATACATCTTCCGAATGCCTGTTTTTTTTTTACTTTTCCTTAATGGTAGATAGTTGACACGCAGCTAGATATATGCCCTTATGTATTCAATAAGAACTTGTAATACAAAAATAAGGATTCTTCCACAAATGCCTGCTTAACCTGACAATGAAAACAAAATCTAGGAGATAAAATTTATAAACCGATTGTGCAAGTGTTTAAGTTTAGTAATATTTTCAGTAGTTTATTTTTAGCCAGACTGTAATATTTAGAAACAACACATTCCTTTCCAATAACTATGAATGTCAATGCTGTTTTGTAGGCGTGTATCCTCTGGTACCATTTGAGGGATCGAAAAATGTCTTTTCTCCTGCGTTGAAGAATTGAAAGTAAAAGCATGAAAAAGAAAATTTTAAAAACGAGTGTGGGGGTATGTGACCAAAGTTGTTTGTGTGCCCCTTGTCTTTCCGTTCTCTATGAGGCTACTTATACCCTATCGATCGTTTTTGTTTGCCGTCGGTATACTGAACTGGGGAGAGTTTGTCTACCAGATTACGCCTCATCATACGTTGTATCTATTCTTTCCAGGGTTTAGAATCGTTAGTTCTATAGCTATGAAACATTTTTTTTTCAGACCTGAAGAAATGACTCCTGAAGTATGGGACTACATATTTTTTAAGGAAGCAACACTGCCGAAAGACACAAGAATCAGCAGAGAAAATCTAAATAAGCTGAGAAGGGAGTTTCAACATTGGTATCCTGTTGATCTTCGGGTATCTGGAAAAGACCTCGTCCCTAATCATTTGACGTATTATCTTTATATACACACTGCCATATGGCCTAAAGAGCCAGAAAGGTGGCCAAAAGCAATTCGAGCCAATGGACACTTACTTCTAAATTCTGAAAAGGTTTGTCAAAGAAAAAAAGAACTTTGTTTGAAGATCTATAATATTTAAGTAGTCTTTTATTCAAGTTTTGATTCTCATCTAAAGGCCACGGTGGTAGCTGACGCCCCGTGGGCAAAACCTCCCGATTACTTCGATCTCCGTATTCAAATTGGCGTCATGAGACACGTATATTGTCTTTATTATTTAGGGGGGGGGGGAGATAATAGAAAGATTCATTTTTAGAAACCCTCCTGGACTATTTCTTTCCTAGTGGCATAGGATTTATTAATTTTAGTATTGAGGGAATGCACTTTTCATGCGTCTTTCAAGGAAATCAATTTAAACCCATGTTATTGCGCTTGCCTGGTGTATAGGTATATAGGCCAGGTATACCTCTTAAAGGAAGGCGACTGGTATTGAGAGAGCAGGGATAGGACAATTAAAGATATTTCCGAAGAAATTTTTCAGCAATGCTTTGATTCATGATTTCAACGTTAGGATAATCAAGATAAGCACATTGCTAACCAAGGCCAGTTGTTTCAGGAAGAATACCATAAAATGTCCATGCAACCTGAGTATTTTGTTCTAAAGAAATTTCTCCTTTTTTCATCATATTTCCTATTCTGGGCCTATTATGATACATTTGCTAAAGCAATTTGAATTAGGTAGCGCTTAGTTCTGTGATTAGGCAGTAGCATACTTAAAATGCTAATAGGATAGATCAAAATAGAGCATGTTAGTTTGAATTATGTGTGGTTGCTTCAGTGATAATGTATGTCAACAGTATCACCATATTACTGATTAGAACAGGAATTTAACCGTCATAAATAGCTTTGGAGGGATTCTTTGAATATATTGAGGATGACTTGGGGTTAATTTTATTTAAATAATATTTTGTAGTCTTAGCTGAATTAAATGAATGAAGAAATATCTACAAAAGAAAGAGGGGAGGTATCTTTTCATACCATGCTCGTTTATCTTTTGGTATTCTGTAGCCAAGCCTACTCACGGATCCAGGGGGAAGGGCTACCCCCCCCCCCCAAGATTTTTTCTTGCGCCTTCTTTCCCTATTTTTTTCTTTTTTCACTTTTTTTCTAAAATAAATTTGTCAATTTGGTCAATTATTGGCACCTTTGTCACAATGCCCCCCCCCCCCCCCAAGATTTTGCTCATTGGCGACCTTGTCACATTGCCCCCCTCCGTCCCCAAGATTTTGCTCTAGATTCGCCCCTAGGCAAACCAAAGGAATGTTACTGGGAAACACCTTTTCAATGATAAGAAACTATACCTTGATCATGTGACATAATTTTTTTAGTTTAAGTATTTGTTTTGAATATTTAAGTGGGAGTATCCAACGCCTCCAATACTTAAAATATTATTTGCTTGCTTTAGTTATGTTTCCTTTTTATTACAAGTGTGACAGGGCCTGATTTTAATATACGTCTGTTCTTATAGATGTCAAAATCTACTGGTAATTTTATGACGTTGTCAGAAGCAGTGACCAAGTATAGCGCAGATGGCATGCGGTATGCTTTGGCAGACGCAGGGGATTCAATTGACGATGCGAACTTTGTGGAAAAAACAGCCGACTCTGGTAAGGCTTCTTAAGTAAAAACTATATAAATTCATTCATTGTATTGAAACGGGAGAGTAGCTACGTCATTATTATTATTTATTTTTTTTTGGGGGGGGGGTATTCAGATTTTTCATTCTCCCCTAGATTTCGGAAAATGTTCTTTTTTGGTACCTTCATTGAAAACTACCATTTTATTGTCATTGGAAAAATTAGTAAAACAAATAAATTGCTCTTCCCCCTACATTTCCATTAAATGACGTCAACGGGGAAGGAGGAAGAGGATTGAGCTCCCTCAATTCACACGTCAGCCCCCCCCCCCCATTGCACTGCCTGACCGAGGACCCATGAAACGGAGATCAGCACCGACAGTAGGGATGTCTTAGCTTTTTGATTACAAAGCAAATAATGTAATACGAAGTCCAGAATCAAAATGTGGTAGATACACATTTCAGTGATTATATTTGATAGTCACAAAAATGATTATTTAAAGTTTTGAAGTCACTCAGATATAATGTTCTTCCCCTCAGAGCTACATAGAACGTATGATCGTAGAAAGCTCGGAAAGAGGCGTTCTGATTGCAAATCTTGATTGTAAAGAACAGCCAAAGAGGTATTTTTCAGTGTGTAAAAGGAGTGATGAATACTTTTCAAGGTGTATATGGTCCTTCCCTATATTTCAAGGACAGAGCAATTGCGTTTCTGATGCAAGTTAACAGTTATTCTTTTAAATCAACTCAGAGGCGTTCAAATTTAGGTTTCCATATTTCCTACTTTTTTAGGTCTAGCACCTTCAAGGCCGTATCCAGGGGGGGGGTTACCCGGTTTGAACCCCCCCCCCCCCCGAAATGTTTGTTTGACTCGTAAAAACGTAACAAAATTGGACATAAACAAAATTTGTATGCGTTTTTTGATGTTTTTTATGTACCCCCCCCCCTAATTTTTTTTTAATAAAACCCCCTCCGAACAAAAATCCTGGAGTCGCTTCTGAGCACCTTTATATCGAAGTTACTACTGTCAATACCGAAAAGTATTGACATTTCTGAAAATCTCAGATCTGTTATTATAGCACTAGGATGAGTGTTGACTAATGTTCAGGTCCTTTCGACTTTTTACTTACATAACATTTTTGTTCGGCAGTATCGCCAACGTCACTAGGGAACTGGTGACGGAGTTTTGAAACTTCCTAACCTTCCGAGAGGTGGTTCCGTCATTTAAAATTGTCGTTTTAACATAGCGTTTGGCTTTGGTAAAGAACTTTGCACTACTACCAGATTATTTTTAGAGAGAGAGAGAGAGAGAGAGAGAGAGAGAGAGAGAGAGAGAGAGAGAGAGAGAGAGAGAGAGAGAGAGAGAGAGAGAGAGAGAGAGAGAGAGAGAGAGAGAGAGAGAGAGAGAGAGAGAGAGAGAGAGAGAGAGAGAGAGAGAGAGAGAGAGAGAGAGAGAGAGAGAGAGAGAGAGAGAGAGAGAGAGAGAGAGAGAGAGAGAGAGAGAGAGAGAGAGAGAGAGAGAGAGAGAGAGAGAGAGAGAGAGAGAGAGAGAGAGAGAGAGAGAGAGAGAGAGAGAGAGAGAGAGAGAGAGAGAGAGAGAGAGAGAGAGAGAGAGAGAGAGAGAGAGAGAGAGAGAGAGAGAGAGAGAGAGAGAGAGAGAGAGAGAGAGAGAGAGAGAGAGAGAGAGAGAGAGAGAGAGAGAGAGAGAGAGAGAGAGAGAGAGAGAGAGAGAGAGAGAGAGAGAGAGAGAGAGAGAGAGAGAGAGAGAGAGAGAGAGAGAGAGAGAGAGAGAGAGAGAGAGAGAGAGAGAGAGAGAGAGAGAGAGAGAGAGAGAGAGAGAGAGAGAGAGAGAGAGAGAGAGAGAGAGAGAGAGAGAGAGAGAGAGAGAGAGAGAGAGAGAGAGAGAGAGAGAGAGAGAGAGAGAGAGAGAGAGAGAGAGAGAGAGAGAGAGAGAGAGAGAGAGAGAGAGAGAGAGAGAGAGAGAGAGAGAGAGAGAGAGAGAGAGAGAGAGAGAGAGAGAGAGAGAGAGAGAGAGAGAGAGAGAGAGAGAGAGAGAGAGAGAGAGAGAGAGAGAGAGAGAGAGAGAGAGAGAGAGAGAGAGAGAGAGAGAGAGAGAGAGAGAGAGAGAGAGAGAGAGAGAGAGAGAGAGAGAGAGAGAGAGAGAGAGAGAGAGAGAGAGAGAGAGAGAGAGAGAGAGAGAGAGAGAGAGAGAGAGAGAGAGAGAGAGAGAGAGAGAGAGAGAGAGAGAGAGAGAGAGAGAGAGAGAGAGAGAGAGAGAGAGAGAGAGAGAGAGAGAGAGAGAGAGAGAGAGAGAGAGAGAGAGAGAGAGAGAGAGAGAGAGAGAGAGAGAGAGAGAGAGAGAGAGAGAGAGAGAGAGAGAGAGAGAGAGAGAGAGAGAGAGAGAGAGAGAGAGAGAGAGAGAGAGAGAGAGAGAGAGAGAGAGAGAGAGAGAGAGAGAGAGAGAGAGAGAGAGAGAGAGAGAGAGAGAGAGAGAGAGAGAGAGAGAGAGAGAGAGAGAGAGAGAGAGAGAGAGAGAGAGAGAGAGAGAGAGAGAGAGAGAGAGAGAGAGAGAGAGAGAGAGAGAGAGAGAGAGAGAGAGAGAGAGAGAGAGAGAGAGAGAGAGAGAGAGAGAGAGAGAGAGAGAGAGAGAGAGAGAGAGAGAGAGAGAGAGAGAGAGAGAGAGAGAGAGAGAGAGAGAGAGAGAGAGAGAGAGAGAGAGAGAGAGAGAGAGAGAGAGAGAGAGAGAGAGAGAGAGAGAGAGAGAGAGAGAGAGAGAGAGAGAGAGAGAGAGAGAGAGAGAGAGAGAGAGAGAGAGAGAGAGAGAGAGAGAGAGAGAGAGAGAGAGAGAGAGAGAGAGAGAGAGAGAGAGAGAGAGAGAGAGAGAGAGAGAGAGAGAGAGAGAGAGAGAGAGAGAGAGAGAGAGAGAGAGAGAGAGAGAGAGAGAGAGAGAGAGAGAGAGAGAGAGAGAGAGAGAGAGAGAGAGAGAGAGAGAGAGAGAGAGAGAGAGAGAGAGAGAGAGAGAGAGAGAGAGAGAGAGAGAGAGAGAGAGAGAGAGAGAGAGAGAGAGAGAGAGAGAGAGAGAGAGAGAGAGAGAGAGAGAGAGAGAGAGAGAGAGAGAGAGAGAGAGAGAGAGAGAGAGAGAGAGAGAGAGAGAGAGAGAGAGAGAGAGAGAGAGAGAGAGAGAGAGAGAGAGAGAGAGAGAGAGAGAGAGAGAGAGAGAGAGAGAGAGAGAGAGAGAAGAGAGAGAGAGAGAGAGAGAGAGAGAGAGAGAGAGAGAGAGAGAGAGAGAGAGAGAGAGAGAGAGAGAGAGAGAGAGAGAGAGAGAGAGAGAGAGAGAGAGAGAGAGAGAGAGAGAGAGAGAGAGAGAGAGAGAGAGAGAGAGAGAGAGAGAGAGAGAGAGAGAGAGAGAGAGAGAGAGAGAGAGAGAGAGAGAGAGAGAGAGAGAGAGAGAGAGAGAGAGAGAGAGAGAGAGAGAGAGAGAGAGAGAGAGAGAGAGAGAGAGAGAGAGAGAGAGAGAGAGAGAGAGAGAGAGAGAGAGAGAGAGAGAGAGAGAGAGAGAGAGAGAGAGAGAGAGAGAGAGAGAGAGAGAGAGAGAGAGAGAGAGAGAGAGAGAGAGAGAGAGAGAGAGAGAGAGAGAGAGAGAGAGAGAGAGAGAGAGAGAGAGAGAGAGAGAGAGAGAGAGAGAGAGAGAGAGAGAGAGAGAGAGAGAGAGAGAGAGAGAGAGAGAGAGAGAGAGAGAGAGAGAGAGAGAGAGAGAGAGAGAGAGAGAGAGAGAGAGAGAGAGAGAGAGAGAGAGAGAGAGAGAGAGAGAGAGAGAGAGAGAGAGAGAGAGAGAGAGAGAGAGAGAGAGAGAGAGAGAGAGAGAGAGAGAGAGAGAGAGAGAGAGAGAGAGAGAGAGAGAGAGAGAGAGAGAGAGAGAGAGAGAGAGAGAGAGAGAGAGAGAGAGAGAGAGAGAGAGAGAGAGAGAGAGAGAGAGAGAGAGAGAGAGAGAGAGAGAGAGAGAGAGAGAGAGAGAGAGAGAGAGAGAGAGAGAGAGAGAGAGAGAGAGAGAGAGAGAGAGAGAGAGAGAGAGAGAGAGAGAGAGAGAGAGAGAGAGAGAGAGAGAGAGAGAGAGAGAGAGAGAGAGAGAGAGAGAGAGAGAGAGAGAGAGAGAGAGAGAGAGAGAGAGAGAGAGAGAGAGAGAGAGAGAGAGAGAGAGAGAGAGAGAGAGAGAGAGAGAGAGAGAGAGAGAGAGAGGAGAGAGAGAGAGAGAGAGAGAGAGAGAGAGAGAGAGAGAGAGAGAGAGAGAGAGAGAGAGAGAGAGAGCTTTGTTGCCAGTTTCTTAAGAAGAAAGTTGACGGAAAATAGCTGACCTTATTTTGTACCATTTTTCTTTCCTCCACGTTTTCCTGACTTGGCACAACTTGATTATTTATTACTTTCCAGCAAGCGTAAATTTGGAACTTCCTCGTTTACTGCTTCCTTTCACATGAATACTAGTTGCCCTAGATTGTTTCTCCTTTTGTGTAGAAGTCTACTCAAATTACCCGTTTGACCAACTTCCTAATGAACAACGATTATTGTTAAGGTCAGCTGTAATGCTATCTGAAATAGAAACATAGCGTTAAACATGAAATGCGTGCATGTTGTTAAGAGCAAAGAGTTGGTATGACCGGTGTTCATACTTTTTATGGTCCATTTTTAACCGGAATATGTTTTAACTAGCTAAAACACTTAGCCCTTTTTTAAAGATTCGTTTTTAGTGTTCATTTCTCCAAGACAGGCTAACTAATAGACTCAAGAAGTAATAAGTTTGCAAATCTGGTTTTATTCAATTATAGCTAAGGTGAGAGAATACCAAACGATTGCTATGGTGCGAGATGAAAAGTTTGCAATTCCCTGAAAAATAATCATAGGCAGCGCGCTAGCGCTGTCTAAGTAAAGAACGACGTGGGCACAATGTGTTTTTTCTCTACCCGGACACTTCGTATCGAAGGAGTTGTCGTAGAAACTTCGAAAAGGGCTCATTCGATTGGAAATTGGAGTGGCTAGTGCCCTTTTTAAGAGTCTAGAGCTATTGGAGGGCAACTAACCCCACCCCCCCACGCCCATCATTCCCCCAAACACATCCAATAAAAAATTTTGAGATAGCCATTTTGTTCAGCGTAGTTGATTTCCAGATAGAAAATATGTTTTTTAGGAGGACGCTCTCCCACAACCCTCTGGGCAAGGGTTTTAAGTTATGCCCTGGGGGCATAAAGGTTTTTATAGAAGGCGTTGTCGTTAAAACTTCAAAACAGGCTCATTCGATTGGAAATTCAAAGCGCTAGTGCCCTTTTTAATAGTCGAAATTGATTGGAGGGGAACTAGCCCCCCCCCCCCACGCCCATCATTCCCCCAAATACAACCAATAAAAATTTTGAGATAGCCATTTTGTTCAAAGTAGTTGATTTTCAGATAGAAAATATGTTTTTGAGGAGTGCACTCCCCCCCAACCCTCAGGGCAAGGGTTTTATGTTATGCCCTGGGGGCATTTAAGGTTTTTATAGAAGGCGTTGTCGTAAAAACGTCAAAATAGGCGCATTCAATTAAAAATTCAAGGGACTTATGCCTGTTTAATCGTAGAAAATGAATAGATAAAAATAAGCCCTCCCCCCGACCATTATTTCCCAAACTACCTACAATCCCAAATTTAAAGTAGTCATTTTGTTAAGCATAGCTGATTTCCAAATAGAAAGTTTGACTTTGAATAGGAAACTCTTTCTCAAACCTCGGGGCAAAGTTTTTAAGTTATGGCCTGGGGGCATATAAGGTTTTTATAGAAGGCGTTGTCGTAGAAACTTCATAATAGGCTCATTCGATTGGAAATTCAACGGGATAGAGCCCTTTTTAATAGTCGAATGTGATTGGCGGGAAACTAGCCCCCCCCCCCCCCACCCCGATTATTTCCCTAAAAAACTCCAATATAAGTTTTGAGATAGCCAATTTGTTCAGCGTATTTGATTTCCAGATAGAAAATATGTTTTTGAGGAGGACACTCCCTCAAAACCCTCAGGGCAAGGGTTTTAAGTTATGGCCAGGGGGCATATAAGGTTTTCATAGAAGGAGTTGTCGTAGAAACTTCAAAACAGGCTCATTCGATCGGAAATCAAAGGGCTAGTACCCTTTTTAATAGTCAAAAATGATTGGAGGGCAAGTAGCCCCCCCCCCCACGCCCATGATTCCCCCGAACACATCCAATCAAAATTTTGAGATAGCCATTTTGTTCGACGTAGTTTTAAGTTCTGGAAGTTAGGCCTTTGAGGATGTCACCTCCTCGCAGCCCTCAGGACAAGGTTGTAAGTTATTCCCTGGGGGCTTATAAAGTTTTAATAGAACACGTTGTCGTAGAAACTTCAAAAAGGGCTCATTTGATTAGAAATTGAAAAGGCTGGCGCCCTTTTTGATGGCCGAAAATAATTGCAAGGCAACTAAGAACCCTTTCACGCCCACCATTTCTCCAAATACATCCAATCAAAATTTTGATATATCCATTTTGTTCCACCTAGTTAAATCTCAGAAAATTATACCTTTGAGCAGGACAGTCTTCAGGGCAAGGGTTATAAGTTATGCCCTGGGGGTATATAAGTTTATGTTGAAATCTCTGTTATGGAAGCTTGAAAAAGGGATCATTCAATTCTAAATTCAAAGGGCTAGAGCCTTTTTTAACAGTCGAAAGTGATTAGAGGGCAACTAGCCCCCCGTCTCTCGCCCACCTTTTCCCCAAAGACATCCAATCAAAATTGTTAGACAGTCATTTTATTCAGTGTTTTGCAGTTACTGATATAAATTATCTTTTTGAGGAGGACACTGCCCCATAGCCCTCAGGGCAAGGGTGTTAAGTTATGTCCTGGGGGCATATGAGGCTTTTAATGAGCGTATCGCCGTAGAAATTTCAAAATTGACTCATTTGATTGGAAATTGGAATGGCTAGTGCCCTTTTTAATAGTTGAAAGTGATTGGAAGACACCAAACACCCCTTCCACGCCCACCATTTCCCCAAACATATCCGATCAAAATTTCTTGATTGCTATTTTGGTCCACGAAGATTAAAATTCAGGAAATTATACCTTTGATCAGGACACTTTCACCAGCGTCTTCAGGGAAATGATTTAATGTTATGCCCTGGTGTCTTATAATATTTTTACTCACATGCGCAAATAGTCCTCCTCTCACACCCTCCTGTTCCCCAAACATGGACAATGAAACTTGTGAGATAGCTATTTTGTTCAACGTAGTCGAAATTTCTGGAAATTAGGCCTTTTAGGATAAAAACTCCATCAGAGCTTTCAGTGCAAGGGTTGTAATTTGTGCCTTGGGGGCATAAAAGGTTTATATAGAAAGTTGTTGTAGAAATTTCAAAAGAGGCTCATTTGATTGGAAATTGAAATTGCCCTTTTCAATAGTCGAAAGTGAGTGAAGAGTTATTTACCCCCTCTCACCCTCACCATTTACCCAAACACATCCAATCAAAGCTTAGAGATATTTTGTTCACCGTAGTTGAAAGTTCTGGAAATTATGTATTTAAGGATGACAAACCCCCCAGAGTCCCAAGGGCAAAGGTTGTAAGTTATGCCCAGGTGGCATATAAGGTTTTTAATGAAAGCTTTGTCGCAGAAACTTCAAAAGGGCTCATTTGATTGGAAATTGAGAGGAATAGTGCCCTGTTTAATAGTTGAAAGTGATTGGACGGTAACTAAGCCCCTTCTCACGCCCAGCACTCTCCCACACAAATCCAATCAAAATTTTCAGATATCCATTTTGTTCACCGTAGTAGAAAGTTTTAGAAATTAGGTGTGTGAGGAGGACAACCCCCCCACCTCCTCAGGGCGAGGGTTGTAAGTTATCCCCTGGGGGCATATAAGGTTTTTATTGAAAGCATTGTCGCAGAAACTTCAAAAGGGCTCATTTGATTGGAAATTGAAAGGGCTAGTGCTTTTTTTAATAGTTGAAAGTGATTGGAGAAAGACTGATGCCCCTCTCACGCCCACCATTTTCCCAGACACATCCAATCAAATTTTGAGATAGCCATTTTGTCTAACGTAGTTGAAAGTTCTGGAAACTAGGTCTTAGAGGATGACAACCACCCTCACAGCCCTTAGGCTAAGAGTTATAATTTATGCCCTGGGGTCACATAAGGTGTTTATAGGAAGTGTTGTCGTAGAAACTTGAAAAAGGCTCATTCGATTGGAAATCAAAAGCCCTAGTGCCTTTTTTAATAGTCGGAAGTAATTGGAAGGCTTGACATTTTTATAGTAAAGATCGATGTTGATATAATGTATTATTTTTGTTGTTGTTGTTTAACCAGGGCACTTTGTATCAAAGGAGTTGTCGTAGGAACTTCGAAAAGTGCTCATTCGATTGAAAATAGAAAGGGCTGATGCCCTTTTTAATAGTCGAAAGTGATTAGAGGTAAACTAATCCCCCTACCCCGCCCACCCTCCAATTTGTCTTTAAGTTCAAAAACCAAATATTGTCTTGGGATTATATGAAAACTCATTGTTTTAATACTAATTCCCAATAAAGTGTCTCAGAATTATCCCAAGAACGACAGAGGGAATTACGTTCAAAAGTTTAGAGCGACTTCTCTTATTAAGTTCTAACCAGATCAATATAGCATAAGTGTATCCGAACTGTCAAAGAAAATAAACAGATCTTTTTGCGAATGTTATCAAGTTTTCCATTTCAGGTCAACTAGAGGAGGTATGAAACTAAATTAAACACTACTATTTGTTTCCAGATTTTTAAGAGGGTGTATGTTCTTAAAAATTTCTGAAAATTTTTCTCCAGCATACAATAGCAGGCCAAACTATAAATTCTTAAAAAAACAAAAAGATTTAAAAGTATCATTTTATTTTCCCCTGGAGAGACTACGTCAATACAAAACAAACAGAAATTAATTAAAAAACTTTTTCCGCAAAATAAGTTTTTCAAAGAAAAGTAAAGAACTCCATTAAACAAAAATGAGCAAAAATAAAATAATCTACCAAGCGTGAAACTACCATGGGTGATATTACTGAAGAAGTGACGATAGATGCGAAAAAGCTGAAAATAAAAACGTGTCTGGGATAGATGTAATTATGGCAGGTGTCCCTTCAAGCCTAGATAACCGTGCGGAGTCCTCTCTTAGTGGTCATCTAGAATATCGAAAAATTCCTAAGAGCCTAGACTGGAGGTATATTATTCAATCTCTTCAAGGAGTGTGATGCGCTAAATAGTGATAACGCGAAAGCCATCAACTCAACGTCTGTACCTAGTACGATACTATTCACAGTCTTAGCCAGCCCAAAGAAAGTTACACGGAAACATGTTCACATTTTTTGAACGAGAATTAAAATAAATAACCGAGTCAAAATCAAAACGAGCAGAAATTACCATAAGTTGGGCTCAAAACCCCTATGCCTTCCCAGAACAGAATTTGAACTTTGATGAAAAATATAAATGTTTATACTTTTATAACTTTAATAAATCAAATAATTTTAAGATTTTGATTGTTAAATATCAGTATAAGTAAATTAAACTGACAATGCACATTCATTTGTATTTTTTATGTAAAGTGCAAATTATGTTCTGGCCTTGGGAAAGCATAGGGGTTTTCAGCCCAACTTATGCTAATTTCGGCTCGTTTTGATTTTGGCTCGGTTATTTATTGTAGTTTTTGTTCGTTGTGGGTTTCATTTATTTATCAATGCTGATTTGTTGTAGTTTCACGTATGGTAGATTATTTTATTTAATTTTTGTTCATTTTTTGTTTAATAGAGTTCTTTACTTTTCTTTTAAAAAATTATTTTGTGGAAAAAGTTTTTTTAATTAATTAGGGTAAAACTCAATAAATTTTGGCTTTGTTTTAAGTATATTCTGTAGAAGTAGTGCTGTTCACTTTTATACCTGGTGCTCCCTTCTAGAGGTAAGGGGGCCAGGCTTTCCTATACATGTCAGGCTTCTACTCCTAGAGGGATTCTTTGATATCCTCCAGAAGTTTTTACTCTACCCCCTTGTTTACCAACATTAAATTGCGTGTCTTTTTTATTTTCAAAAACAAATAAAGAATGATTTTGGAGGAAGGAAGGTGAAACTGTATGCATAATAACTCCTATAATTTTAGTTGGATCGAAGGCGTTTGATGTTATTGCTTTTAAAGCCCTATATACCAACCACACTCAACGTTTCAAATATCAAATATAGCTCCTGTTTAATAAGTCAGGTTATATTTTCTGTATTTCTCTGCCTTTGACTTTAATTTTTAATTTTCTAAATGGTTGTTGCAAATTGGTTTCAGCAATTAAAGGTCCTTCTCTCTAATGAAAGTAAAGCACGACATTAAAACTCAAAACGAACAGAAATTATTCCGAATATCAGGAGGCTGCTTTCTCCCTAACCCCCTGCTGTTCATGCTAAAGTTTTATAGTACTTTAAAACAACTTGTCATTCCAATTCAATTGCTGTATTTTAGCAGTTGTTCTTAAAAGTTTATACAAAAAGTCGAAGTTTAGCGTAAAGAGCTGGGGACTAATTAGAAGGCAGCCCATTGTATTCGGAATAGTTTCAGTTTGTTTTTAGAGTTTCAGGTACTATTAGCCCGTGTTGCTCCTTATTACAAGCTCGTTGTAACGAGCTTATCTACGCCACCAGGCATGTGCGCAGGTGTATTTTGTAGTATTATGTATATTTCATAAATAAAATATCTATCTATCTGTCTATTTATCGATCTATCTATCTATCCAGCAGTTTCGCAGAATGGTGGGGAAGTTCATCTCTGAAGGTTGACTTTGGTTTTATTTACCTTGTTTGTATTTGGGCAGTTGCCCAAGAGGCTTGTTGTTTTTTTTTATTTAATTTGCAAACGGTGTTTAATAATTTGTTGTAATTTTTAATGCGCTCAATTATGCCACCAGGCATGTGCGCAGGTGTATTTTGTAGCATTATGTATATTTCATAAATAAAATATCTGTATCTGTAAATATCTATCTGTTGCCAGTAAGTGTTTGAATACTATTTATCTCTGTTTTCAGAATTGACAACGACAGATTAAATCAACTGAACTAAGTAAATCAACTGAGCATATATGCTCTTGAATTGACCTTGAGTCCCAGGAGAATCATTTATAGCCCCTCTTATTTATTGAAAATAAGAATTTATCGAAAAGTACTTCAGCAGCTACTAATGAAAATTTCCGCCGAAGGTGTTTATCTTTTTATTAGCTCCGGAACGTCAACAAAACGGAATGCCTTATGGATTAAACTAAATCTGTATTTAACTACACCTAAATGATTAATATTAAGTTGATTAAACTTATTAAAATAAAGTAGAAATCGACTTTGTAAGGCCAGTGTTTCCAAGGTGGGAAAACCAAAGCTGCTGGTGCTTTGAGTTCACTTTCCAAAAAAGCTTAAAAGACACTATAGTCTCCTTTTTACACGGATTGTAAACTCTAAAAATAACCCATAAGGCTACTAAGTCTAAATAAGACCAGATCAGAAGAAGGTAGGCTATAGTTGGACGCGTTTCAGGTAAAATTTCGCCGAGAAACCTAGCAGCTGAAGGGCTACTTTCGCTTTGCTTCAGCTCAGAAATTACAATTTACTTCAACTGTCTTTGTTTGGTGGGTCTTCTAGAGCTAACAAATCATAGAAGCGCTAATTTGCCCGTGGGTTAGACAGCTGCGCACGCTTTTTTTCCACTCCAGGATTTTCACACTTAGCCCACTTCCAAGAATCTGCTTCTTCGTTTCGGATTTTATCATCTCCCTCTCCCATTCGGGGACGTCGGCTCAAGGATGGTTTGTCAAAAGCGTAATTTTCATCGACCTATCATCTTTTCCTTACAACATGCCGTAGCTTAGTTAGCCTTGTTATTATTATAGCGCATATTGAGCTGCAATTTTAGCACAGTCTACTGTTCGATATGCTATGGTCCAAACAAGTACTTAAAACTGTCTTAATGTCTCTTGTAGACGTCTAACAAATTTTCCTGAACTTTCCGTAGCGCGCGTCTGGTATCCTAATCTGATTTATAAGCTAAGAGGCCCGAAGTGGTGGATAATATTGTCTTTTTACGGCACAAACAAACGGTCTATTGTTGTTGGAACGGTATCAATTTCGTTAGCGAAGAATTACGCTATATATCAAACTCACTAGTCAAAATGGCCCCACTCAAACTACTATTCTTCTTTATCAGCAACCAGTATGTATTTCTTAATTATTGCGATTCCTTTTATGGTCTTTTAAGTACCAAGGTCTTTTTTCCCCCTGGATCCATCTTAGGTCTATTCATACCTGGAAAACTCAATTTTGGCTATTTAAATATTATTAAGTTTCTTGGGAAGCTTCACATTTTCGTTTGTGTTACCAAATTGAACTGTGAAAATACATTATAAAAAATAATTTAATAAATTTGACTTCTTTTTTCGTCTGCGAAAACTCAAACCTGAACAATCTGTTGATATCCTAAGACTACATCTTCAAATGAAAGCTACTCATTCTTAAGCGGTTTGGTTCCATATGTCTTAAGCTATTTTTGCTCGATTTTCACTTCTTTTTTTTTTTAATTGGCACGAGCTACTACCAAAAATTGCATTTCCGCACACGGAGGTTTCTTCCATTAAAAATTGAATTCCGGGATTTTCCTAGTTTTTAAGATAATATGGTTGTTTAAATTTACAATTAGACAAGTCTAACATTAAGGGTTTATTTGCACTGTCCTTAGTGTTTCAATGAATGGTTATCAGGTTAAATAGAAAACGGTTACAGATTAGGTCTCCGGCTACATATTAGACTACTGGGACTTCATTTTCACGTAATACAAAAATCGATTGCTGAATGTGTGGATTAATGGGTCAATACTTAGCCTAGAACTTAGCGTCCTTATTTGCTTAAGATATAAATAGGCTAGTATGAGCCCCCCCCCTTGTTCCAATTGACCTAAAATATTTGCTGTCTAACAAGTTAATTTCAATTACTTGTTTGCCTTTTTTAGGTGTCTTGCGACTATTTACTTTGATCGAATGGACAAAGGAAATAATTGAAAAACTAAAATCAAATTCTTACCGAACCGGAGAGTACAATTTCAATGATCTGATTTTTGAAAAGTAAGTAGTTTCGTTCTCAACAGTTTTATAAATTACTTTTTTTTTCCTTTCTCTTTTTAAATTTTGATCCTGCGCTCTTTACCACTAATTGTTTTATTTAGGTTCGAAGAAATGTTGGTATTTTGTCCTCTCTTTAAGTCTAACCTAAAGAGTATGGAAAACTTATAGGAGTTAAAACTGCGCTGGTGTCAAACAGGAAAATCACCAACACCATCTATTGTTTTGTGACTGTGTTTGATCAATAACGGTTGCGTAACATCTTTTTAGGCAGAATTATTCTGGGGAGTGCAAGGTCAGCAGAATTATGCCCATAGTAGGCCTATCAGTTTAAATTCAATTGGCCTACTTAACCTCCTTAGATTTTTCCAAGCAAGCGTATGGCTACTTTGCGCAGACTACCTAGCTTTAAAATAATTCTTGAAAATAAAACATTCTGATTAATTATTTCTCACCAACAACTTTCAGCATTAATACTGTTGCACTGTTGATTAACTATATTAGATATCTAAAATTATTTGATATTTTCTGCTCTTTTAATAAAATCGCTAGATGCTACGCTGTAATTGGCGCTTGTATTTAAAACTCGTATATACAAACGGTTAATCACCGAAGATTCATGTGTTTTAAGTTTACCATCTCCATGGAGTTTACTACTCTCGATGGTTTAGCCCACATAATGTTTTTCGTGGGAACAATCTGCCAAGCAAGCTGTTCCATCTTGAAATTGCCTTCCATCGACGTAGTTTTTTGTTCAAGATTGAACTATTGTGGAATTTACTTTTCTAAATTATTTCTATCTGCTTTAGTAATTAATTGACAGAGGAGCTAGTTAAGGGAGCTTAGATTGGATCTAGTGATTTATAAATCTGTATGAAAAGGTTTAAATGTGCCTATTACTGTTTTAAGTGGTACAAGTTACCCAGAAAAATAATATAATAACGGTGTGAAAATGAACGCTGAAGAGAGACAGAACGCTAGTTTAGGGGGTCCTGAATGCGTAGAGAGTCAAAATGGATGCTCACCAAAAGAAAGAGGACAGATTTTGTCCTCAACACCAGGATTTTGACCACACTCCGCCGTGTTTTGCTAGTTGTAATTTAGTGCAGAATATCCATTGTTGTGTGGAATGAGAAGCATGAAGTAGAAATTATTGACTCCGAAAAGAGTATAAGAAGATCTCCATACCATAAAAGAAAGAAAACCCGAAAAAATTACGATTCTTTTATTTATTTGTTTTTTATTTCCTTGAATGGAGTTTTTCGTTTAAGAAAATATATTTAATGTATGCTTTTCAATAAAACATTTTTTGATGGCAATTTTGGATTTATTGTGCATGACCCTTTTATTCTGGAAGAATAAAACGTTTTGTTAAGAAAAAACGTATAAGAATAAGACCCTTTTATTCTTGAAGAATAAAACGTTTTGTTAAGAAAAAAAGTATAAGAATAAGACCCTTTTATTCTTGAAGAATAAAACGTTTTGTTAAGAAAAAACGTATAAGAATAAGACCCTTTTATTCTTGAAGAATAAAACGTTTTGTTAAGAAAAACGTATAAGAATAAGACCCTTTTATTCTTGAAGAAGAAGAATAAGAATTCTTGAAGAATTCTTATATTGGAGGTTTAGGGATTTTTAGCCCATCAGATATTGACTCTAGAATATATGCGCAGCTGCTTTTAAGTGCTTGTCAGCGTGGTCTGCCTAGGTCACTGTATATAAATATAATACAGTATGATCATTCCCTATCTCAACCATTATACAAAGCTGGACCGAGATGCAAGTGCTCCGGAGAACATTTAAACAAGTATAAACATAAGCGACATTCGATTTATTCACCGGTAGACAAGTCAAATTTTTCTTGAAAGCGAAACTTGGCTTCACCTTTGTAACACTAAATTTTAAGGAATCTAATTTTAAATTTGTTTATTCCAATACATGTATAAAAATCGGTAATTAGTTGTGCAATGTTATTATTAGATGTTTTTAGGAATTACAGTAAGTTTTGAAGTCTCGAGTTGGTTTCAAAGACATTTTGAGAAAGTTTCTGCGAAAATACGCGTTCCAGGGTAATATACACTGGACTGCTGATGGCAGATTAAATGGGAGGAACTGTTTGTATGCGCCGAGGATGTAGTAGCCAAAAATACTAAGCCGTGATCTTACTGTTATATTATTTAGATACAGGGATTTAGGTCTATTGTTATAACGCTTAGAGGTCTGTACAGCAAATTAAAAGTAAAGATAACATTTTCCGGGTCACCTTCTATGACTATTGAGGCCTGCAGTATTGATTCCTGTTTGTAAAGACAGTAGGCAGGGAGCTATTAGCTCCCCTTCTGTATATTATAATAGTATTGTTGAGCCATAGCAGGCTGTATTTCAGAGTATGTGTTTCGTGGAATATATATTACGCTATTGAACTATGCTGAGGATATCCTGAGTCCTAGTAGGTCATTTTCCCGAGTTGAGAAATTTTTTTTCTCTACTGGCAATTGCGTATCATAAGATTGATCTTTCGTTTAGTGAAAGTAAAAGTGAAATGCTTGTGCTTGGCCCTTTTCAAAACAGCCGTCTACCGTTTCTGTTCAGCTCGGTAATCAGGTTTGAACCATTTCTAACACTATTACTTGTCTTGGCCTTCCAATTGCGTCAAATCTCAAATTGATTCGTTTGGCTCGTATTCAGCATTTTGCTGGAAAGCCCGCCGTACTTACGGACTCCTGGTTGATACTTGATAGTAACTTGTTATTTAACCGTTTTTCACTTTTTTTGCCCCCTCTATGCATCTTATGTTGATTCGTACCTGAAAATTGCCGTTTTCTAAGATTATCGTTTGGTTGGTAGTAGAATGCTTCGTCTGGATTTACGTACGGCCATAGCAATTCCCATGTTATTTGCGTACAGCACGTTCCATGGCACCTTTCCATGGCAGATTACCAGACTAGTTATTTGGCAGTGTATAATGTGGTCAAGCATGTTTTGAGAGTTTGGTCGTAATATAACAATTTAAAGCAAACAGGTTTTTTTCTGTCTTTGTTGTCAATTGCACAATGAATGTACGTCATGAGTTCACGTGTACATTCTTAAAAAAACTGGTACATTTAAAAAGGGGTAATGAGATTTGCGAATTGGAGTGTAGGATTCGCGAATTTGATCCTATTAAGGTGGAAAAAAAAAGAAAAGCGTTTAGCATTTGCAAATACTTCAATGTGTTGTCAATTTAAAATAGTTTAGAAATAAAAAAAATTAACAAGAAATGACTGAAAAGTGTTTTGGGGGAGATGGGGTGATTGTGTACTGTATAATACGCATGTGATGTTTGCACAGTGTTGTCAATTTAAAATAGTTTAACGTTCCCTTCGTTCCCCCATTTCTGAGGGCAGCGGAGGGGGGGTCAATTTTGGAGGGAAAACCAAAAATGCTCAGAATTGAAAATAAACGGGATCTGCCTCAAGGGGAAGGCTCAGAGGCCCTTCGTGCCCCCATTTCTGAGGGCAGGGGGCGGGGGGGGTCAATTTTGGAGGGAAAACCAAAAATACTCAGAATCGATAATAAACGGGATCTGACTCAAGGGGAAGGCTCAGAGGCCCTTCGTTCCCCCATTTCTGAGGGCCGGGGAGGGGGGGGGGTCAATTTTGGAGGTAAAACCAAAAATACTCACAAACGAAAATAAACGGGATCTGCCTCAAGGGCAAGGCTCAGAGGCCCATCGTTCCCCCATTTCTGAGGGCATGGGAGGGGGGGGGGGTCAATTTTGGAGGGAAAAATAAAAATACTCAGAATCTAAAATAAAGGGGATGTGCCTGACGGGGAAGGCACAGAGGCCCTTCCTCCCCCCAGTTCAGAGGGCAGGGGCGGGGGGATCAAGTTTGGAGGGGAAATCAAAAATACTCAGAATCGAAAATAAGCGGGATATGCCTCAAGGGGAAGGCTCAGAGGCCCCTCCTTCCTCTATTTCTGAGGGTAGGGGAGGGGGGGTCAATTTTGGAGGGAAAACCAAAAATACTCAGAATCGAAAATAAATGGGATCTGCCTGAAGGGCAAGGCTCAGAGGCCCCTCCTTCCTCCATTTCTGAGGGCAGGGGAGGGGCGGAGGTCAATTTTGGAGAGAAAACATAAAATACTCAGAATCGAAAATAAATGGGATCTGCCTCAAGGGCAAGGCTCAGAGGCCCCTCCTTCCTCCATTTCCGAGGGCAGGGGAGGGGGGTCAATTTTGGAGGGAAAACCAAAAATACTCAGAATAGAAAATAAACGGGATCTGTCTCAAGGGGAAGGCTCAGAGGCCCTTCGTTCCCCCATTTCTGAGAGCAGGGGAGGGTGGATTTCTTTCGTTGAAATGCAAGAGTTGGAATATTTCAGTAGTGTTTTGTTGTGCTTTACCTTATCACAGTTAGATTCTATTAATTCTTAAAAGTTCCTTTTCGATTTCGTCCTTTAAATAAAAGAGTTTGAACATTTCATTAGTGTCTTGTCGGTGTTTTACTTTTAATAGATAAATTATAATGATTTTTAAAAGATCATTTTGTTCTTAATCCATTTAAATGCACGAATTGGAATGTTTAATTAGTGAATTTTTGCGCTTTACCTTGTCACAGTTACATTCTCTTAATTTTTCGAATTTCTGTCGTGAAATGCAAGAGTTGGAATATTTCAGTAGTGTTTTGTTGTGCTTTACCTTGTCACAGTTACATTCTGTTGATTTTCATAGTTCATTTTGAATTTATTTCATTGAAATGCAAGAGTTGGAATATTTCAGTAGTGTTTTGTTTTGCTTTACCTTGTCACAGTTACATTCTCTTGATTTTTCAAAGTTCATTTTGACTTTCTGTGTGAAATGCAAGAGATGGAATATTTCAGTAGTGTCTTGTCTTGGTTTACCTTGTCACAGCTACATTCTCATGATTTTTCAAAGTTCATTTTGGATTTATTTCATTGAAATGCAAGAGTTGGAATATTTCAGTAGTGACTTGTTGTGCTTTACCTTGTCACAGTTACATTCTCTTGATTTTTTGAAGTTCATTTTGAATTTCTGTCGTGAAATGCAAGAGTTGGAATATTTCAGTAGTGTTTTGTTGTTCTTTACCTTGTCACAGTTACATTCTGTTGATTTTCATAGTTCATTTTGAATTTCTTTCATTGAAATGCAAGAGTTGGAATATTTCAGTAGTGTTTTGTTGTGCTTTACCTTGTCACAATTACATTCTCTTGATTTTTCAAAGTTCATTTTGGATTTCTTCCTTGAAATGCAAGAGTTGGAATATTTCAGTAGTGTCTTGTCGTGGTTTACCTTGTCACAGCTACATTCTCATGATTTTTCAAAGTTCATTTAGGATTTCTTTCGTTGAAATGCAAGAGTTGGAATATTTCATTAGTGACTTGTTGTGCTTAACCTTGTCACAGTAACATTCTATTGATTTTTCGAAGTTCATTTTGAATTTCTGTCGTGAAATGCAAGAGTTGGAATATTTCAGTAGTGTGTTCTTGTGCTTTACCTTGTCACAGTTACATTCTGTTGATTTTCAAAGTTCATTTTGAATTTATGTCGTGAAATGCAAGAATTGGAATATTTCAGTAGTGTTTTGTCGTGGTTTACCTAGTCACAGTTACATTCTCTTGATTTTTCAAAGTTCATTTTGAATTTCTTTCGTGAAATGCAAGAGTTGGAATGCTTTGGTAGTGTTTTGTCGTGGTTTACCTTGTCACAGTTTCATTCTCTTGATTTTTCAAAGTTCATTTTGGATTTCTTTCCTTGAAATGCAAGAGTTGGAATATTTCAGTAGTGTTTTGTTGTGCTTTAGCTTGTCACAGTTACATTCGGTTGATTTTCATAGTTCATTTTGAATTTCTTTCATTGAAATGCAAGAGTTGGAATATTTCAGTAGTGTTTTGTTGTGCTTTACCTTGTCACAGTTACATTCTCTTAATTTTTCAAAGTTCATTTTGAATTTCTTTCGTGAAATGCAAGAATTGGAATATTTCAGTAGTGTCTTATCGTTGTTTACCTTGTCACAGCTACATTCTCATGATTTTTCAAAGTTCATTTTGGATTTCTTTCGTTGAAATGCAAGAGTTGGATTATTTCAGTAGTGACTTGTTGTGCTTTACCTTGTCACAGTTACATTCTCTTGATTTTTCGAAGTTCATTTTGAATTTGTATCGTGAAATGCAAGAGTTGGAATATTTCAGTAGTGTTTTGTTGTGCTTTACCTTGTCACAGTTACATTCTGTTGATGTTCATAGTTCATTTTGAATTTCTTTCATTGAAATGCAAGGGTTGGAATATTTCAGTAGTGTGTTGTTGTGCTTTACCTTGTCACAGTTACATTCTCTTAATTTTTCAAAGTTCATTTTGAATTTCTATCGTGAAATGCAAGAATTTGAATATTTCAGTAGTGTCTTGTCGTGGTTTACCTTGTCACAGCTACATTCTCATGATTTTTCAAAGTTCATTTAGGATTTCTTTCGTTGAAATGCAAGAGTTGGAATATTTCAGTAGTGACTTGTTGTGCTTTACCTTATCACAGTTACATTCTCTTAATTTTTCGAAGTTCATTTTTAATTTCTGTCGTGAAATGCAAGAGTTGGAATATTTCAGTAGTGTTTTCTTGTGCTTTACCTTGTCAAAGTTACATTCTGTTGATTTTCATAGTTCATTTTGAATTTCTTTCGTGAAATGCAAGAATTGGAATATTTCAGTAGTGTTTTGTCGTGGTTTACCTTGTCACAGTTACATTCTCTTGATTTTTCAAAGTTTATTTTGAATTTCTTTCGTGAAATGCAAGAGTTGGAATGCTTTGGTAGTGTTTTGTCGTGGTTTACCTTGTCACAGTTTCATTCTCTTGATTTTTCAAAGTTCATTTTGGATTTCTTTCATTGAAATGCAAGAGTTGGAATATTTCAGTAGTGTTTTGTTGTGCTTTAGCTTGTCACAGTTACATTCTGTTGATTTTAATAGTTCATTTTGAATTTCTTTCATTGAAATGCAAGAGTTGGAATATTTCAGTTGTGTTTTGTTGTGCTTTACCTTGTCACAGTTACATTCTCTTAATTTTTCAAAGTTCATTTTGAATTTCTTTCGTGAAATGCAAGAATTGGAATATTTCAGTAGTGTCTTATCGTTGTTTACCTTGTCACAGCTACATTCTCATGATTTTTCAAAGTTCATTTTGGATTTCTTTCGTTGAAATGCAAGAGTTGGATTATTTCAGTAGTGACTTGTTGTGCTTTACCTTGTCACAGTTACATTCTCTTGATTTTTCGAAGTTCATTTTGAATTTGTATCGTGAAATGCAAGAGTTGGAATATTTCAGTAGTGTTTTGTTGTGCTTTACCTTGTCACAGTTACATTCTGTTGATGTTCATAGTTCATTTTGAATTTCTTTCATTGAAATGCAAGGGTTGGAATATTTCAGTAGTGTTTTGTTGTGCTTTACCTTGTCACAGTTACATTCTCTTAATTTTTCAAAGTTCATTTTGAATTTCTATCGTGAAATGCAAGAATTGGAATATTTCAGTAGTGTCTTGTCGTGGTTTACCTTGTCACAGCTACATTCTCATGATTTTTCAAAGTTCATTTCGGATTTCTTTCGTTGAAATGCAAGAGTTGGAATATTTCAGTAGTGACTTGTTGTGCTTTACCTTATCACAGTTACATTCTCTTAATTTTTCGAAGTTCATTTTGAATTTCTGTCGTGAAATGCAAGAGTTGGAATATTTCAGTAGTGTTTTCTTGTGCTTTACCTTGTCAAAGTTACATTCTGTTGATTGTCATAGTTCATTTTGAATTTCTTTCGTGAAATGCAAGAATTGGAATATTTCAGTAGTGTTTTGTCGTGGTTTACCAAGTCACAGTTACATTCTCTTGATTTTTCAAAGTTCATTTTGAATTTCTTTCGTGAAATGCAAGAGTTGGAATTCTTTGGTAGTGTTTTGTCGTGGTTTACCTTGTCACAGTTACATTCTCTTGATTTTTCAAAGTTCATTTTGGATTTCTTTCCTTGAAATTCAAGAGTTGGAATATTTCAGTAGTTTTTTGTTGTGCATTACCTTGTCACAGTTACATTCTCTTAATTTTCATAGTTCATTTTGAATTTCTTTCATTGAAATGAAAGAGTTGGAATATTTCAGTAGTGTTTTGTTGTGCTTTACCTTATCATAGTTACATTCTCTTAATTTTTCAAAGTTCATTTTGAATTTCTTTCGTGAAATGCAAGAATTGTAATATTTTAGTAGTGTCTTATCGTTGTTTACCTTGTCACAGCTACATTCTCATGATTTTTCAAAGTTCATTTTGGATTTCTTTCGTTGAAATGCAAGAGTTGGATTATTTCAGTAGTGACTTGTTGTGCTTTACCTTGTCACAGTTACATTTTCTTGATTTTTCGAAGTTCATTTTGAATTTGTATCGTGAAATACAAGAGTTGGAATATTTCAGTAGTGTTTTGTTGTGCTTTACCTTGTCACAGTTATATTCTGTTGATGTTCATAGTTCATTTTGAATTTCTTTCATTGAAATGCAAGGGTTGGAATATTTCAGTAGTGTTTTGTTGTGCTTTACCTTGTCACAGTTACATTCTCTTAATTTTTCAAAGTTCATTTTGAATTTCTATCGTGAAATGCAAGATTTTGAATATTTCAGTAGTGTCTTGTCGTGGTTTACCTTGTCAAAGCTACATTCTTATGATTTTTCAAAGTTTATTTCGGATTTCTTTCGTTGAAATGCAAGAGTTGGAATATTTCAGTAGTGACTTGTTGTGCTTTACCTTGTCACAGTTACATTCTCTTTATTTTTCGAAGTTCAATTTAAATTTATGTCGAGAATTGTAAGGGTTGGAATATTTCAGTAGTGTTTTGTTGTGCTTTACCTTGTCACAGTTACATTCTGTTGATTTTCATAGTTCATTTTGAATTTCTTTCATTGAAATGCAAGAGTTGGAATATTTCAGTAGTGTTTTGTTGTGCTTTACCTTGTCACAGTCACATTCTCTTAATTTTTCAAAGTTCATTTTGAATTTCTTTCGTGAAATGCAAGAATTGAAATATTTCAGTAGTGTCTTGTCGTGGTTTACCTTGTCACAGCGACATTCTCATGATTTTTCAAAGTTCATTTCGGATTTCTTTCGTTGAAATGCAAGAGTTGGAATATTTCAGTAGTGACTTGGTGTGCTTTACCTTGTCACAGTTACATTCTCTTGATTTTTCGAAGTTCATTTTGAATTTCTGTCGTGAAATAAAAGAGTTGGAATATTTCTGTAGTGTTTTGTTGTGCTTTACCTTGTCACAGTTACATTCTGTTGATTTTCATAGTTCATTTTGAATTTCTTTCATTGAAATGCAAGAGTTGGAATATTTCAGTAATGTTTTGTTGTGCTTTACTTTGTCAAAGTTACATTCTCTTAATTTTTCAAAGTTCATTTTGAATTTCTTTCGTGAAATTTAAGAATTGGAATATCGTTTCTTCAACTAAAAGTAAGGAGCAACATCAAAACTTAAAAACGGACAGAAAATAGAGGCTGTTTCCAAAAGATTTAGGATTCATTAACTTTAGTGTTGACAGTCAAAAGCTATGAGTTTGAGAAAACATCTATTGTCAGACACACTATTTCCGTAAAATCTGAGCTATTAAGCTTTTTTGACCGTAAACTCTAGTTTTTTGTAAGAAAATTATGGAAAATACAATTCTCTGGTTCAAATGTGAAACTTAAGTCTATTTTTGGATCGAAAAATAAATCTATTTCCTTAAAATCTGAGCTAATAAGGGTTTCTTGACCGTAAACTCTAGTTTCTTGTAAGAAAATTATGGAAAATACAATTCTCTAATTCAAATGTGAAACTTAAGTCCAGTTTTGGATACTCATAATGATGAGGACTGATGGTTCTAATTCAATAATTTTTTTTTCATAAAACAAACTATTTTTTTTAACTTAGAAATTATTCAACTTTATTTATTTTTTATCTTTTTCTTTTGTGGATATCTTAAAATGATAAAATATCTCTTGAATTCACCTCTTGGATACACAATATAGAAAAAAAAAATGTAATTTCCAGACTTCATTTGCATGCAAGAGATACCTAGAGTTCTATGACTCCTCCCCGCAATGAATTCTAAGGGTTTTATGACTCCTCCCCAAAATGAATTCAGATGCTTTTAGGACTCATCCCCCTTAGCCATAACTCCATTCGACCTTGAGTGAAGGTATAAAAGTTTGATGATGTATTTCTCTTCTTAACAAGTACATTAATACCTTCCAAGATGATAGAACTCTATGACACAGAATTTATCGATTTGAAAAAACCATCTTTTGGTGTTATATTTGAATGTGTATTTTTATTATTGTCATTGGAACTCGAAGAAATTGACTGTTATCATTGGATAGTGAACTACAACATGTATGAGTATGATAAAAGCTTGTGGAGTACTACATTACATCGTATAAACAGACTGCAATTCTACGATAGAGTGATTACGCCATTCCAAAATAGTAGCCAGGAACTTAGAAATGTTCAGGAGAAAGTCAGTGATATTTGCAGCTTTTTCGGCGTTGACGCACTCTACGTAAAGGGTAATGTACCTACAGATAAAGTTTTAATTCAAAAGTGTGACCCTAGGATTCCACTTTTCAATCTAGAAGAATTTAAGTGTCCTAAATTTGAAGGGGTTTATCATCGTCCTGAAGACGAGGTCAGGTTCTTCGCGCACTGGATACCTAAGGTCATACCTGATCGTGGTAAATGCATTTGACATGGTAAAAACTATTCCATATCATGGGACCATCGTTTCTGGATGTTTAAGAGTGAACGTGTGTATGACTATGTGTCATAATATAATTTTGTATTAATATTCTATATAGCATTATTTCATTAAAAATATATTATGTATTACATTGTTATATTTTCATTATTTTTAGAGTAAGCTAGCATATCAACAGTTTAGAATGTATATTAAAACATCG